>NC_081567.1:11451977-11501842 GCF_022355385.1 Mustela nigripes | reverse complement strand
AACCAGTAAGGAGATTGAAACAGTCATTAAAAATCTCCAAACAAACAGAAGAACCACTTTTTGAAGAACAACCTGGAGCTAGAGAATTTGATAACGTTTTTTAAAAAAAGATTTTATTTTTAAGTAATCTCCACTTACTCAGGGCTCAAATCCATGACCTTGAGATCAAGAGTCATGGGCTCTATTGACTGAACCAGCAGGTGCCCCCAATAACATTCTTTTTTATTACGTTTTGTTTTTTCTCCCTGGTAACACTTTTTTTCTTTTTTTTGGTAGAGATTTACTTATTTTTTTGAGAGAGAGAGGGTGAGGGTGTGCCCTCAGGGAAGTGAGTGGCAGCTGCCCGCCTGTGGGGGGACGGACAAATAGAGAGAGAGAGAGAGAGAATCTCCAGCAGACCCCCATTGAGCACAGATCCCGATGCAGGACTCGATCCCAGGACCCTGAGATCAGGACCTGAACCAAAATCGAGAGTTGGACGCTTAACCTGCTGAGCCACCCAGGCACCTCCCCAGTAAAACTCTTAAAGGAACACATTCTGGGTCTGTATATGAAAGGGAGCTCTAACTTAGTACAAATCCTTGAAAAGGATATGCCAGCTCTCCTTCACAAAGTCCCCTTAATTAGGCTCAGGTTCTGAAAAAATAAAGTAACAAAAGTGAGGTAAAAATTAGGATATTAAGCATATCAGTTTCATGGCCAGACTGCCCACGTTCAAACCCTCCATTTGCATTTATGGGCTAAGTGACCTTGGGGAAGTTACTTAATTCTCTGTGCCTCTGTTTCCCTACCTCTAAACAAATCAGTAATGATACCTTAAAGGGTTGTCAAGAATCATAAAAATTGGGATGCCTGGGTGGCTCGGTCATTGAGCCTCTGCCTTTGGCTCAGGTCATGATCCCAGGGTCCTGGGATCAAGCTCCCCATTGGGCTCTCTGCTCTGCGGGGAGCCTGCCTCTCCCTCTGACCCTCTTCCCTCTCATGGCTCTCTCTCTCTCTCTCACTCTCTCTCAAATCAATAAGATCTTTAAAAAAATTTTAAAAAACAATTAGAGGAATTAATGTGGCTAGAGCATAGAGAACAATGCTTAGATCACGGAAGGGGCTCCATAAATGTTAGTTATTATCTTTGTAAAACAAAATCTGACTGTAGCAGGCATGTGAGGATGGTCATCAATGACTCCCTCTCAATTGCGAAACTCTGGATGTGCAGGACGCTCCACTCTCCGGTCCCTGCTGACCACCTCAACCTGAAATCCCTCTGCTCCATGACTTTTTGAAATTCGTGTTCCAGCAACCAAACCCCCAGTGGACATGCCCGCGGTTAAGCAGTGTGACGGCTTCCGGCTGTGCCCCTACCGCCGTGGACCTGCCCTCTTTCACCTGGCCAACTTCTCATGGTCCCCGAACACTCCGCTCAGGGGTCTTCTCAAGCATGTGCTGCAAGCGAGTGCCCACCAGACTGACAGGCGAGGGAAGAGATCACACTTAGCAGCAGACCTATCCTATCACAGTGACCCTCAGTATAGACCTACCCTCTTCCTCCGACATTGTCCATTCGCTGACATGAACCAGATGTGCGGTCTGTCTTCCCTCCAGGCAGGGATTCTCCAGGGTGAGAGATTGCCTCTGTCTTCCTGAGACACCCCTTTTTTTAAAAAAATATTTTATTTGACAGAGAGAGAGAGAGATCACAAGCAGGCAGAGAGGAAGGCAGAGAGAGAGGAGGAAGCAGGCTCCCTGCTGAGCAGAAAGCCCGATGCAGGGCTCCATCCTAGGACCCTGGGATCATGACCTGAGCTGAAGGCAGAGGCTTAACCCACTGAGCCACCCAGGCACCCTTTCCTGAGACACCCTTATCTGCACCTGTCTCATTAGGTCATAGAGGTGGGTCTCCCACTGGAGAAGGTGGCAAGTGTTCTTCACCAGCTTACTCATTGCTCCTGTTCCGGGGAAGAAGAGAAGGTGATCTGATTGCTGAAGCCCACTGTTGACTTTTCTCCATTGCAGGGAGCTTTGGGGATAAAGGTCATTTCCCATATGTGGGGCTGTGTACCCGCTTCCAGAACTGCTTGAGGCACTTGGTGTGGGTGCTTACCTGCCCGGCCCATCCTCCTGCTGGAAGTCTGGGCAGAGCATGTGTCCACAGGCTGACTGTCCTCTCCCTGTTCTGGTCTGTCTTCCTGGGACGATGGATAACAAGATGGGTAATCTACCTGTTAATCAGCTGTGGGTGTGTGGCATGTTTTGCCTCATGTCCTTTGTGTGCGTATCTCTCTGTTGAAGGTTAGTAGGGTGAGTCTTTGTCCCCTAACTGCCAATGCCACTCATCTCTTTATGTCCGGTGGCCTGCCCCGGTGTTGGCCCTGACGCTCAGCCTGTGGTGCCTTATAGGACCAGACTGTGGGAAGTGGGAGGGGCCGTGTGGCCGCATCGCCCAGTGGGATGCTCTCAGGCATCTGCTCTCAGGTCCATTCAGAGGCTACTTCCTGGCCCCACGGGCTGGGCTGTGGGTTCCTGAGCCTGGTGCAGGCAGCTCAGCCACCGTCTGCCAAAAAACCGGTTCTGCTCTACAGGGTAGACACATGGCCCTTGTGCTCCGATGGTCTCACCACCAATGAGCAGGACAGACTCTAACCCGAAGTCTACTGTGGGTCTTGTAACCAAGATACATGTATCTAAAAGAATAATTTTCCGAGCAAAAAACATGATTCTCCCATGACTGTAGAATGGATGTATGTCAGAGATCTGTCTGCTCGTTCATGAGGAATCCAGGAAAATGGTAAATCTGGCTTGAAGTGGGTTTTCAGTAACTGCGTATTGAGAGGCATTCCAAGAGAGAGGTGGGCACAAGACTGCTGAGTCAGATGCGGACGTGCTGAGTGTCTTATAGGGCCATTAAAACCCACAGCCTTTGGGGTCATCTTTTCTAATGGATGGGAAGCTGGGAGTTACACAGAGCTTCCTAGCCTCTGGGATCTCATGCATAATACATAGCCAATGTGACCAGAGGTAGATTCCCTGAAATAATGGGTTTCCTACTGCATAATGCCGCAGTATGACACTGGAAGGTCTTGCTCTGCACTCTGCCTGACTTCCAAGTTTTGGGTATTTTTCCTCAGCATCCTTTGGGAAAAAAAAAAAAAATATATATATATATATATATATATATATATATATATATATATATATATTTATTTCATGTATATTTCATGAGGATATATATTCAAGAACCGTGGCTCTCTACACATCAGAATCACCTGGGGACATGTTGAAACACAGGTGGCTGGGCTCCAGCATCTGGGTTTTTTGATGTAGTAGGTCTGGGATGGAACTTGAGAATTTTGCATTTCTTACAAGTCCCCCACGTGATACTGCTGCTGCTGCTGCTAGTCTGGGGACATCTTTGTGATGTCCCACCCTGAGATGTAGGGGAACCACCCTACCTTTGGCCTCTCCCTATCAGAAGCTTCCCAAATGCTCCAAGAACACCTGAGGTCACGCTAGACCTCAGATCTGCCCAGATCCCCCAAGAGCTGCTGGTGGGGGAAGGATCCTGGTACCACAAACGAGCTCTGCTGCATCTTCTGTGTTCTTGAACGCTTTTTTCTGAACACTCAGGTTAGAGCAATTGTCACCTCACTCTGCACTTCTTGTGTCCACTTAATTTCCCCTGTTTTGCTTCTGACACCTCCAAAATCAGACTCTGATGTCAACTCCAGATACAGCAGTCAGAGCCCATGGAAGCAGCTCCTGATGGGTGCGGGTGCTTACGGCATTCAAGATCTTGGGCTTGAGTCTGGAACAGCACAAGAAAGAAAAGTTGCTGCTGGGGCACCTGGGTGGCTCAGTGGGGGGACATTTCCAGTGGGCAAGTGGCGATGTGAGTTTGGAGCATAGTGAATAGGAGGGAGAATCTGGAGGTCTGGCTTGGGGCTTGTAGGGAACCAGGGGATGGGGGAGATCTTGGCAATGGATGACCTTGATGTTGGGGGAGGGGGAGAGCAGAGGTCTCCCAGCTCCCAGGACATGAGGGTGGACTCTGCGTGGCCCGAGGAAGCCCCATGGAGGGAGGAAGGAAGAGATTAAGAAAGAAGAGGAGGAGACGCGTCTCCCTTGGGTCTCCCTTAGGACTGATGGAGCAGAATAGTCTGGTAGCTCTTGTCTCCTACCAACCCACAGATGCTTTTTATTTAAAACTGTGCTAAAATACACCTAACAAAATTTTTCATCTTCACCATTCTTAAGCACACAGTTCAGTGGTGTTAAACTCATTCACCTCATTGTACAACCGTCACCACTGTCCAGCCCTAGGACTCTTTGCCTTTTAAAAATGAAGCTTTGTCTCCACTAAACCCTAATCCCCCACCCCCCGCTCTCTTCAGCTGATGGTAACCTCCGTTCTGCTTTCTGTCTCTATGAAATTTCAACAACTCTAGCTAGCTCAGACCAGTGAAGTCATGCACTATTTGTCTTTTTGTGACTGGCTTATGTCACTGAACACAATGTCCTCAACGTTCATCCACGTGGTGGCAGGTGTCAGGGTTTCCTTCCTTTCTGAGGCTGAATATTGACCATATTGTGTGGACAGACTCTATTTTGCTTATTTCTTCAACCATCAGTGGGCATTGGGGCAGCTTCTTTTGGGTCTTGTCGATAACACTGTTCTGAATACGGGTGTACAGACGTCTCTTTGAGAACCTGCTCCAGTTCTTTTGGATATATACCCAGAAGAGGTATTTCTGGATCATAGAGTCATTCTTTTAAAAAAAAAAATTTTTTAATTTTTAAAAAAAATTTTCCACTGGGATGACCCCAATTTACATTCCCGCCAACAGGGCACAAGAGTCCTGATTTCTCCACATCTTTGCCAACAACCCTTGTTATTTTCTTTCTTTCTTTTTTTAAAAAGAGTAGCTATCCTAATGGGTGTGAGGTGATGCTTTTTGACTGAACATTAGTTTATCCTCTCATTTTGTGTGGTCAAGCCTGTGTGTCATGGTCCAGGGTGGCAAGAAAGCCACTGGGAACTTCCTGGAGCATCTCAGGGTCCCCAGACCCGAGGCAGTTAGGGAATGTGTTTGAACCCAGCAGAAAAGAGGGAGGCCATGGCCACTATTTCTAGAATTCTTTAGAATATGAGGTATGCCGATAACCCCGTACGTGGATTTACTCTCGGAACTTTCCTTCTTAGAGAAGGTTACATAGCAGGATGAAAAGGGAATGAACCCATATTGGACAATTGGGCGTAAACTGTACACACTGACTAGTCAGCATACGGTACGTGGTTTCCTCCACTGAATTCAGTTCCACCAGGACAGTCGCCATACCCGGGAATAAACCTGCTTCTCCCCCGGCTCCGAAGTGAACCCTGACCGCTCAGGAAAGGTTTTCATAGAGTAACAAGGTGCTTGAGAACTTGTGTTATCTATCTGCTGCCCTTTTTGTTCTGCGTGTATAGTGTTTCTAAAAATACATTTCCCAAATTATCCACCTGCACTGTCAGTAAAAGGCTATAAGACCAGCTCAAAGTCGAGGTGTGGGGAGCCTCACACCCATGCCAGACATCATTTCTGATGGGGGATAATGGATAACTCACCTCTCTTGAGTAGCGAGCACGGAGAGATAGGAACGGTTCAATAACACTTTGCAACTCTTTTAAGAAGTACTTAAAATAAAAGGTCGGGGAGGGGAAGTGAGAAAAAAGAGAACCCCCGCCCTGATGGTTAACTATAGAAACCAGGTGACCCCGGTCCAGGAATGCAACTGACAAGCCCCTGCGTTCATTCATCCCCTCCTTCATTCATTCAGAAGGCCAGTAGAGCCAGCCCCGCCGCTCTGTGTTGTCAGATCTCCAGCTCTGGACGTAGGCTGGGCTTGCTGGGGACCCACCGGAGAAGTCCCAGCCAGACGGTCTCAGAAGCACTGGGCTTGCTGCAAATTTTCTGATGCTCTGCTCCAGTACAAGTGGGATCCCAGCAGTCTCTACGCTTGGCCTCTGTTCCTCTGAAGGGCTGCGGAGATGCCTGCAACCTAAGGCTAGGCTTTTGACTTTCACTGGGGGAGCGAAATCAGAATGGGCCAGAACATCGCTGCACTTTTGGTGGGGGGGGGGGGGCTGAAGCCATGTTCCTCTCTGTTCTGGACACTGCTCTTGTTTGATTACATTATTTCAGCAGGGTCCTCCCTGGTTGAGGACCTAACTCTTAAGTCTTGCCCCTTCTCCACTGCCCACTTGCCACGCCGAGCAATCCTCGAGATTCTAGAACCTCTTTCTAGAATGCGGGTTTCATCACATCGTGCTCCTGAGGACAAGGCTTCAGCAACACGCTCTTGGTTACGGAATAAATTCCAGGCTCTGCGGCACATCCCTCCAGGCCCTCCGAGGCCTGCTTCTAGTCCCCTATTGTCCCCTCTCTCTCTGGGCTCTGGTAAGACCATCACATGGCCTTGACCCTCCACCCGGCTCTCCTTTCCTCCTGCAACAGTCTCCAGCCTGCTCTTCCCTCCGCTTCCCTCCAGCCTTGCCTGACTCCTAGTCTGCTGCGAGGCGGGGCTCCCCAGAGCGATAATCCCCACTGCCCCCTCCTCCTCCTCCCCCACTCACCTGTCTGGGTTACAGGCCGCTCCTGGGCAGCCCCGCAGATGCCACCCATCTCTCTCCTTTGCTCCGTCCACCTGCACCCGTCCCTTCAGATTGGGAGTATCAGCAGGCTGGACAACCCTGTACCCTTGTGTCCCCAGGGTCTTGAATGGGCCTGGCATTTAGTTCACTTGTAATAAAATGTTGCAGGAGGGGCCCATGTGGCTCAGTGGGTTAAGCATCTGCTTTTCGTTCTTGTTATGATCCCGGGGTCCTGGGATCGAGCCCCACATTGGGTTCCCTGCTCAGGAGGAAGCCGGCTTCTCCCTCTCCCACTCCCCCTGCTCGTGTTCCCTCTCTCGCTCTCCTTCTGTCAAATAAATAAATAAAATCTTTTAAAAAAGCTGTTGAAGGAATTGAGCCTCCATCCCTCTTCTGGGACACAAATATGTGCCTCCCTATCTTCACCCAGAGATGGAAGTGTGGTCTGTCCCTGCTTGGCAGTCAGAGAGGCGGGACCTCACGATCAAGGCCACACTGACTACCGCCATCCCAGGAGCTACGGTCAACAGGAACATGAGGAATGGAAGGTTTGGGGTGGGCCTTGGTCGCCAGCACCCTCATTTCTCTTTGGGGTATTACTTTTCACTCCTGAATGTGTGGCCCATGTAGGCATGTCTGGGGGCTCCTTCCTCTAGATTCAATGCCCCTCATCCCTGGTGGAGACAGGTGAAGATGCTTTTATCTGATGTAAGCCCGCGAGTTATTTGGGGCTTTCTGTTATAGACAGGCAAACTCCAACCAATACACTCCTCTCCGCCCCATCAGGTCACAGGCCGGCTCAACTGAGTCATCTCAGATCATGTCTTCTCCCCCTCCTTCATTTCTGAGATTCAGATTCCTGTGATAGGTTTTCCAATTATCTGAGCTTAGATCACCTCTCATATAAAAGAAGTCCTGGAATAAGCAGCCCATGAATGATAAAGCCATGATCAGGCGACATCAGAGATCCAGGCTCCTTCCAGTCCATGTCCGTGGGCTGTGAGTCTGTCCTCATAACCCAAGATGGCTGCTAGAGCACAGGTCCTCGCATAAGTGTTCCAGGCAACAAAATAGAGGAGATAGAAGCAAAGAGGGCATGCCTCCTCTTTTAAAAAAATATTTCCTGGAAATTTAACACCACTTTTATATTTTACTGGCCCAAACTTAATCATGTCTGCATGTAAGCTGCAAGGGAGGTCGTAGAATGTACTGATCAAGTGGGTGACAACATAGCCAGCGGGAAAACACGAGTATGTTGCCGAAGAAGAGAGCAGTATCCATTGGGGACTAACCAGTAGGCTCTGTGCACCATTTGCTGCTATTACTGGTTTTAGAGGCATCAGGAGTAGGACGATGGCTTCAAGACAAGTTTCAAGTATTACAGCTTATATCCCTGGCCGATGACTGAGCTGGGGCACAGGCAGCAGGAGCAGCGTGTAAATAACAGGCTTGTGCTGGGCCGTGGTGTGCGCGCACTCTTCGCCTTAAACCTCACTGACCGGATTATCATCTCCATTATCCAGATGGCGGAGCTTGTCCGTGATCACAGGGCACTAGAGCTGGGTCTGGATCCAGCCCTAACTCGAAAGCTCATGTCCCTTTCCCTTTTGGGCTTTCGCACCCTGCCTGTGACCGCAGAGCCCCCAGACTCTGGAGTCAGTCAGGGAAAGCACGATCACGACAACATTCTCAAGAGCTGTGTGATGTGCTGACTTCATCTCAGGGATTGTAATGAACTAGGAGGCTTGTCTCCCAAACCCATTGTTGGACCATTCGTTTTACCTCTCGAAGTGATGGCCGCTATCCTATGGACTTATCCTGGTGCCTGGTTTGGAGAGCTCAGGACTCGATGTGGAATGGGCAATGATTTAGGTATTTAGCATGATCTGGAATCTAGTACTTTCCTTCAGATAGGAGTGAAGTTATGCCAAGGGAAACCGGGCATGAAAAGTCCCATGAAAATAAATTAACGTTTGTACATGTGCGTGCTCCCTGATGAGGACAAGGAGCCAGTTCAGAGTGATACTGGGTGAGATGAGCATGTGTGTGTGCGTGTGCATGTGTGTGTGTCCACATGCTGGACAGCATAAAAGAAATCTTATGGGTAGAACTTACTGAGCTAATGCAGTTTGGAAATGTACTGACTCAAGCTGGTTGGAATGGAGAGTAATAATTAAAGGGACCCGGCAGCTAAAAGCAAGGTCATGGCTGAGATTTGCCAAGCCAGGCAGAAATGCATTGAAAATCCATATGACAAGAAAGGCACGTGATAGGGATGAAATGATTCTGATATTGGCAGGTTTCCATTGCTCGGCCCAAGTTACCCAGCTGAGACATGCGGGCACCACACAGGGACAGCTGACAGAATAAATGTATCGATGGAACGATGGGCCGTGTCCCTGCTGAGTGACAGAGGGACGCCAGCGAGATGAGAGGTCTGTGGCCGATTATCTGAATCGGTCATCATCCAAGCTGGTCATCATTTCCATCCGCTGAACCACGTTTCCTTCTCCTGCAGCTTTTTAAGAGCTCTTTGAGAACAAACACAAATCTCCTAGCCCATTAATTTTTACAGTGCGGAGGAAACACCAGAAAACACACTTTGGGAATAGCGTCCTGTAATACAGTCGTTCACCAGGGGTGGGGTTCAGAGGGCAGAGCAGGCAGGGATGTCCTGGTGGGATTTAAGGGGCAAACCAAGGGGCACCTCGGTTGAGCATCCCACTCTTGGTTTGGGCTCAGGTCATGATCTCAGGGTCATGAGACAGAGCTCTGTGTTGGGCTCCTTGCTCAGTGTGGAGTCCGCTTTAGACTTCATCTCTCCCTCTCTCTCTGCCCCTCCCTCCTGTACTCTCTCTCAGATCAATCAATCAGCCAATCAATTAATTGATCTTTAAAAAAAATAATAGGGGGACTGAAGTGGGGAAAGCCAGAAAACCAGGCACCCAGGAAACCAGATAGCTGTAGCTTCTTTCTCAGCTAGCATGAGCAGACGGCCATTGACTTTGCCAGTTACAGCATGAGCAGACATCATCTGTGTGGTCATGCATGGGATGTGAAGGCTGTGGCCTAGACACTGACGGGCTGGGACAGAAGAGGAGGCAGACTCCCTCTTCCCTCGAGGGAAGCCAGCGGGGTCTTCCTTACAGCGGCAGAGCTCCAGGCACCTGGTGGGCCCGAAGACCCAGGACAGCCCTGAGCGTGGATGCAGGAGATTCATGGCCAAGTTCTGCCTGTGTGCCTGCAAAGTCCTCTCTGCCTCTGAATGCGTTTCATTCACTCGGTGCTCAATGATCAGAAACATTATATAACACGTGTCACAGTTCTTTACAAAACTTTGGAGTAAGAACAGTTTTTTCAATAATTCAGATACTCTCTGTAGTGCCGATAATGATTGATGCTGCCTGGTGAGTGTTCAGGAAGGTAATTATAGGGGGGAGTTTAAACACATCATGTGGAGTTCGTGCTGTAAAAATAGAGCCATCTGTTCATGATACCTGGCATCATTCATTCATTCATTCATTCATCAGATAACCATGGAATAACACTCCCCACGGTACGGACATGTGGCCAGTTCATTGGAGCTGCTTTGAAATTGAACTCTACGCCTGTTCCGCACTTATGAAGCATACGTGAGCAGATTACTTACAAAAGGATTTTGCCATATGATTTCTCCACATTGGGAACTTCCCTTGGTGGATTTAGCTGTCCTGGGTGCCTGCACGATAATTTACAGTATACAAATGATTTTCCAGAATGTTCACTTGGGTTCTAGGACTGCCCAGCTAGGAGGAAAGGCAAAAGTCACGGCTTGCCTTTCACAGATGGGAGAGGGAGCCCCTTGAAATATTAAGTGATGTGTCCTGCCTTGCAAATGGAATAACATCAAATGCCCAGTCCAGTGTTTGGTCTGTTCTATCCTGTAGTCGGTTAGATGAGGCTGCATCAATTTGACACTTACAGATTACACTTTCATGTGCTTTAACTTGATTATGGGCATGGTGAACTTAGGATACAGGTCCACTATGACCACCACCATCACCATCATCACCGTCACCATTGATAGCCGCATCCTAAGGAACTATCCCCATCTTATAATTGAGATATTTCAGGCTCTTGGAGGGAAGGATCTTCTTCTAAATGGAATCAGTAGAAAGCAACACATAATGGTTGGAATTAGCTGCAGACGCAATCTGTTCCAAGAGCATTTGCAAGTGTGTTGCTAAGGAGATCTGGGGAGCACCAGAGAATCCCATCACACTAGCTTGCCTGTCAGTCTCATCGGGATGGCCAGAGTGTGCCCAGGATGAGTGTGCCAAGGAAAGCGAGCCTTCACACGACCCATCATCCCTTGTTTGGCCATGCAAAAGCTCTAAGAATAGACAGTATTTGCATCCAGCCTAGAAAAGAAAGATCAGTGAGCAAGAGCTCGTCAGAACTGTTCTGTCCAGCAACAAGAGTTCTGTTGGCTGGCTGACAAGCTTCTGCTTCCAGGGAAGTCAGAAAACTCAGGCGGCCAAGCTGGGTGCCTTTAGCTTTAAGATTATTGTGTTTTCTGATCAGTTCTAGGCACCCAACGTGGCCCCAGGTAGAAGGATGGCTTCTCTTGGACCTGTGCTTCGGAGACGGAATGGGATGATTCTTGACTGGCAGGAAGACTGGCGTGATGTCCCCCGAAAGAGTAAAGGGCCCCTGGCTTATCCGCTGACCCTATGAATTTGGTTCAGCAGTTGTTAGGACTTCTGGAAAGCCTAATAAAATAGAGCTTTTGTCCTCAAACTGAGACAGGCTCTAAACTCTGCTGGCCCTGTCTCATGCTGTCCCGGGGATGGACCGGCATCGACACTGTCAGCAGGACCCGCCTGGATGTCCTGACCGGGTAGCGGTTAAGGGCATGGGCTTTAGAATGAAGACACCGAGTCTGAATCTCCGTCTTCCCACTTAGTACCAGCAGGATCATTCGCCACTTACGATTGCCTCATCTGAGAAATGGAAATGAGCCTGCTACTCTGTAGGGGTCTGGTGAAGATGAAGTGAGTTAATCCTCTCAAGGAATGGCAGGAATGAATGAAAAATGCCGTTTGTGGAAGGATACGTGTCAAGGGGTTGGGAGCCCTCGATAGTGTTACCCAGTGTGTTATATAGGTAGGGAGTCCGTCTGATTGTCGATGGCCACAGGGCCAGCGAATGGAGAATTTCTTCGAGGATCAAGCAGGTTAGAAGTGTCCAAAGGATTCCACGTGAAGGGAGACTGTTGGTAGACGCTTGCACACCTGGGTGTGGGGGAGAGGCTGCTCATGGACAGCAAGGGCTTGGGCTTGGCTGGAACATGAGCCTGCAACCAAGGTCCCAAGTGCCAAGCGGAGTCTAGCCCTGTGCCTGGCCCCACAGATCTCCCCTCCCAGATGTTCCTGGGGAAAGGAGGCGGAGCTAGTGCCCGTGGCCAGGCTTCTGTGAGGTCTCGCGTGAGAGCAGATCCAAGAGTTGATCAAAACAAGATAGAAAGTAAAGGGAGGGGTTTCCACATGAGGTCAGAGGACGTTCACTGATCTGGGAGCCCGAGACCAAGGTGGGAGGGAGCTGCTTCTGACACCAGGTTCCGGAGAAATGGTAGGATACTCAGGAAGGCTGAAGCCAAGTGTTAGAGACCGAATGTGTGTAGCCCACCAAACGGATGGGTTGAGGCCTCACCCCCAGTGTGATGGTATTTAGGGGTGGGCCTTTAGGAGAGTAGAGGCTCCATGAAAATAAAAGAGGCTCCAGAGACTCCCTTGAACCCTCCCCCTGACCATGTGAGGCCATGGCGAGAAGACCGCCATTTACAGACCAGACACTGATTTACGAGGCCCTCATTTTCGGCTCCCCAGCCTCCAGAGCTGTGAGGAATACACGTCTGTTGTTTCTAAGCCACCCGCTCTGTGGCCTTCTGTTACAGCAGCCCAAGCTGACCAAGACACCAAGGGAAGTCCCCAGATCATCAGCAGTTGCCAGGAGGGGACCTGTGGGCGTCGGGCAGAGCTTGGCAGGATACCCCAACCTGTCCCCCACCCCACTTTTATTCCTATTTCCTCCCCCCAGAGAGATATTTTGGTCCCCCAAATAGTTCTAAAGCCGTTGACCACCTTCTTGGAGGAGGCACATCAAGAGGAAGGCTAGCTCTGATGTCCGTGAGGGTGTACGCGGGTCTCCAAACTCCTCAGTGCTCTACCCACAGCTCTGTTCCTGACCGTTTATAGCCCGGGCACCTCCCGTTAGAGACCAGAACCCAGAGCTCTTCCCATCTCTGTGGCAGGTGTGAAAGTGGGCTCAGGTCACACACGCCGCGCTGTTCACCGTCTGGGTGGACTTGGAGGAGAGAGAGGGGAGGCAGGCGTATGGGTGTGCTGATTGAAATGACTGTGGGAAGAAGGGGGTTAGTTAGCCCAGGGCCAAAAGGATGGAGAATTAGAAAGTAACCAACTAAATGTGGCATCAGTATGCAAAAATGAGAGCGTGCCTGGCGGAGGAAATTGCAGGTCTAACAGCTTAATATTCATCACGTATAGGAGAATGCAAGCTTCCTTTTGTACACAGGAGTGTAATTAAATCAAGGAGTTGGACTAAATTTGGCTGCAGGAGAGGCAAGGGAAGTCAGAGCCAGTCCCACGGTGCCTCCGTGCAAGCAGGGTGCCTGGAGCCAGTGCAGACGCCATCTCACGGTCATGGGCGTGGGGGCCAGCCTCCCACTGAGCAGGGTTACCTTGGCTCCTCTTTCATTCTCTTCTTCATCTAATACACAAGCCCAGTTGTCCCCAGGCTATTTGAGGACAGAGATACATGAAAAGCACAGATTGAGGCTTCCAGAAAAAAAAAAAAAAAAAAAAGCCTGTTTTTGTCACCGGAAACGGAGAGAGCCCATGAATGAGGCATGAGCTAGGTTCTGGCTCAGCCCGCCCAGCTCTGTTTGTGCAGCAATGTGAGACTGTAGGAAATCCCGTTGCGAAGACCCCGGCCTTGAGCCTCACCTGGCGTATTGCAGAAGGAGAAGCCAGCCCTTTCCAGGTTAGAGGCTCCGGCTGCCTTGTTTTATGGGCACCAGGGACCCTGGACCCGGGGCAAATTGTATGTCTGTCCAAGGGCGTGAAAGCGCCGGGAAGGCTTGGCTAACATGGTTCCACTGGGGTCAGCATCTGTTTCTGGTGCATGTTTCACATCGCCGGCTACATTTCCCCTGCCTCTAAGCACTGGGGTCTGGAGATGTCTGACCCGAATCCTGTCGTTGGAGAGCGACTCTGTTGCTCCGTTCAACAGCCAACAACTTGCATTATTAAGTCCCGGACTTCCATTCTATCTCCAGGTACCCTCCGGGTCACTCACCAACCCCCTCTTCGGCAAGTCCCCACCAGGAGCTTACCCTGTGCCCGCTCCTGAGGAAGGGTCTGGAGATTTAGAATTTAAGAGATGCAGTCCCTGCCCCTCAGGCCATGGGGGACATGGGGAACCGTGTCAGAGTAAACACAAGTCAGGTGCCGCAGGGAAGAGTCGCGCTGTCGTGGGCGTCCCTGCCTGGGGGGATTTCTATCACTTATAGCTGTGCCTGGTATACACGAGGTACTCAGTAAATGCTTGCTTCTCGAAGGAAGGCATTAATGAGCACCATGAAATACAATAAAGCAGGTAAAGATACTCAATCTTCATTTAAACCCCGGTTCAAAGTTTGTTTTGAGGATTAGATCTTTATTGTGCTGGTGTTGGAGAAACGTGGCTTCCCTCCAAGACACTTGGCACGCCCCTGGCTTCCTGCTCATCACCAGGCCAGATGGTCAGCCATTGGGCGCCCACCTACCACAGTGGGGAGCCCACGGCCAGCATGCAGCCCATCTGGCCGATGCTGGGGCTGTCTGATGTTTTGGTAATGACCCTGATAAACCACTCCAGGAAGGGACCCTTCGGCTTCCCAGCTCTGCCTCCCTTCTAATGGAACTGACCTCTGGATCTTGGATTTTGTAGGCTCGGCCACTGGCTACACGTGGTCACCTTATGGCAACCCTTCCTTCCACGCCTTACTCTTCTCATCTGCCGAATCAAGATGCCATTTTCACCCATCTCCCAGGGACCACGTGAGACAGTGAACAGACAGCCCTCGGGGCTGCGCCTGGCGTGGCGTGCACGCCCGATAAATGTTAGCCATCAGAATTACCACCTGTGTTCTTTCCAGATGGGGCCATGGGATCCATGCTTCATTCCATTCATCGGGCTGTGGAAGCTCCTGGTGGATGTCCTAAGTGAAAATGGATTTCCTCGCTGGGCAGGAACAAAACTGCCATGATTTTTCCTGGGTAAGGCCATTAAATAGCCCTCTTGATAGCATTAGCTCATGGGTGGTTAATGTGCAATCAATTCTGTATGGGCTTTTCCAGAGGCCCTAGCGCTGGCTCAGGCCGGTAGTGCGTCCTTCCCGACCGGCCTCCCTGCGGTCTCTCTCAGGTTCCTGGTGTTAGCGTCTAAGGTTGCGGAGCCTACTGGGTCCCCACATCCAGTTGGAGGCAAACAGTCCCTCTACACATAGATGGTGGGGGGTGGGGGGTGGGGAGGTGTCAGGCAGTGCCGTGGGCCACACGGACGTGGGCATAGGAACCACACCTCCTGTCTGTTGTTGTGCCAACTTGGACAGTCAGTTGGGCTTCCGACCCTCAGTCTCCTCATTTCTAAAATGGGGACGTAACACCTCACCCAGTGGGTGAAAGTTTAAGTAAGGTCACCCAGGCACCAGGCTTGAAATGCAAATATTGTTCAACCCTATATACTATAGGGGAGTATAGCTCTGGAGTATAGTTCCAGGTCATTAGAAAATTGTACCCAAACGGATCTTCCTAGAACCACCTTCCCAACCTCGCCCCTTTTCCTGCGTGCTCCATTGCAGTTATCCTCTGTGTCAACTCAAGAGGAAGAAACGTTTTAGAATTTCTGAACGAAAGGAAGAGGGTTTTCTTTGAGCCCAAGTTAGGACAGCTGTCCGGAGCACACGATTTTCGCAAAGAAAGGAGAGCCCCGCCTGGGGCGCCTGGGTGGTTCAACGGGTTAAGCCTCTGCCTTCGGCTCAGGTCATGATCTCAGGGTCCTGGGATCGAGTCCCGCATCGGGCTCTCTGCTCAGCAGGGAGCCTGCTTCCCTTCCTCTCTCTCTCTGCCTGCCTCTCTGCCTACTTGTGATTTCTGTCTGTCAAATCAATAAATAAAAATCTTTAAAAAAAAAAATGGGGGGGGAATTCTCCATCAAAGGAACATTTGGTGTAGAGCTCTTTATGTATCTTTTTACATAAAATGTTACAAATTATTAAACAAAGGGCATTTCAGAACGTAGCAGACCTTGTCTGAAGTTTCTAGTGTATGCAGGGCTGTCTGACTTTAATCTTATGGGAACCACGGTGGTTTCTTCCTTTTTCTTACTTTTTATATTCAGAAGGCTCCTGTTTGGTTATTTTCTTGAACAAAGCAGAGGTACAGTGTGTGTTCAGGCAGAAAGTGAGCCCACGCTTTGAGGTCTTGCGGAGTCATCTGGACCTCGGTAAATGTTAAAGCATCGCTTCCCTGGGACCCCAAGAGCAGGGCCAGCCAACTTTCCATGGGATTGTCTTTCTAACCCATCACATCACGCACCCGCTTGCAACCTTCATTACTTTCCTGAACTGACTTCCCCAGCGGCTCACACTCTTATGTCCCCGTCCTCACACAGCATCGTCTCACACCTTCCCTTTCCCGCCGCCCGTGCTACCCTGAGGCACCCGCTGCTCCCTCTACCTAGTGTCCGGATTTTCTGCACACCTCCTCCCCCGCCCCAGGGGACTCCTGTGTTCACGGAAACTTGATGTAAAACGTCATTCTCTATGGGGCACCTGTCTCAGGTGGTTGAGCATCTGACTCTTGGTTTTCCCCCAGTTCATGATCTCAGAATCACGGGATGGAGCCCTACTGAGCTCCAAGCTCCGAGGCGAGCTTTCTTGGGATTCTCTCTCTCTCTCTCTTCCTCTGCCCCTCACCCCACTAGGGCACATTCTCTCTCTAAAATAAATAAATAAATCTTTAAAAAAATAAAATGCCATTCCAAGGAAGAAATATATCCTTGCAAGGAAGAAGTCCTACCTCCCATTCACCTTTCCCACCTCAAAAGTAATTACGCTTTTCTCGGTAACCTATATACACCTGTAGCTCTGATGCCAGTATCTGCTGGGATTATATGTGCTATACAAGTAGCAGAAAACTAGATGCAGAATGGCTTAAAGAATTTAAAAAAAAAAGTCCTTTTTTTCTTATGAAACAGAGCATCCAGGTTTGGGTGATAATTGGTATTGACTTTTCAGTCTTGTCACCAGGAGGCCAGGCCTTTTCTGTCCTGGTGCTCTGCCATTCTTTTCATGTTAGCTCTCATTTCTATGCTTTTCACCTCATGGTTACAACAGAGCTGCCCATGCACCAGACATCACATCTATGTTCAGTGCCAAAGGGCAGCACTGGCCCTGTCTGTCCTCTTCATTCAAGAGAGGAAAAGTGATCCCACAATCTGCCACTGGGCCTCTCCTTAAACATTTAATTGTCTAGAATTATGTTATTTGCCCAATCCTAGCTAGCTGCACAAGAAGCTGAAAAAAATGGGTATACAGTCGGGCACATCCCTCCGCCAAACCTGGTTATTGGCACCTGCCAGCAAGAAAAAAGGGAGAAGGGATTGAATATTGAGGCCATGATAACGACAACAGGGTCTGCCATGTGCCTTTGGTATTCCAATGCTTTGTTGCCCAATTTTCTCCTTATTAGACGGTGGGCTCCTTGTAGGCCAGAGTGCAGCTCTTTCCCCTCCGCTGGGGACCTACAGAGCCTGGCATAGAAGGGACCCATTTAAACATTTATTGAGTAAAAAGGTGGAATCTACACAAATCCTCCATATCTTTTCAGTTTATACATCATGTGAAGGCCCGTTTGATCTTTCCGGGGAAAGAGCTGGGCTTGTGGCTCAGTTTGTATACTCTCAGCATCGTGTGGCTGTAGCCAAAGCTTCCCCTTGGGACTTAACACAGTCTCCCCCTGGGCCAAGCATATCTGGGTAAAGTCTCCTGTTGCCAGTCCCAGAAGTTGGGGTTTGGTTCTGATAATAAAATACTGCAAAGTCTTTAACTCTCATGAAGCTGCCAGCTGAGACAATAGCATTATATTAATTTTCTGTTTAATAAAGCATCTTGGAGCCCTCAACAGGGGCTGCGTGTGCCTGCCTGGGGATGGAGAAACACAAGGCATCATTTCACTTAAGGCAGGATGTGCTAGATAAAGGGAATCTAATTGAAGTGTACAATATGCTTGCCATGTAACTGTGGATAAAACATTACTGCCTTTTTTTTTTCTTTGCACAGTACAAAAGATAAAATCAGAGCCACTAAATCAAACTCATATTTAACAGTATCCTTCCATCCAGGCTGTGTCCCTCTGTGGCGGGTAAGGGATCGCCCTTTGAAAGGGTAGCTTTGCAGAGCTTTTTCTTAGTGGGCAGCAAAGGGGACCTAATTCTGGCTCACAGGAGGCAGGGATGTTGAAACAGGACCCCTGGCAAGAGGGAGGTGAGAATTTCTAATTTGTATGAAGGCTGAGGTTCAAAGCTTATTTGCTGTAACCCTCAGAAGCCTGCATTTCGGGTTAAAGAGTATATATAATGTCTTCTGGTAGCCAGCTAAGACAGATAATGGTTAGCTTACATATCTACCTTCTTTTTTTTTTTTTCTTAAAGATTTTATTTATTTATTTGACAGACAGAGATTACAAGTAGGCAGAGAGGCAGGCAGAGAGAGAGAGAGAGAGAGAGGAGGAAGCAGGCTCCCTGCTGAGCAGAGAGCCCGATGCGGGGCTCGATCCCAGGACCCTGAGATCATGACCTGAGCCAAAGGCAGCGGCTTAACCCACTGAGCCACCCAGGCGCCCCACATATCTATCTTCTTCTGGCACTGGCCGGAAAGCTTGGCTTCTTTCCTCCCTCCCTTCCTTCTGGTAGTCCTAATCAGGGGCCAACCCAAGAACCAAGCATGATTAGAGCATGTCATTAATTCCTGATATCGTCATGGTCACCTCTTCCCTCTCCTGATAAAGGACATAAAGAAAAGGACAGCTCTGTCCATCCAAACCCAGCAGGATGAGGGCAAAGCTCTGGCATGCCAGGACCTTAACCTTGGGGCCCCTCCCCCACATGCCAAGTGCTCTTACCCTGGGGACCGACACAGCCCAGCAACATCTCCCCGAGACCCTTAGAAACAGCACTAAGTGAGACCGGATCTAGCATCTTCAATGATAAGAGGAGGCTTGACTCTGTCCTGGACCCTTGGTTTAAGATGTTGGTCAACCACATTTGCTGAAGGAAATGAACATCCCTTTCCCTCTCCTGCTATTTGGGTAGATAATCCAAGCCGCCTCTTGGCCCTGGAGCTGACAAACAGAAAACGTAACAGCCGGTATTTTTGTGAGAGCAACTATTGGGAATTGGTCAACCTATGTTTTCCCCTCACCCTTACTGGTACCTGACCCAAGAGGTAAAAGAGAAAAGGAGATTTTTGATTTCTAAAAAACAACTTCATATCCAAACTAACCAGGAGCAACTGTAAATACCGTCTGATTTTTACTCGGCATTGAAAGTTTTATTTTATTTTATTATTTATTTTTTTGGAGGGGGTTAGGTGCAGAGGGAGAGGGAGAATCTGAAGCCAACTCCCTACCCGGTGCAGAGCCTGACTTGGAGATCGATCTCATGACCCTGAGATCATGACCTGAGCCCAAGTTAAGAGTCGGACCCTTAACCAACTGAGCCACCCAGATGCCCCCAAATGCTTTATTTTAAACTGGAAAGCTGTGAAGTTTGCTCCACCTGAAGAATGGGGAGGGAGAACACAAAGAGGCAACAGAGAGGACATTTAAGATGGTTTTCATTCATCCTTGTAGAAAATAGCCTGCGGCCAGAGACACAATGTAACCCTCACGGTTTGTTATTTCTCTCCTCCCCAAGCAAAGCATCCGAATTGTTACTGTTTTTGCTATGAAGGAGGATTAGTCTGGAAGGGGACGGACTTCTCCCAGGTTCCCCAAATTAGCAGTTTTCAAGAACAGCTGTGATTTGAGAACCAGGGCAAGTCTCTTTTATTTGGAGGTGCAGCTCGGTTTTTATTGCCAGGATTTGTGAATAGCTCCTCTCCTTCGGAATCAGGTGATAACTCTTATCCTCAGCTCCTGAAGGCAGGGACCGCTTTTTAATATGCTTTCCAATAAAACCCAATTTATTTAGTTAACAAACTAATATATACAGAAAGCACACAGTGCTTCCTTCCTTGCCAGGAGTTTTGTGGGTGCTTAAGAAGAAGAATCCAGAGGGAGGTGCCATTATTACCTTCGAATCGGGTTAAGAGACGGATGAAGAGAGGAATTGCAATGTGTCGCAGCTCGGGACTGAGGCTGCTGGACCTTGGACCCATGCTGCAGACCCAGCATTCCGAGCCACTGTGCTCTGCAGCCTTGACGTAGAACCTCTCACGGCCTCTTGTCTAAGTGACGCGGACGTAGGTGTCTGGTAGATGACCTAGCTTCCACGCCAGGATTTGCCATCTGGAGACCCATACGTTCTTTTTACTTTTTATTTTATTTTTTAAACTATTTATTTGAGAGAGAGAAAGAGAGCTGAGCAAGGAGGAGAGGGAGAAGCAGGTCACCTGCGAGCAGGGAGCCCAAAGTGGGGCTCGATCCCAGGACCCTGATCTCATGACTTGAAGACAGATGCTTAACTGACTGAGCCACCCAGGTGCCCTGGGACCCATACCTTCTTTAAAATCACTCAGGGGGGCACCTGGGTGGCTCAGTGGTTAAAGCCTCTGCCTTCGGCTCAGGTCGTGGTCCCAGGGTTCTGGGATCGAGCCCCACGTCGGGCTCTCTGCTCGGTGGGGAGCCCGTTTCCTCCTCTCTCTCTGCCTGCCTCTCTGCCTACTTATGATCTCTGTCTGTGCAATAAATAAATAAAATCCTTAAAATAAAATAAAATAAAATCACTCAGGGAGATGCTTGGATACGGTGTAGGGCATACAGTGGGTGCTCATTAAGTGCTTGCCAAATGAATAGAAGTCTCTCTCTCTCTCTCTCTCTCTCTCTCTCTTTTTAAGGATGGTTTCTTTCCCTCTGCTCTTTTGATGCAGGTGGAATCTTGGAGGTCTCTGTGGTTCCCCCAGCACCGGCAAACTCTGCTTGGACATGTCCTGCTGTATGTCCTCTTCCCTCTGCTTAAATTGCCCTTTACCTACCCAGAAGCTCCTGCTCAGCTTTCTGGACATAGCTCAGAGTTACTGCTTTTACCATGTGTTCCTACAGCCTTGTCATCTGACGCCCCTGCCCTGGGATCCCATCTCCGCATCAGTCATTAGCCCTGTTCGCACCCCACCTTCCCCTCCACGTGTAGATACCGGAGTGCAGACACGGGGCCTCAGCTCAAGTTAGCCTGCCCCGATGCACCTGCTTCACTAGAGCGTCACGTGGTGACTCCGTGAACGGGAGGAGGAGGACAGAAGGCAAGATCCCGGACATGCACAATGATTCTTGGAAGTCCGAAGGAGCTTAGGATTCCTCACAGCAGGAAAATGTCAGTAAAGACGACAGCAAGGATCCTGGAGCTCCCACACAATGTTGCGTCTGGGTGAAATCCGCAAGGTCAACTTACTTCCTGGAACATGGCCACGTTTGCATTTCGAACAAATGAGCCTCCGTCCCTTCGTCTCCCTGACCCCACATTCTATCCAAAGATGACGCCCTTCTCCTCAGGGAGCAGGTCAATAGGTAAATATCTTTCCTCCCAAATGGTACCATGGAAAAGATTATGCAGAGCAAGACCATTTCTAATATATTTCCTCCCCTGCGAGACACAATCTACAAACTACTAGCTATTATGCTTTGGAACAAGACATGTTACTAAGTGAATGACAGAAAAATAAGAGGACATCCATCAATGTGTCTGTTTCATTGGTGTGTGTGTGTGTGTGTGTGTGTGTGTGTGTGCGCGTGTACATACAGAGCGTTCTATATCCAGGGGGTGTCAAGGCACAAATCATGGGTAAAGTAGCAAGAACGAGGAATGCACAGGGAAAGCCTGGTGTAAACGGTGTGCTCTGGCTCTCAAGCTAATTGTTTCTCTGTTTGGATTGTCCTTCCAGGGAGAAAACGGACGATGGTTACTTGCAGGCAGAGAATGAGGCATTTGGAGGCGACGCTCAGGAGCGCATGGGGTTGAAGTTGGCAGGGGTCCCCTCCAGGCAGGTCATGACCTCGGGGACCTCTGCTAGCCCTGCTGCCCCCAGCAGGAAATGCCAGTGGGTTGAGGGGAGCAGACATCTCACCTGAAGACCGGGGAAAAGGCTTCGCAGAGAGGGGGTGCCACGCCATATCTCGCCAACATGTATTACAAAGAGCCGTGGCCAACCTCAGCCTGTGCCCCTGAACGAGGCCACGGTGGCAGGTGTAAGAGGGAAGAAAAACAAACGTACAAGTGAAAATTTCCATCTTCGTGTATAGTTAAGGTGAGGAAGAAAGGCAGACTTCAGAAGAGGCAAGAAGCTGCCTCCAGCAGACCCAACTCGAGGCAGAGGCAGACCACACCAGAGGCAGGTAAGAGCTGGGGTCCCCACGCACCTGCAGACACATGGGGTAAGGTCGGGGCAACTGCGGTTTGGGATTCTGGCTGCTTAAGAAATAGAGCTTCCGGATGCCACTGGCCGACTTACGCTGTCTCTGTTAAGAAAACGGTTTTTGATGACCTCATGGTAAGGATCCCATCAAACCCATCGGGAAGGTCCTCTTGATCTGCACGTAAGGTATTGCGGGGATCGTGGGATCGAGTGTCAGGGATGGAGGGCATCTAGGGGACAGGGGCATGCCAGCAAAGGCAGGCTTCCTTGGTGGTAATTACCAGGGAAGTCATGGCAAGTGACATCATAGGGGTGACGCCTTGAAATTTCAGTCCCTGCCTCTTTCCAGAGCCACCTTGAGAGTTAGGATCAGTGGGGGCTTTTTATTGCGTGTTCGCTGCAGGCTGGACTGTAGTTCAAGTTTTCCGTAACCCTACAGAGTTGGTGCTTTGGACGTCATTCTCTTGGATGAGGAGATGGAGGCTTACAGAGGTGATTTGCTTGCTAAGTCCTTATGTCCAGTCTCCACTGCCTGTTAGGGAGGGACCTGGCCTTCAGGCTTATGAAGGGGAGCCTTTCAAATTGCAAACCTACATATTTCTTCTTCCTCTTCCTCCTCCTCTTGTTCTTTTTCCTTCCTTCCTTCCTCCTCTCACTTCCTAGGATTTGGTGTTCTTCTTTCCCAGTTATCTGTGAAGCATGTGCTAGGTCTTGGGCATAGCATGAGAGCTGAGAGACTAGAACAATGAACACAATGATGTAACCCATCCAAGGAATACTTATTTTGGTCAGAGAGACCTATGCACACTTTGAAGAGATAATGGAGAAATACCAGATCACATCAATGGTAGAGGAAGGAATGATTCATTCCCAACGAAAGATCTGGTGATAGTTCATATTTGAAGGGCACTTGGAAATTGAAAGACAAGAAGGGCTTCTATATATGGCAAATCTAGAGTGGGGTGAAGGAATCCTGTAAGTGGAGGTTGCCATGAGGGACGGTGCCTCTGCTTTGGTCCCAAGACAAATGGATTTTGGGAAGTGTTTTAGGGCAAGGCCATGTGCAACCTTGAGTGCCCTGCCATGTATGTATGAAATTGAGTGTGTGAGCACTGAGGCCTTCTAGAGGTACGAGAAGAAGCATCCATTTTTTGTTTTAAGAACCTGATTCTTAGTGAAAGGAGAGATGTCAGAGGCAAGACACTGAAGGGCAGAGAGACTGCTCAGAGGCCATCGCGATAAACCCTGTGAAGAGACGGTGAAGGCTGGACCTTATGGGGGCAGTAGTGGGTCCGGGAGGGAGGGGTTGATCCAAAAGATACGGCTCAAAGAGAATCAACAGGGCTCGACCCCTGAGAGTATGTTAGTTATATAGACGAATGGGTCCAACTGCAGTCTTTATAATAGATCAGGTTCAAACACAATAGACCACTTCTTGCATATGTGATGGCACCGGGAGGAGATGCCTTTCCTGCAGTGGCATTTGAGAAGTCCTACTCACAGAGACACTCTGCTGTCTTCAACACATAGCCTAGATCCTAGTGGGTCCAGGGATCCTTTTAATTCCATGGAGCCCACAGGCATGGAGGAACCTGGGTGGAAGTTTCCAGGCCTCAGCATGACACACATCCCTTCCATTTAGCTCTATAGCTCATTCAGGTCACTCTAGCCTCAGGGGAGCCCGGGAAATATGGGTCTAGCTGTGTGTCCAAGCAGAGGAGGGGACTGTGGATCTTGCCAGCTAGCAGTCCTGGCCACAGGCTGAACAAAGACAGACATGATGGGATTGAAGAGCCTTCCAGTAGCATAAGTATGAAACTAGAAATTCCAGGTGATCGGAGCCAGAATATTAGGTTCTTAACAAGGATTTTGAAATCGTCCAGGATGATGGGACAGGGGAGCAAAGAGGAAGACTGGGAGCCTGCCCTCCAGAAACACCCGTGACAGCGTTGCAAGCTCATGGATGCTGGGAACATGAAGAATGATCTCGAGGTTGGTGGAAACAGATGGCAAGAGCTGCCAAGTGTCGAAGTTTGTTGTTCTGGAACAATTGTCTTGATGTGGTGGTGGTGGGTTGGCCAATTCTCTCTCTTTCACACTCCATTGGGGAGCGTGGGGCAAGGGAACCATCCCCCACTCAAGAAGGTTGGGGCAGCAGCGGGTCCTATAGGTCCCAATGGAGGCAAAGAAGTGGAACAATCTGGAAAAAGTGATTTCTACAACAGCCCTCTTGACAATAAAAGGGGGGTCTCAGAGGGTACAGAGCTGGGATTTGGGGGATGGTGCTGATGGAAATGGGCCAAGGGAGGGCAAGGGCCAAGCTGGTCGGACGTCAGGTTGGGGCGAGCAGAAACCAAATATATGGAATCCAGGCAAAGAGTTGCATGTCCCCAGACCCTTATGGAATGCATGATAATGGGTCCTAGACCTCCAAAATGGAATATTCCTGGCATTTTAATCACTTAGGAGAAAACCGTAAGATGGTATTTGGTTGAGAGCTAAAGGGACTTGTACTTTTTACATCACTTAAACATAAGTCCATATTGAGGTTGCTTTCAGGACACAATCCCTGCTTTAGCAGTAGAAACCTTGAGGTGTCCCGCGACCTAAGAAGATGTTCAGAAAAGCCATAGCCTGGGCTGGGCCTTGTGGGGCATCACGCTGGAGCACAGAACCAGCTCAGGAAATCACAGTGCATGCGGGGAGGAGACACATGAAGGGGTCCCTGAGCCGGAAGGGGAGACAGAGGATGACCGTGCTGGGTGGGATGTCAGCAGCCCCCGGAAACTGACCAGGTGAATGACCGTGTGTGCGGAAAGGCAAGCAGGGGGACTGGCTGAGAGTGTGAACAAAGACACAGCCACGGGGAACCAGCCAGGGAGCCCTTTCCTGGGCTCTGGGCTTCAGGCATGCTCACTGAGAAGCCCTGCGTGCTGGGGTGGGGGTCGGGGTGAAGCCCGCGGCTGTCGGCGCTCTGTCTGCATTCAGGAGAGACGTTTTTAGATCCTAATATGCTTTTTAAAAATTGAGATATAATTGGCACGTAATGTGGTTTGGGTTTAAGGTATACAACATGTTGATTTGATACATTTATGTTGCAATATGACATTCGCGAACGCCTCTCTCGTGTTACAAAATTGCCACATCTTCTTGTGTGTTAGGAATATTAAAGATCTCCTCTCTTAGCAGTTTGAATGTTTAGGAAACAGTTCTGTTGCTTATAGTCACTACACTGTGTATTAGATCTGCAGGTCCCATTTTATCTGCTGGTTGCAAGCATGTACCCTTCAGCAACATCTCTCCCCTTCCTCATCCCCTGAGTTTCCGATGCTTATTGTTCCATTCTGGGTTTTTTTTTTTTTTTTTTAATTTCACATAGAAAGGATCTCATAGAATATCTGTCTTTCTCTGTCTTATCACACTGAGCATAATGTCTTTTTTTTTTTTAAAGATTTTATTTATTTATTTGACAGAGAGAAATCACAAGTAGGCAGAGAGCCAGGCAGAGAGAGAGAGAGAGGAGGAAGCAGGCTCCCTGCCGAGCAGAGAGCCCGATGCGGGACTCGATCCCAGGACCCTGAGATCATGACCTGAGCCGAAGGCAGCGGCTTAACCACTGAGCCACCCAGGCGCCCCTGAGCATAATGTCTTTAAGGTTCATCTATGTTGTCACAAATGGCAGGATTTCCTGTTGTTTTTTTTTTCCCCCCATGGCTGCATAATATCCTACTGTGTATGTATCCTATCTTTATCCATTCATCCGCTGATGGACCCTTGGGTTGTTTCCATGTCCTGGCTATTGAGAATAAGGCTGCAAAATGGGAGTTGGCTATCTTGTTTTCAATTTCCTTTGGCTAGGGACCTGGACGTGGAATTGCTCGCTCATATGATAGTTCTATTTTTAATCTTTTGAAGAAAGGCCGAACCAGTTTAGGCTCCCACTGGCAGTGCACAAGAGTTCCCTTTTCTCCGCCTCCTCGCCCACACTTGTCGCCTTCTCGATGACGATGACAACCATTCTCATAGGTGTGAGCTGATCTCGTTGTGGGCTCAGTTTGCATTTTCCTGATGATCAGTGATATCGAGCACCATCTATGCTAATTTTTTTAGGTTTTGTGTATTTTTGTAGGTGTGTGTGTTGTGTGTAGTAATCAAAGAGAAGCTGAAAGCACCCCTACCGGTTAGAAACCTGGGGAAAAAGAGAGTGAGGCTCTCCCCTGGGACTTGTTTGAAGTGCAAGAAAATAACAAAATAAAGAAGAGCTTGAGTAATGTATTTTATGAAGTTTCCAAATCTACCCTTTGTAGATTTGTGTCCTGAGAAGCACAAAGCTCATCTGAATTTCCCTCAGAGACGTAGACCCCTCTGCCTCAGTACTGGTGAGCCTGAACTCCGTGTGAATAATGCTTTGGTCTAACACAGTGTCTGGAGTCTTCCTGTGGGGGACGCCAGTGGGACCGAGGCTGCCTCGAAGTCTAGTAACTACGTAGGTAGTGGCTAGCTGCTGTTGTCCATCTAGAAGATGCCTAGTACCCCACTTCCCCCAATTTTACTCTACAGCTAGACCGTTTAGTTCCATACTGTTTGTTATAACCTAGAGCTGGTTTGCCTGTCAGATAATTGACAGATAACATCAATATTACCTGGGGTTTATTGACTCTCTTTGTGTCTGCCACTGAGATATGCTTTCTTATAATTTTGAATGTGAGTCTTGACAAAACCTATGGTGTAGGTGCCATTATCCTCACTGCCCAGAAAGGGAAACTGAGGCAGAGGGAGATGAAGAAATGTGTGCAGGCACCCCCTCAGGGAGGGAGCCTGACTCTGAACCCATGGGTCTTGTCTTCCATTCCAGTATTAATGACTGAAACTTCAGCAATGAATAGTAACCCCCCCCCAGCTTTTTTCTTTTTTTTTTTAAACCAGGGGCTGTGTTTGTTTGTAAGCTTCCAAGAATGACTCAAATGCCAGGAAGGCAATGGATATAGGGGAGCTTGTTTTCTCCAGGATGCTAGGAATCATGATGGGCATTCTGGCTCTTCTGTACCTCATTATCATTCCTCTTCCCCATACCAAGGGATCTCGTCACCCTGACTCGCCCAGAATGTTTGTCAACAGGCACAGTGGGGCGGCCCCTGATGAGAACCAACATAGCAGCCATGTGTGGGCACGAAGATGCTTCAATGGGGGAGATCCTGAGGCCGCCACGTCCCAGAGGTAGGGTTCGCCACCACGCCAGGCAGCTCCTGTCTATGCCTTTCCTAAGAGAGCTTTTAAATGATTTTGGGATTGCTTTCCCCTTCCCCTCTTTCTATGTTTAGAAAAAAAAAAAAGTGAGTCCTATGTTAAAGCTAATTTGCGTGCCAAAAATCTCCAGTCTGGGTCTCCTTTCCCTGTTATTATCAGGAAAGGAGTTTGTAACAAGTTAGCATGGCAGCTTGTGCTAATCCGTCCCAGCTTAGCTAATTCCCCGGCTGGTTGTCTGTGATTACTATGGCACGTCCCATCAGAGCTCACCTGCTCCCAAACTCTCAACTAAAGGCCGGTGCTTGGGGTCTGTGGAGACGGAAAATAAATTCTCATTGACGCGGAAATGAAAATGCAGACGCTCAGATGAACGGTTCATGCTTTCTTGCGGTAGCTGAAACACGCCAGTATGTCCTCCACGTCACCGCGTGTCGTCTGCTCCTGGGTGGAGTTATGAGTGCGAGCAAGGGACGGGCACATCCTTCACCCACGTACGACGGAGGTTTTAAGATAAAATCCCAACATGGCAGAAATCATGTAAAATCCTATAAATGATAATAAATAAAATCATATATATGGTTACATATGTAATCATATATAATAATGTATTGCACATATATTTACGCAATACATTATACAATATGATATAAAGTAGGCATAAATACATAAATAGAATAATATAATTATGTGTTATATAATTATCAATATAAAAAATGTCTTACATGAAGTACATGTAAATATATATTTAACATTTATAATGACATGCACATGTATATTGCTTTTAAGATAGAAACTGTGGGGGTGCCTGGGTGGCTCAGTGGGTTAAGCGTCTGCCTTAGGCTCAGGTCATGATCCCAGGGTCCTGGGATCGAGCCACGAGTCAGGCTCCCTGCTCAGTGGGGAGCCTGCTTCTCCCTCTCTCCCGTCCCCTCCCACTCTTGTGTGCACTCCTGCTGTCTCTCTCCAATAAATTAATAAATTCTTAAAAACAGAAGATATCACCAGTGAATGGTCCCTACCATAGAGATGTGTGAGTAGAACGATTGCTCAACTTAGTATGTTTTAGACATTTGTGAGATCTGTGGCATTGTTCCAGACCCATCACAGGGAGACTAGATCATTGGCATTTGAGGACAGTGACATTTGTGAATTTGCATACTTTCCACTGGACCTTTAGGCTCCGGGGGTTGGGTGGTGCCGAGGCCAGGGTTTGTCTGCTGCCTCTGGAAGCAAGTCACCCAACTGGCCGGCCCCTCTGGTCATCAGCAACACTGGCTCTTCCTTGTGTCTTTCTTCCCCTTTCCTGCCTCAGTAGCTCTCATGAGGCCTGAAGCCCTGTGTAACTTTGTGAAAAAATGGGCCAAAAAAGATAGGATGCTGCTTTTCGTGGAACAAACAGGATGCCATTGATAAATGGAGTGACTCAGGCACATCGAATGGGTAAAACCTCTAGAAGGAGTCCTTTCAAGTTTTGGAGGATTTTCATTAAAAAAAAAAAAAAACAAAAACAAAAACATAGGTCTAAATTTAAAAACGAAAATAAGGCACACACACCCGTGCTACGATTTCCACCGTTCCTGTTACTGCGCTTCTCTCTGTCCATTTCACATCTCCATTCATTTGTTTGCTTAGCAAATGTTTGTCCCGCTTAGCAGGGGAAGTGGGCTCTGTTACAATGACAATAATGGTGATTATTATTTTTGATTGCTGAAAATGGCAGAGGCCCGGCATGGAGGCTTTACGTGCCTCATGTTGTTTTTGATCAACAAACCGGCACGTGGCATAAAGTCGTGCTTGGGGATTTCAGAAGAGAGAGACGTTATTGGTCCGTGTGGTAAGGACTGGCTTTGAAGGACAGATCCTCTGATCTCCCTGGGGCTAAGCCATCCGGCACTTGGAATACCAGTGGTGGGTACAGAGGAGAGTAGACAGTAAGGAGCAACTGGGGCCAGGGTTAGGGTTTCTTTCTGCAAGAGGTGACCTGCTGTCATCTAAGGAGGGGTCAGTTGTCCTGTCCCCCCACCTTCCTGGTTAGGGAAGGAAGTCGGACACTGCCAGGTAGGTGTCAGGAGAACCAAGAACGTTATTCTACGTAAAGGCCACCACATGGTGAAAAAGCTCAGAGACGGGACGGTACAAAGGGTCTTTATGGAACAGGATATTGACTGGTTTATTGGGAATGCGTGGTTCAAGCCTGGACATGGGAAGGTTGATTCATATCGTAGAAGGTGGCTCAACTCCCAGCAAAGCAGATTAATTTCTTTTTCATAGTCCACGGAGAGCCTATCGAAAATTCTCCAGTAAAGAAACAGGAGGAGCCTAGTGACATTTTCAGAGGCCTCCATGACTTTAGGAGTTTATACCTTTCTCTGCTAACCAGAGCCTCATGCAGGAGCCCAGGATTGAAAAGGGCCCTCTTCATCATTCATCCTAGCCATGAGTGCTTCTGTTTGGTCAACCCAGACAGCACCCCTGTTCTTTGGAGAGAACACCCATGGTTTTAGTCCCTTTGGGTTAAGGGGGTGAGTATGTAACTCATGCTGGGTCAATCACTGTATTTTACCCTATGTGACAGTCATTAGTCCAAGCAGTGGGCATGTGGTTCAGACCAGGACAACCCAAATCCTTGGACCAGGACAGCTCACAGAGGTGGGCTGCGGGATTTCCTTGGTGACCTGTGAGATGTCACAGAAAGAATCCTGGTTAATACAAGCGCAGAACAAAGCATGCGACTGTCTGAAAGGATTGGCTCTGGGTTGGCTTCCGATGGATTGTTACTATTTTAATGGATTAGACTTGACCCTTTTCTGTGCTCTCCATGAATTCAGAAACAGTAGGAGAACACAGAGACCATTGGAATATGATTGTCCCCTGGCAGAGTGATCCTTCCTGAGCCTCCATCTGGTTCTGCCTGCTCTACCCTTGACCTGTGGTCAGCACCAAGGACAGTGTTCACCTGTCCCACACGGGCACCATTGGTGACTGGAGGTCTGTTGCTGACGTTGGCCCGCTTGGCATCTATATTCCTAACATCTTCTGGCTTCCCAAACTCTTGCTCTATCTCCTGCTTTGAGCCTGCCCTCAGTCCTGGAACAAGGCAGCATCTGGGGGCGGTGAGGTTTCAGGAAACAAGCATGAATTTGAAGTGATGCATTCCCTTAATGAGAATTCACCAGCACACAAGGTACTGTGCTGGGAGGTGTTTAGATTCCAACTTGGCACTTTTAGCTCAAGCTCTCTGGGTTTTAGTTGACTTGTCTGTAGGATGGGACAATGATGACCATCTTACAGAGACTCTTGCAAAATTTGCAGGGATGGCGTAAGACAAGTTCTCTGTATAGAGCCTGTTGGCCTAGGATTAAACAAGGGGCAGGTTTTGTAAGGAGGCAGCTTTGAATGCTGCATTCTTTCTGTTGGGGTCTGGATCTATTGCTGCCCCCATTCTTATCTTTATGGTGCTTCCAGCTGGTCCAGGTAATCAACCAGCCTGATGCAGTCTGGTCCTATAATCAGATGTGGACTTATTCTGAAGAGTGGGGTGCTTATTATGGAGGGAGCTGGGCTTTTGATCTGTCCTTGCTGTTTCTGAGTCATCACTGTGGGTGAGGGAGGGGATACGACAGATCTCATCCCCTCAGAGCCTCCACTGAATGCAGGACAAAGGACAGAAGAGTGCATGAAAGGGAGTTTCAAAGAGAACCTATGGCAAGGTCTGCTGAGTGGAAGCTCAAATGGTCTGAGTGGCTCACTTGTGACTTTGGTCACCTTGATTAGCCACCGATCACAAGTGCAGCCAAAGACAGTAGCTCTTAACCTCTGGAACATGCTGGCATGGGTACCCACCAGGGAAATGAAGAGATACTTTGTTGAAATATAGGGTTTTGTCACAATCACAAAGCCTTAGCTCCCTGAATTACCATGTCTGGTAAAATATGACCTATGTATTTCAGTTGATGCTTCTGCCTTCTGGAACCAACGGGAGGAAGCCGCACTTAAAATGGCGAGTGGTTCTCCAAGGGAGCCTTTCCAGTTGGGCAGTAATGACTTTGGGTGTGTTTCTTCCTATGGGGCTTAACTGCCAGTGACTCCTCACTGCCCCCCTGTCTCTCGTCACATTCGCTGCTCCAAAGCCCTGTGACTGGGGATGACCAGGAGGGATGAGAGGTGGTGGCTCGAATGGAAAAGTCACTTAGAGGGCCCCCTGTAGTCACCAGCGTAGACCAACACCAACCAGCAATGCATCCTTGTGAGATCTGAGCCACCCTGGTCCCTTATTTGCAAGCTACAAACATAGCTTCAAAAAGTTGGCTTTATTTCATTTCTTTCTCAACCACAGCCCATATACATATAAAAATATTGTTTGGCAGGACTTTGGATGGAAAACCACTGGTCTATGAGATGTTGCTATGGCGAGGAATTCCCAGGCAGGGGACCGTTTCAGAGCCGCTGCTATGCAGTGACACCTTGTCTTGATGGATTGATGAGAACTTACCTTTTTGTTGGCCCTAGAATCTCTTTGTCTGGTTGTGTAGATGCCTACATTTGCATTAGCCAGCAAATGCATGAACAAGAATTTATTGAGAATAATTTTCTGTGAGGACCCTGTCAGATAATATTCCTCAAATATTATCTCCCTTCTCTTCGCAACAACAGTGCAGAGAAAGTGTGATTTTCATTAAGAAAGCTAGTTTAGCCTTGCATGAAGAGAACAGGCTTGCAGAAGACCATCTAGCTTTGAGGACATGGGTGAGGGGAGATTCTAGAACCATTTCAACTTTAGCTCCCTTGTCACTAAGATGTGGACAGACTATACACCAGCTACCTCATGGGCTGGGGTGAGGACTGAACAGATTAGTACATATTCATGTTAGCTATAAATGTTAACCATCTGAACTTATGAGTGGCTGGAGTGAAGCTCAGAGAAGTTAGCTGCCTTCCCCAAGGTCACACAGCTCTAAGAAACAGAAGCAGAATTCAGCCCTGCTGGCTGCTCAAGGCACAATGGGACGATCTTTGATGGGGGAGTGGGGGCTCTGACTGGGAAGGTGAAAGTGAACAAGAGTGGTAGAGATCTTTTGACCCAGACCCAGCATCTTCAGGAGGGCTGTTCTTCTATTCCCATAGAGCGGACTCCTCCGAAGAGATTGTGTGCAGACCTAGGTCCCTGATACAAAACCACCTGCCCCTGCAGTTTCCATAATAACGCGCCACATCTGCAGAGAAGCTGAGAAGCTTGGGGAAAGCCATTTCCACAGGGTGGCACAGGAAACAATTGCGGCAGGGAGGAAACTGTCGCTGTCTGCCAACTGGGTCCTGATTCCTGCTCTGCGTAGGGTCAGGTCATTGCTCATGGTGTCTGTGGGTAATTAGCAGCTTGAGTCACAGCAGAAGCTGTCTTTTTCCTGTCTTCCAGAAGCGGAGAGCCCTCTTCCTTCCCTCCGGGCTGGGCTCAGCAGGGCAGGCTCTTCTCTGGCTGGGGTTCCTCTCCTTTTTTCTTGTAGTTCCTGTCCCTGAGAGGGAAATGTGGCCCGCCAAGGGTCCTAACACCCATCATCGGCCAGGCTGGCAGCTGTCCTCATAAATCCCTCATCCCTAGGCTACGCCGCCTTCCCCCTTCTCTTCTAGAACAGCCGACAGAAGCATTTGCCCTCACAAAGCCGCAAGAAATGGACATTTTCCTTCCTTTCTGTGGAAGAAGCCAGAGCAGCACTTTTTGAACGAGACCGTTTAAAAATTGCTATTCATAAGTAGAAACATTTTTATAAAACATTTATAATTGCAGACCAGTCAAAGAAGAAAACTTTTATTAGCTATCATCTCACGGTCAAAAGATGTTAATATTTTGATATCTCGTCAGAACCTTAGCTGTGCACATATGTAGTTTTTTTTTTTTTTTAAAGAGAGAGGGAGAGGAAGAGGGACGCTTAAGCAGGTTCCACGCCCATCATGGGGCCTGACGTGGGGCTCAGTCACAATCCTGAAATCGTGACCTGAGCTGAAATCAAGAGTCAGATGCTTAACTGACTGAGCCACCCAGGTGCCCCATATATAGCCTTTTTAAATAACAAAAATGCAGCCACACTATACTTACTGGTAACTGCTTTATTTCACTTAGTAGCCTATCAGGGACACTTTGCTGTATCATTACACATTTTCCCTCATTATTATTTAAAGTAAGTGAATACTAAATTATTTTAAGACTGTATTTAATTGTCAGGCCTATTCTCCGTGGAAGGATAGGTGGAGTGTTTTCTGTGTTTCACTGTTTGGCACAGAACAAAAGAATAATGTTGGCTCTTTTCCTCCAAAACTGAATTGTAGACTCACGGGAGCGACACTTGGTCAGGAGAGAGATTCTTTGATTCCGGGGCGGTGCATTGGGAAGGATTTGTATGTCGAAGTCAGGCTGATGAGGCCATGTTTCGGCCCCACGTTGAGTCCCTGTCATGGAATCCATCATTCTCGATGGTAGGCGCTTCTTGGATCAATGTTGGACCACAGTTGACTGGTGGTGTTTCACAGATTGAAAAGACTGACTGGTGTATGATAGGTCATCCCTGGTGACCTTGGTGTGCATGCCAGGCAGACAGATTCTCTCCTTTATTCATAAACTACCATATATTTACTGGGACCCCACAGATGCTCGCCTCTGGGGATTTAGAGAAACAGGAAAGCTCTTTTTGCTTCAAGGGGATCTCAGGGTCCTAAGTGTCACATTCTTTTTTCTTTGGGAGCAGTTTTCTGCTAGTTCATCTGACTGGAACAAGATGTGGTCCAGCCCAACTTTCACATTCTGGTATGATGGAGTAGCTTGCCCTAGACCACTCTTCCTGCCAAATATAACTATCACAGGTGGGTTAAAATACCAAAACCCAATTTATTAAACATAAGCCCCCCACCCAGAATGCTGTTTGAAGGCATTGGAGGGAACCAAGGAAGCCATGGGGTCAGGATCCCAAAAGGAAGGAAACCACACCAGACCAGCCACACATCCCCCCTTTGTTTTTCTTGTTGACAAATGTTTCCACTTGTGAGTGGCTCAAAATCCATAACAAGAATATCATAATATACCATGTTTGGAAAGTTACAATGTGATTTCTAAATTACCTCTGAATCAGAGAAGAAATACAAGTGAGAACTAGAAAATATTTTTTCTTGGAAAAAAGGTCTAACCAGAGAAAGTTATAAGGGGGAGCACCGTACCTTTCAAATACATCTTTCATGTAGATTCACAAGATGTTAAGATTTTGCCTCATGCGATGGTTATTTTTTTATTATGTTAATTTTATGTGTCAACTCGGAGGCTGTTTGTGGATGAGACTGACATTTAAACTGAACTTGGAGTCAAGTAGAGAGCTCTCCATGATGTGGGTGAGCCCCATCTAATCAAATGAAGGCCTGGATAGAACAAAAAGACTTAACTTCCCCAAGCAAGAGGGAATTCCCAAGCAGAGTGCCTGGCCCACACTTCAGAGTTTGGACTTGGTGGCCTCCATAGTTTCATGAGCCAATTCCTTATCACAAATGTCTAATTGGTTCTGATTCTCTGGAGAACCCAACATATAGTGCATCTGCTTTATCTTTCTAGTATTCTAATTCCTATTTCTGCTGAAACATTAAGCTAAAGACCTCATGACATTTTGCCCCTGAATAACTCAGGGTTCATTCCTTAAGAATAACACTATTCTTTTGTATAACCACTATAAGACTTAAAAAAAATTCGACACTGACTCAATATTATTATCTCATACACAGTCCATATTCAAATTTCACTAATTGTGCCAGTGTTGTTTTTATAGTAGCTTTGTTTCCCAGGCAAGGATCAATCCAGGATCGGTACAGCATTGAGCTTTCTTTAATCTGGAACAATTTTTTAGTCTTCCCTTGTTTTCATGACTGTACCATTTTAAAGATTGATTTTGGAGAGATAGAGCATGAGGGGGTGGGGCAAAGGGAGAGGGAGAGAGAGAATCTCAAGCAGACTCCCCGCTGAGCACAGAGCCCAATGTCTGACTTGATCCCAGGACACTGTGGCCATGATCTGAGCCAAAATCAAGAGTCAGATGCTTAACCAACTGAGCCACCCAGGTGGCCCATCATTACCTTTTTTGAAGCATACAAACCAAGTTGCTTTGAAGAGTATTTCTCAGTTTGGGTTTATCTAAGTGTTTCATCATGAATTTTTGGACTCTTACACCAACGATGTTGTGTCTTTTTCATTGTCACACCAAGAGTCCTATGATGTCAGTTTGTACCATCATTACCAATATACTTTGTAATCCCCTCATTAAGGTGGCGTCCATTGGATTTCTTCACTGAGAAAGTACCTTCTTCTCTTTTGTAATTAATAAGTAATCTGCTGGGAGATAATTTGAGACTGTGTAAATGCCCTGTTCCTTAATAAGTTTTCGTTCAATATAATTAGAAGAGTTTAGAATCTGCTGATGATTTTTGCCTGGATCCATTACTGCATCAGTGTTTCCAAAGTGGTGATTTTCTAACTCTCATCCTTTGTACATTTATTAGCTGACCTTCTATCATTGAGAAAAACATTCCATTCTTTCCCTCCATTCATTCATTCATTCATTCACCTGTTCATTTATATGTTTCATCTCAGTATAATTCAGATTCCTTTGCATTCACTGTGTTATAATCTATTATTACCTATATCTATTCCCTGTTCCCTATCTATATTCTCTATTTTCATATGTTATCTCCTGTGTAACTCTACCATGTTATGTCACTGCAGAGACGAGCTCTTAATTACTTTCTGATGCACACACACTCACAGATGTTCCAGTATATCTTTTCTTCCCTGTTCTCTTTCTTTGAAAAGCCCTAGTTCCTTCTGTTGGAAAAAAGGTATTTAGAAACCAAGGTTGGGATGCTATGTGGGCTAATTACTACTGGCCTGTTATTGCTTGTGGGTCTTTTGATGAGTTAATAGGGATATTTTTAATTCTAACCCACCCAAATGCTGCTTTTCCCAATTCTGTATTTGTAAGTCCCTTCTCTTACAGTGAAACCCAGTTCTTAAAATATCAATATATTTACTCAATGGCTTAATCCTAGAATACATGCACAGTAACTTCAGAATTAATACACCTAAACCCTTACCAACTCCAATTCTCTTAAGAAGAGTCCAAGATGTATGTGTAGTGCTTGTTTCCATTAGACCAAATATGTAAATTTCAGTACTCTTTCAAAAGTTAACGTATTCATCCTTTTCCCCCTAATGTGTGGTTACATTATCCACTTAATAAACAGGTTCACTTGTTTATGTTGGGATTTGGCTTAAGGATTTTTATTTTTTTAAACTTTATTATTTTTTAAGTAATCTCTACACCCAGTGTGGAGCTCGAACCCACAACCCCAAGATTAAGAGTTGCATACTCCCCTGACTTAGTGCCCCAAGTGTTTTTATTTTTGACCCTTGTTGACTCAATTTCATTTTTAATATATAAAATGTTACCATGTTTACAAAGAAAACAGTAGGTATAGCTAAGGAAGTGCCTTTTCCTCCCCTGTTACTTATACAGTTACCAACCCATCTTCTGTACCTAAGCAGTTATTTTAGTTTCTAGTTTCTCCTTCCTGTGTTGTTGCTGTGTTTTTGCAAAAATAAGAAATGCACTCATAACTACCTTTTTATTTACTTATGTTTCTCATGTAAACAGTAGCATATATATGTTCTCTTTTTCGTTTTTTTAAAACATGGCAGTATATCTTGAAGATCACCTTGTGGTACTTCACAAAGAGTGTTTCTATTCTCCTTTACAGCTGCTTGGTTGGAAGAATATTTTTAGTGAAATTATAAGCAGGAAATATTACAAAATTGTGGGATGCACCTAAATCCATGCGTAGAGGGAAATCACAGCTTTACATGTGTATATTAGAAAAGAAGAAGAGAAACGTGAAGTCAGTTATGCATCTAAAAAACTTACAAAAAATTTTTGTGGCAGATTAAAGCCACAAAAGCAGAAGGAGGGAACAACAGATAAGAGTAGACGTTAATAAAAACTGTATAATAGAGAAATAAGGGTGTCCCAAAGCAGATTATGTAAAGGATAGATAAAACTGATAAACACCTACCTAGGGAACTTCTTCTTGTTCAAGAACCAAAAACGATAGTACAAATTACCAGTATTAAAAATGAAAAGATCCTTTAGACATTAAGGATATAGTGAATAGCTTGGAAATAAACTTGACAATTTAGATGGAAGGAACACGTTTCAGAAAAGACAATGTACAGAACTTGAAGCTAGAATTATAAATTTGAAGATATTCAGCTCTAATAAAGAAATGATATTTTTTTAATTTTTAAATTTTTTAAGAAATAATATTTTTAATCAGAAATATTTCCACAAAGAAAACTCCAGCCCCAGATAGATTCAGTGGTGAAGTCTTCCAACATTTGAAAAAGAAACAGTATGATTTTTAAACAAACTTTTCCAGGAAATGGAAAAAGAGGGAACACTTAATTTATTATGAGGTCAACATAATCTTGCTACGCAAAGAAAGGACAATTAGTGGTCAATTATTTTCATACTGAGAGCAAGAAATGTGTAATAATTTTCCTGGACATAAAATTTACAATTAAAAAAAAATCTTAACAAATCAATTATGGCAATATATAAAAAGGATAGTATACCATGTTAAGATGGGCTTATATTAAGAATGCAAGGATAGCTTAACTTTGGAAAATCAGTCAGTGCAACTAACCACATTAAGAGAGTAAAGGGGGAAATGGTATGATTATTTCAGTAGACATAGAAAAAGCATGTAAGGGGTGCCGGGTGGCTCAGTGGGTTAATGCCTCTGTCTTTGGCTCAGGTCATGATCCCAGGGTCCTGGGATCGAGCCCTGCATTGGGCTCTCTGCTCAGTGGGGAGCCTGCTTCCCACCACCTCTCTGCCTACTTGTGATCTCTGTCTGTCAAATAAATAAAGAAAATATTTAAAAAAAGAAAAAGCATGTAATACAATTAAATAACAAAATTTAATGCATGCTAAAAGGAAAAATTCTTGATAAATAATAAATAGAAGTTAGAATTCCTTGACAAATAAGAAACAGATGTATATTTTAAGAAAGAGCATAACAAAAAGCCATAATGACTATAATGCTTGATGTTGAAGTGTTAAAAATTTTCCCTCTGAGATCAAGAGTGAGATATGCACTGTCACCACTTTTATTCAACACTTGTACTGTGGTTCTTCTCTATTGCAGTACGGCAAGAAAAATAAACATGTAAGGACTGGAAAGAAAGAATTAAAATGACATTATTCACATATAACATAATTGATTTTAAATCCAACATTCTAGCCAGATAAGTTATTATTAATATTAGTACATGAATTTAGCAGGACCACTAGACACAAGAAGTACAGTATGTGAAAAACAGTTGTATTTCTTGGTAGTGGTGACAACTAGAAAATGAAATTTAAGAAATACTAATTGTGATAAAAATAATTATGATTAAAAAAATGCCTAGATAAAATCTGGCACAAACAAGTTCAGCTGCTTTGTTAGAAAATGACTAACATCACTGAAGGAAATTAAAGAAGATTAAATTGGAACAGTAACAGTATCAATTCTCCTAAAATTGGTCTAAATTTCAGTATCACCCCAGTCATAATCTCAACAGGCTAATTCATGGAATTTGAGAAGGTTTTTTAAAAGTCATATGAAAATGCAAAGGGCCAAGAATTGCCAAGATGATTTTGAAGGAAAACAAAGTGGCACATTTACGCCTTCATGTACCCTTATAAAGCTCCTGTAACTATCGTAACGTAGTTTTGGTGCAAGGCAGATCAAATAAAACAAAGGAAAAGAGATTAGGAAGCGCCGAGACACGGTGCTCGTTTGATGTGTGATAAAGGGGATTCTGAGGTGAAATGGAGAAAGGTCGGTCATGTTGTTGTTCAGGGCCAGTTCAGTCATTCATCCATATAGAAAAAAAAAAAAAGTAATCTTTTTTTAGAAAAACATTTTATTTATTTGTTTGATGGAGAGTGAGAGAGCACGGGCAGGGGGGTGGCGTGCAGCAGAGGGAGAGGGAGAAGCAGGCTCCCGGCTGAGCAGGGAGCCTGACCTGGGGCTCAACCTCAGGACCCTGAGATCATGACCTCAGCTAAAAGCAGGTCGTTAACGGACTTGAGCCCCCCATGCGTCCCAAAACAAAAATAATCTTGACACCATCTTCTACCATACCCCAAATCTTCCAAGCGGAATTTTGGTTAAATGGTAATCAATAAATCTTTTTAAGATGAAACATAGGAGAATGCCTTCATGGTAGAGGCAGGCAAAGATTTTTTTCCCCCTGTTTTCTAAAAATTAACGTATAATGTATTATCTGTTTCAGGGGAACAGGTCTGTGAATCATCAGTCTTACACAATTAGCAGCGCTCACCATGGCACATACTCTTCCCGGTGTCCATCCCCCGCCACCCCATCCCTCCCTCTCACTCCTCATCACCCCCCAGAAACCCTCAGTTTTTTCCTGAGATTAGGAGTCTGTTATGGTTTGTCTCCCTCTCTGGTTTTGTCTTGTTTCATTTTTCCCACCCTTCCCTTATGATCCTCTGTCTTATTTCTCAAATTTCACATATCAATGAGAACATAGGATAATTGTCTTTCTCTGATTGACTTATTTAACTAAGCATAATGCCCTCTAGTTCCATGCATGTTGTTGCAAATGGCAAGATTTCATTTTTGATGGCTGCATTGTATTCCTGTGTGTGTGTGTGTCTCATATCTTCTTGATCCATTCATCTGTTGATGGACATCTAGGTTCTTTCCATAGTTTGGCTATTGTGGACATTGCTGCTATAAACATTCGGGTGCACGTGCCCCTTTGGATCACTACGTTTGTATCTTTAGGGTAAATACCCAGTAGTGCAATTGCTGGTCATAAGGTAGTTCTATTTTCAACTTTTTGAGGAACCTCCATGCTATTTTCCAGAGCGATTGCACCAGCTTTCATTCCCACCAACAGTGTAGGAGGTTCCCCTTTCTCGGCATCCTCGCCAGCATCTGTCATTTCCCGACTAGTTAATTTTAGTCATTCTGACTGGTGTGAGCTGGTATCTCACTATGGTTTTGATGTGTATTTCCGTGATGCCAAGAGTGATGTGGAGCACTCTTCCATGTGTCTGTTGGCCATTTGGATGCCTTCTTTGCAGAAATGACTGCTCATGTCTTTGATGCAAGCAAAGATTTTCTTAAGCAAACACGACCAAACACGCCTGAGTGTAATGGGGAAAATGATACAAAGACTTGTAACAAATTAAGAAATTCCCCTTATCAAAAGACATCAGTGAGTGACAGTAAAGGCAGGTCGCAGCCTGGGACTGGATATTTGCAGGGCTCATAACTGATGGACTCAAATCTAGAGTATATAAAGAACTCCTACAAATCAAGAAAAGAGATGAAAATGCTACAAAAGTGGACAGAAGTCTTGAACAGGCACTTCAAAATGGAGAACATGCAATGGCCAATGAACATGAACCTTGCCCAACTTCATTAGTTATCAGAAAAATGCCCACTGAAACTGTAGGATGCCACCATGCACCAATTGGCTATGTACCCAGAAGGGCTGAAATAATATTACAGTAACACAACAACAAAACAACAACCCCAGGTGTTAGTCATGGGGTAAGTGGAGACACTGGGCTTCTTACACAGTCCTAGTAAAGGTGTGAATGGTTAGCTCCTTTGAAAAACTCTTTGATAAAAACTATTAAGGTCAAGCCCGAAATAACCGTATGGCCAACCATCCCGGTTCTAAGTTACTCAACAGAAAATTGTGTTCTGTGCCCAAAAGACAAGAATGTCCATAGCAGCACTTTAAAAAATAGCCAAAATTGGAAAACAACCTAAATCTTCATCAAGAGAGGCAGAATCAGCCATGATATATACATACCGTAAAATACTCCCATGAATGAAAGTGAGCTATTGCCATATCAATAAAATTGATTAATCTCAGATGCCTAATGTTGAATGAAAGAAGCCAGAGGCGAAAGGGTAAGAGACCGTATGAGTTTCTGAACAGGACGAAACAGACGCTATGGTGATGGAAATCAGTAGATTGGTCACCTTTGAGGAGGCACCACCTGAGGGCGAGGTTTCTGGGAGTCTAGGAATGTGAATTTCTTGATGGTTACATCGGTGCGTTTTCTCTCTCAATCTTCGTCATTTAAATGAGCAAGTCGTGCACGTCACTCATTAAACAGAAATGAAGCCTCGCCTTTACCCCCTCGTAGATGTCAATTGAAAATTTGAGAGCAAGGAGGGTGACAAGGTCTGCGTATGAAACTGTCATCTGTATCGAGGCTTATTGAATGTCAGGAACTGTGTGTGTCAATCCCATGCCATTTTGTCATCTAATCAAGGCGGCCGTTATCACTCCTACTTCACGTGTGGAAATTGAGATCTAGAGAAATTAAATAACATGCCTAGGTTATTTGCATGGTAAGAAGCCATCCCAGAATGAATTCAGGCTTTCTCTACTCAAAGTAGAGAATGTTTATGGGCTTTCCAAGACCTGCTGCTCTTTTCACGGGGAAGGAGAAGGGGGAAGAGAGATTTTCAGGTGTGAGATGGGGGACAGCATTCATGGATTCCAAATCACAAATACAGATGCTGACATATTCAATTTAATAGAATGTTTAGGTAAATAAAGGGCATGTAATTGCGGCACAGTGTATCATTAACAGATTCTTTTTAAGAACTCTGCTATTTTATCGAGGGGTCCCAAAGCTGTTTGCAAAAACAAGCCATGTTAATTTGCACGACATCATCTCAGACATCCTTGACAGGTCTCAGATTTAGAAATGAGTAGAGAATATGGTGGAACACATGAAAAAAAAAATCCTCTCACAATTTGGACCAATGCACTGGTGACGTTCAAAATATTGCTTGCAAAGTGTTTCTGCCAACTGGTAGTAGGCATTAAGTATTTGGAATCAATCTCTGATCATTTTCACCCTTTTTGTGTTTTGTGAAGAAAACTATTGATCAAGATTTTTAGTCTCATTTAATATACTGGAGCAGCCTTTCAATTTCTTTTACAAGCCACAGCAGGGAAGGAGGTTTCCTTCTAGCTTAGCATAGCACAAATCAATCAGTCTCATGGTGCTCTGTTCTTGTACCTCAAACTATGTCTAGACATCAGTTCTTTCTTTTGCTTTCCAACAAACTTTCTAGGCTACCAGAAGTGTAGGTATTTGTCTAAATACTTAATTAAAATTGAAAAATAATTATTCAATATATAATTAAATTAATATAAATAAAAATTAAAAGTATAAATTAAAAATAGGTATTAAGTATAAAAGTATAAAATAAACATTTTATTTTTATGTAGTATTTAATAATTTTGTAATATTTAATATTTAGTAATACTTGAAATAAAATATTAAAGTATAAAAAGTATAAATTAAAAATTATTTTTCCATGTATAATTCTTAATCTCAGCCACATTAAGTAAATTACTTCCCATTTTATCTTATCCCTCCAAAATGAGAAATTTTGTTAAGTTTTGACTCAGGATGCCTCATCTTTATGTTTTGAATTTTTATTGTAATTTTATTTTATTTATTTTTATTTTTATTTTATCGAAATTTTATCATAATTTTTAGACTGTACCCATCACTGTAACCAGGATATCCAAATGTCCTGGTTTCTTGGGGCATCTCTGCTTTGTGCCTTTTATCCAAGGATGGTATTAATAGTGCCTCCTTCAACTCCTAAATATGTCTGCTTTGGCTGGTAAATTATATGAGCACAGTATAATGTGAATCCCTTTTCTTCAAAAGAAGAAGCTCTGAGACCATGTCTTCATGAAGATAGTGATGGAGCTCAATGGAAAACCCATTGTTCAACACTGAGTGCATTTTGTTAGCTCCTTATATGTTTATTTTATGGTTATTAATTGGATCGAGTTTAATTCTTCACTTTCCAGTCTGGTAGTTACTTGTGTGCTTATTTGATTTATGTTCCTAGAGGACTAGAAGTTCAAAGAAGGCAGGGTCGCCATCTGATTTTGAACACAATTTCTAGTCCTAGCACAGTGCTGACAAGCAGGAGATACTCGATATTTAACTGTGAGATAAATAAATCAATAACTTTTGTTGAGTTTTTGAAAATTCCTGGACGTTATTTCACGGGATATGCCATCTACAATATAAGCCTATTAAAGGTGAATAGGGTGGGTTTTGTTAGCCAGATGTTGAAGCTACAGTATTTAATGACTTCTCTGTTACTATCCATGAAACTGGAGGCAGAGATGGTAGTCTTGGGAATTTTGGTCTTGAATCTTGGTATAAGTTCATAGTTAGCTGCAATTAATAGAGACTTGATCTAATGGTAGCTGTAAGTATAAGAACAATCACGGCTCACTTAACAAGAAGTCTGAAGGTTGGTGGTTCCAGAGTGTTGCATGTTACTCTTGGGGCATCTCTATGAGTTTTGTTCTTCTCCCTCATGATCACAAGATGGCTGCCTTAGCTCCATACCTAACATCTGCACAATAGCATTTCAAACCCAAAAGAAGAGGATGAGTAATGTAAGAGAAAACCAAAACCAAAGGCAGAACCGAACAACAACAACAACAAAACTGTTATGGGTTGAATTGTGCCCCTGAAAAAAGAAAAAAAGTTGGCATATTAACCCAGAGTAACTCCAAATGTGACCCGATTTGGAGATAGGGTTGTTGCAGAGGTAATCCACTTAGGGTGGACCCTAATCCGATAGGCCTGGTGTCCTTAAAAAAGAGGAGATTTGGACACAGAGACCAGCATGCACGGGAAAATGTGAAGACAAAAGGAAGATGGCTTTCTACAAGCCAAGAACAAAGACCTGGAACAGATCCTTCCCTCACAGCTCTCAGAAGGAGTCAACCCTATGGACACCTTGATTTTGGACTCCTAGCGGCTAGAACTGTGAGACAATACATTTCTGTCATTTCAGCCCCCCAGGCTGTGTTCTGGCAGCTGGAGGAAACTATTACATACCTCTTAATACACGGATTTTCCTTTATCTCTCACTGGCCACAAGCCCAACAAGAGAATCTGGGGAAGGGAGTGTCTTGAGACAGCCATCCTGTGGGGTCAGCAACCTCTTGTGTCCAACATCCCCTGGGTTGGAAAAGATCCCAACCCCGAAGAAAATTGCAGTTTGGTTAGTGATGAAGAAAGGGTAGACGAGTGTTGGGTAACCTCCTCAGTGAATCGACGAATCTGTCATACCAAGATCCTAAGTAACTCATATCAGACGGCCTCTTTATTTATTTTTTAAAAGATTATATTTATTTACTTGACACAGAGAACGAGAGTGCACAAGCAGGGGGAGCAGCGGAGGGAGAGGGAGAAACAGGCTCCCTGGTGAGCAGGGACCCCAATGTGGGGCTCAATCCCAGGGTCCTGGGATCATGACCCGAACCAAAGACAGATGCTTCATGGACTGAGCCACCCAGGTGCCCCTGGACTGCCTCTGTAAAAGCACAGTTGATAACTCTGTGTACTGTTCAGCATAGCTAGGCTATGCCTAGATAACAACCAACCCCCAAATCTCATTGGCTTCACACGACAAGAGTTTGGCTTCTAATTCACACTGCGTGTCCCACGTACATTGGCGAGAGGTCCCGCGCCCTAGTCCCGTGGTGATCTAGGCTGATGCAGAAACATGGAGCCTTCTTGTTGGCCACAAGAGCAAAAAAGAACACCAAGACTCGCGTGTTTACAATGAAATACTTGGACTCTGCCCTGACCTACGCCTCTCCTGCCTTCACTAAACGGGCCGTCGAGTGACATGACATTATGTGACCCAGAGGCAGCACGGAAGAGGACTCCTCCCAGCGCCCAGAGGAAAGGAACAGCAGATGCAGGAGAGCACGGGAAGATTCTACCGCAAAATGCTGACTCAGTACTCTCGCTGCCCCGGATTCGAGCTCAGTGACCTTCGTCGGGTACAAGGGCTTGGGGCTGCAAGGAACAGACCAGAGGAGTGGAGATCAAGCTGTGTATACATTTAATTTTCTCTCAGAAGGAGCCGATGTCCGTTCCAGGGTTGGTCTGGCAGCTGGCTGCCATCCGGGACTCTGCCCCCTTCCATCCGTTTGCTCGGTGTTGCTCTGCATGACCGTTTTTCCTCCTCAGAGCAGTCCCTTCATGGCCTCAAGACGGGATGCTGCTGCTCCAAGCACCGGGTCCTCACTCTTCATGCTCAAGGCAGGACCAAGGGACAGTTGAAAGAGCAAAGGGTCTTCTTTACTCATGGAGGATAATCTTTCCATAGAGCCTCCCCTACACCTGTCTCTTTCATTTCATTACTCATACGGGGCCTTGAGACTGCCCAGCAGAGAACACTAGGAGGTCATGTAGCTGGCAGCCAAGAATAGGACAACATTTATGGGCCTAAGCCGATCATAGTCCAGCTCTCAGAGCTCACATGTCACCCCATTTAAAGTTGGGGTGCTAGCAAGATGAGAGGAAGGATGGATGGCTATAGACTGGCCACTGGCTTCCCATAGCATACAGAGCCTTTCTCCTTGTCCAGATACTTGGAAGCTGGAACATATTATTTGCATAGTGGCTGCGTGGACTGTGGACAGCAGGTACCCCCAAGTCTCATCCACACAGCGACTTAAGACCCATCGCTGACACTATAGAACCATTGGTAGAACGAATCCCAGCTCCTTCTAGCCACATTCATTTGCCATCCACCTTCTCCATGGCTATCGGGGACAATGGGTCTCTCTTCTGTGTGCCCAAGGGGTGTGGATGGGAGCCCCAGGGGACTGGCCAGATACACAGCCTCTGTGGAGGAGTTCAGGCGTAGAGCTAGGAGCTGATTTGCAGCCATGCATAGAGAATCTGCTGGAGGGACTTCTTCCCCCCTGTGTTCTCTCAATAATAACAATAACAAAATGCTATGCCAGCTCCGTCCTGTGAGATGCCCTTATCTATTAATATATCTCTAACCGCAAGTTGTATCGCATTGTATCCTCAGCGTCCGCATCATCAGCCTGACAAAGCATTGTCTGTAAGATGCGAATCTCTGACCCTCATATTGAGGCCTCTGGGGCAGATGCCTATTCTGGTCTCCATTTGATAATGGCCTTGGAGTCCTGCATTTTGTTTCTGCCCGACGTGGCACTGCTTGGCAGGATGCACGCGTTGACCTCAGTGTCTATTAAAAACCACGGCAAGGCGGAGGCTATTTTATTCTTTTTCCCCATCGAATCTTGAAGCATCTGGAATTCTAGCAGCCATGAAGGATTTTCATATTTGGGCTGCAACGCCACAGGGGAACTCTGATTCAAGTGAAAACATTGCCTTTTCATCAGTGGAAGTTTTAATTGAAAAAGATGCTTTATCTGCAGCATAGGTAGTATTAGGAGATGCTGTGTATTTAACTTTTTTTTTTTTTTGAAGCAGTTCTGTGCACTTGGGATTAATGAGGCAGAAGCAATACACTTCACAGCCATGTTTCTCTGTAACACGTACACGCAATTGAACTTCATTGTCCGCATCATTCGTAGTAGGGGCCGTCCCAGTTTGAGCCCAGCGATGCCTTTCTGGGACACATCGGAGGACATAGGAGACCTGGAGGTTGGGGTATGGCCAGATTTGTGTTCCAAGTGGGCAGTGAGATGGAAGACACAGGAGAGACACACATACCCAGACCAAGAGCAGCAACAAGGGTCACCTGGGCAGGGTGGACAGGGAGCAGCTGGAGAGACGGGTGGCCATGAGGGAGAACAGGTACGGCATCAAGTTCATTGTCCAGTCCAGGTGTGGTGGGGACATGGCCGTCCCCTGCGCAGTCCTTCCAAGTGCTCTCTGTGCTTAGAAACTAAAGGACTAGATAAAAAGCGTGGATACAGGTAGACCAATGAGGAGGACAGGACAGAAGAAATTAAAGATTTCTTTTACATTTTTACATTTTTACATTTCTTTTACATTTTTGTTTTTAAACTGGTTGGAATTTAAACCAAGAGGTGATAAGTCTGGTAAGAGTTAAATGGGTCAAACTAAATTAATTTTTTCCCTTTGATTGCTGACTCTGTTCTAATTTCCATCTCTATCTCGATCCTCCCTCTCTTGTCTTGCCTTTAAAAATTTTTTTTTGCTATTATATTTCCTCCCCCGAGGGTATGCAGAGAATAAAATAAACTCTTGATAAATTAGGTGCTTTCCCCTTTAGGAAAGTAGTTTTCTCATTTAAAAAAAAAAGGATATCTGGGTTTCCTTGAATAACCAAGGACAGCTTTGAACCCTTCCCCCCAACCCGACCCCATTAATGCATATAGGTGCCTATAAAACATTTGCATGCCCTAGGGGCGAGGCGCATTCAGGGACACTAAAAACCCCCTGTCCAGGGACTCAGGTCAGAAGCTTGTGTCCGGGTCTGAAGGAATGTGGACCAGGTCATCCGCGGGCAGACATCTTTGGGGCTCCTCCCCGCCTGGGATATGTGTGCGGGCTGGTGCCTGGCACAGAATGTTCCACAAGCAACGGCAGGAATAAGTAGAGCAAGGCGAGTGCCAGGGCTTCTGTCATCTCAGCTCAGGGAAACGGCACCATCCCGAAAGCCTGAAGGTGGCCCAATTAGCATACAGTAATTAGAATCACTGCAATAATGCTGCCTCTTCATTTTCTTTTGCGGGCACCATGGAGGTAACTGCGTTCCGGACTGGGTGGTGAGAGGCAGCAGATCCAGCAGACTGTCCGCACCCCTTCCCTAGCCGATGCAGGGAGAGAGCCGAGCTCCGTCCTTGTGAGGACAGGGGAGAAAAGGCAAGCAGCAAATCAAAGCGGGGGAGGACTGAGTCCAGCACGCGGGGGGCGCTGCCCCCCTCTCCTCGGCAAGCTTCCCTGTGCTACTTCATCTGTTATCTGATCTGCAACCAACAACCCTAGCCTCCTTTCCTTGGTGAGGCTGTGTGGTCCCCAAGAGGAGGGGAGTGTGTGGTGCAGGGCGGGGGATTGAGGTTGGGGTTGAGGGGGTGTCCCAGAGGTGGGAGAGTGGGTATAGATGGGGCCTTGGGCATCTCCATTCTGGAAAGGCATCCTTGCCTACCTGGAAGGGAACAAGTGTCCCTTCCAGGGTTGGCGCAGAGTCTAAGTGACATTGCCACGAGAACGGATAGCCGGGTACATGCACGCAGGCACCGGGGACCCGAGAGCTGGGTTTCCGAAGCAGACACCTCCCAGAAGGAATGAAAATTATAAAAGCTGCTGCTCTAGGATGTGGCCTAGATGGCCTGCATCCGAATGCCCTGACCCCAATTGGGTCCTGCACATGATGCTTCTCAGCTGCGGTTTGCAAAAGCTTGCAGGTCAGGGCTGAATGGGCTGCCCTGCGGGTGAAGCCCAGGGTAGGCTCACCTTGGCTGCTTCCCACTTTTATTGCCCACCTGCCGGCAGGCTGGCTGGAGGCCCTCTGGGACCCCAGCCTCACTTTCTTCCTTGGACCTTCAGAGTTGGCCTGCTTTGCTTTCACCTCCCAGCCGGTGGCTCGGCAAATTTCGTAAATTGGGGGAGCCCATGGCTGATGAGGGAGCATCTCCAGATCTAGTACTTCTAACGTGTTGTCTTCAGGGAAGACTTAGTGCCTTAACCCTTAAAACACAAAGCCTTGTCCAGGCACCTCTGCTAAAACAAAACCAGGGAATAAAGCCCTTGGGTGTGTCCTATTGGTTTGTGCGTGATGGACTCCCACTTCCTCAATAGGACATTTGAGAGCCTCTGTGATGAGCATGAGGCCTGTTCCCCGCTTCTGTTCTCTATGACATCACACCCGTCCCACACTCCAGCTGCCGAGAGGTCCCTGGTGCTTCGTACATCCTCTTGTTCCATCTTTGGTCACAGTGTCTCCTGTGGGCAAGGCCCTTCTCCTCTAGCTACTGAAATCCTACTTTGCCATGAAGGTAGACTCCAGATAGCTCCCCTTCCATGAGGATTTCTGGATATTGCATCCTTGTCCCACGTGTTAGTGGTGAGTTTTTCCTCTCTCACTTTTATTGGTGTTATTTCTTGTAATGCCTCCTGCATCCATCCAACCATCTGTCTAAACACTCATTCATTCAACCCTCCCTACCCCTATACATCCCTCCACCCACTGACCCATCCCTCCCTCCCTCCTCCATGCATCCGACCATCCATCCATCTACCCACCTATCCATCCCTCCCCCATCTGTGCATCCATCTATCCACTCACCCACCCACTTATCCATATGTCCATGCGTCCATCCATCCATCCATCCATCCACCCATCCATATGTCCATGCGTCCATCATCCATCCATCCATCCACCCATCCATAT
>NC_081567.1:11079232-11144547 GCF_022355385.1 Mustela nigripes | reverse complement strand
GGTTCTGTCCGGGCTCCGGGTGGGCTCGTCGGGGCCGGGTCGGTCGGTAACTAGCTGAACTCTCGGGACCGACGACACTAAGGTCTCGCCCTCCTGCGCCGTCGTGCTTGGCGCAGTTGAATCTTTACGGAACTACCCAGCGCCCTTTACCCTCCGCCAGCGAGGCCGGAGAGCCCCGCTCTCCCTGACCCCGGCCAGCGCCGCTGTCGCCGGCCTCTGGGGCTGGAGCCGCGCGCCTCGGTGTGTGGCAGCCTCACTCCCGCGTGGCCGGTAGGTCGAGCACGCTTTCCCACGCGCATGCGCCCGCCTGACACGCCCTTTGATGGACGTGTCTGTTCAGGGCGTTTGCCCATTTCTTGTGGGTTGTCCGAATTGTAGGTCGAGATGGATGCCGGCAGTCTGCCGCGTCTCTGTTTGGCCAATACTTCCTCCCGGTCTGTGCCTTTTCTTTATTTTTTATATTTTAAAAGTTTTATTTATTTATTTGACAGAGATCACAAGTAGGCAGAGAGGCAGGCAGAGAGAGAGGAGGAAGCAGGCTCCCCCCTGAGCAGAGAGCCCGATGCGGGGCTCGATCCCAGGACCCTGAGATCACGACCTGAGCCGAAGGTGGAGGCTTAACCCACTGAGCCACCCAGGCGCCCTTGTGCCTTCGTTTAATAGCGCCTTTTGAAGAGCAGAACTTTCTAATTCTGATCAAAGCCCGTGTATTAATTTGTCCTTTTGTGGGTGGTGCTTTTGGTATCGTATCTAAGAAGTCTTGGGGTGACCCTAGTTCACAGTGAATTTCTTTGATGTTTTCATTTGGATCTTACACAGGTTTAGGTTTCACGTCGAGTTGCATGATCCATTTCGAGTGATTTTTCTATGTGCTGAAAAGGATGGGAAGACATTGGGGCGGGGGAGCTATTATCCACTTGTTCCAGAATTTTCTGTTGAAAAGACTATCATTTTCCCACTGAATTGCTTTGCACTTTTGTTGAAAACCACTTTTCCATATAAATGTGGGTCTATGACCCGACTCTTGGGTCCCCTCGATCTGGTTGCCTATTTTGACATGAAAACCGTGTGAACTTGATTGCCGCAGCTTTAAAAGAAGGCTTGAAATCAAGGGATGCTTTCTGGTTCCTTTTCAGAATTATTTTGCCATTCTAGGTGCTTTGCTTTTCCATATGAATTTTAGCATTGGTTTGTCGATATCTACAATGGCTCACGGAGTTGCCAATTGAGATCGCACTGAAAGCATAGATCAGTTTGGGAACAATGGACAGCTCGGCAATATTGAATCTTCTGACTTATGAACAGGGTCGTTTCTCCATGATTTAATTCTTTGAACTTTCTCAGTGTTTTGTTCAGTATATGGGTCTTTTCTGTTGCCATAGGCTCACTAAGCATTTAATATTTTTTCATGCTTAGTAAAAGGTGTTATAATTTCAAATCTTCATTGTTCACTTATGGTGCATAAAATTATGATTATTTTTGTATATCGATCTTGTATTCTGCGACCATACTAATCTTGCTTACTAGGTTTTTAGAGATTTTTATCCTCTTCACTGCATCATTGATTGTAGGGGAGCGAAAGCTTTCCTCTACCTTCTTAGGCTCTGTAACTGGGGCCAGTGAATTAAATTGATAAAATAAAGATTAATAGGGGAAAAAGAATACAATTTTAATTAATATTTTTAATTTTACATGCAAGGAGGATCCACAGGAGAGAAGTAAAAACCCAAAGAAGCAGTTGGACTCAGAAGTTTATATATCATTGTAACAACGTGTGATAAGAAGTGACTAGACAAAGGGAAAGAAAGTTCTGGTTTTTAGCAGCAGTGAATTGTAGGAAGGTAAACACATAAGGAAACTAAAGGCATCTAAGTGTTACTTTAGTAAGGCTTGTTTGGCAGACTCATCCCAATGCCAATTTTCTGGCCTCTCCATATAGAAGTCCCATTTTGCAGAAGTTTTTGGTCTTAGTCAGATAAAGGAAGCTCCAAGAAGTCTCCCTTCTCTCTGGGTTCTCAGTTCCTTTCAACTCAAAATAACCCATAGGCCAAGGTGGTGTGCTTTGGGGTCACAGATTCTGATTCCCTTCACTATCATGTAATCTGTAATCTGTAATAAGGGCACTGTTACTTTATTCTTTCCAATCTGAATGTCCACCTTCCTTCCTTCCTCCTTTCCTCCCTTTCTCTCCTTTTCCTCCGTCCCATCCTTCCTCCCATTCTCCCTCCCTCCATTCCTTCTCTCTCTCTCTCTCTCTCTCTTTCTGTCTGCATTGTTAGAACTGGTGAGAGTCCTTCTCTGCCCTGTCCCTGACAGGGGGAAAGGAGTAAGAACGATGATAGCCACAGGTTTCGCTTAAATGCCCTTGTCAACTGTGGAAGTTTCCCTCTGTTCTTGAGCTGTTGACAGCTTCTGTCTGCAGTGGATGTTGGAGTTTGTCAAATGCTGTTTCTGCATCTATTGACATGCTCGGATGGTTCCCCTTTTGAACTTTGTTAATGTGGTAAAACACGTTGATTGATTTGCTGATGTTAGGTCCCAAGAAACACTTTCCTTGGAAATCATTTTGTGTTTCCAAAACAGTGTTCCCTGGGGGAGGAAGAATGTGAACCAGAGCAAGTAAAGGTGGGAGGAGGGAAACTGTTAAAGTCAGAGAAGGGAAAGCCAAACCTAATTCACCAGTCGGTCCTGGGATGCTGTCTGCACCGCCGGTTCAAAGACGTTCATTAATGGAGTCTGACTGGAGGGGGGGAGATCTCTGAGAAGAGATAGGAGAAGACCCTGAGGAGATGACAGAGGTGAGGCTCTAGGCACCTTAGTGTCACTTTTCGCAGGTCACTGTCATTTCAAAATGTAGCCAAAATTTGAGAATTTCCTTACTATTACTGGAGGATTACTATAATTACTATACTATGATTATATTATATTATATTAATTATAGTAGTTATATCACTACAATTACTATAGTGATTAGCCCTGGGCACATGACATCTCACTTCCTTTTAGCTCTTCTTTCAGATTGCTTCCTGAGTGATTTGCTTAGATATCCAAATAAGTGCCTGTCTGTAACTTGATTGCCTAGCCCTCAACTATAAAGTGGCTATCCCATTAGCATGACTTACAAGACCCTTTCCATTCTCACCCTGACCTACCTGTCCAAGTCTTCTTCCACTACCTACCAGGCACACCCAGTGCAACAGAAGAGCTAACATTTGGGATAGTCAGAAAGTAACACTGCCTCTCCCAAGCCTCATTACCTTTGTCTGAAATGACTTTCCCTGATTTTCAATCTGTTTCTGTCTCTCTCCTTTTATAGTCTTGGGATGAGAGTAATGTTAATCTCAATTTTAGTTCATTGCACACTAGCATCTGTGCAAGGGGTCACATTTAACCCCCCAGGACCCCAAATAATGTCACAATGGGGTTGTATGAAAATTTCCCTGGGGGCTAGACCTCAGAAGTAGAACTGATGACTAGAAGCCATTCAAGTACCTAATTTTACTAAATATTCAGAGATCATTCTAGAATATGGCCAAACTAGTATCTATATCCTTTGCAACTCTGAAACATCTGGCATTATCCAGCTTTCTAGATTCCCTAGTCTGGTAGGAATTAATTACAATGCTTTTGAATATAACATCATGTTCTCCTTATCTTTGAAATTGTGTTCTATCAATTTCCTGTTTATATCCTTTTCCCTCTTCTCTGTTGCCTTTGGCTTTCTTCTTTGGCCAGTTCTCCTTTCCATAGTTGTCAAGTGAGACCCAGTTCAGATGCCACCACATCTCTGAAATCTTCCCAGATGGATTTAAAACTTCCCTCTTGGACGCCTGGGTGGCTCAGTGGGTTAAAGCCTCTGCCTTCAGCTCAGGTCATGATCCCAAGGTCCTGGGATGGAGCCCCACATCGGGCTCTCTGTTCAGCGGGGAGCCTGCTTCCTCCTCTCTCTCTCTCTACCTGCCTCTCTGCCTACTTGTGATCTCTCTTTCTGTCAAATAAATTTTTAAAAATCTTTAAAAAATTAATTAAGTAAATTAAAAAAATTTCCCTCTTCGGGGTATCTGTGGCACTTTGCTTATACCATATTACACATGGGTCCCCAGCTTACGATGTATGGTTCAACTTATTATTTCCTTGACCCTACAATGATGTGAAAGCAATATATATTTGCTAGAAACCATATTTTGAGTTTTGAATTTGGATTTCTTTTTTTGAAGATTTTATTCATTTATTTGACAGAGAGAGAGATCACAAGTAGACAGAGAGGCAGGCAGAGAGAGAGGGGGAAGCAGGCTCCCCACTGAGCAGAGAGCTGGATACGGGCCTCTATCCTAGGACCCTGAGATCATGACCTGAACCGATGGCAGAGGCTTAGCCCACTGAGCCACCCAGGCGCCCTGAATTTAGATCTTTTTATGGGCTAATGATATGCAGTACGGGCCTCTCTCTTGATGCCGGGCTGTGAATAAGACACAGCTCCCAGTCAGCTACACAATCATGGGCTAAACAACCAATACACTTACAGCCCTTCTGTACCCATATGACCATTCTGGTTTTCCCCATCAGCTACAATTTTCCACGCATCACGTGAGACATTTGATACTATATTTTAAAATAGGTTTTGAGTGAGATGATTGTGCCAAATTGCGGGCTACTGGAGGTGCTCTGAGCACGTTTAAGGTTTGCTAGGCTGAGTGATGTTTGGTAGATTAGGTGTATTACATGCATTTTTGACTAACGATATTTTCAACCTACCATAGGTTTATTGGGATGTAACCCCATTGTAAGTGGAGAAGGATTTGTGTATGAATCATACTGCAATGTCAACATTCATTTCCTTTTTTGTCTCTTCTAGTAGAAAATGAAACATAAATTGATAATAACACTATCTCTTTATCAAAAGACATAACACAGGGCTTGGCACTAAACTAGATCTCAGTTACATTTCATGAAAAGAAAGGGAGAATTACGTATATTTTCCATGGGCAACATGATTAAAAATAACCACAGGAAAATCCAGTCTATGAAATCAAAGAGAATGTTGCATAGAAACGTAGATGATCCAACAGCGTTACCGATGTTGGAAAGAGAGGACGGTTATGTTCAGAGGACAATCCCACGTCCAATTCTTCATGCAAACATCTGTTTCTTTCAATTTACATGTAAACAAGCTCAGTAAACTCCCTGCTTCACAACCAAATGCATTTGTTGACATTGAGCCAAAAGGTATCACTGAATTCAGATGATTGGAAGGACAGATTTGTTAACGCAGCGTCTCAAGGCACTGCCAAGTACATTCACATCAATTTGCAAAGCCACCGTTCCAGTTAGAGGTGTCATCTTGCGGGGATGCACTTGGAACTCCAGAATTGCTTAAAGCAAAATGAACACAAAGGTTTAAATGCCATAGGTTGAAAAGTCAAGTAGACCTTTGCTGGCAAAGAAGAGAGACGTTTCTATTCCCAATACCCAGTGAATGTGGTCAGGGTTGTCCTTCAAGTTGCATAAATAAGGATAACATTGAACTTCAGAGTTTTTATGAGAGCGTTCCTATGACAGTTGCTGCAGTGGGTCAGGCGTGCCCAAAGGAAATAAATAGCCCCCTGTTTTGCAGCTTTGGAACAGTGAGTCCTCTAGACTCTGAGCTTGGCCAGGTCTTTCCAGAGTGAGTCTGATGACTGGCCAGCACACCAGGACTGTCCTGTGTGTGGTAGGGCACCCATGCCCCAGATTCTGCCTGGGGTGTGAGAGGGCAGTGTCTGAATGAGCAGGAGATCACCACTGACCAAGCATGCAGTGTTTTCTCGTGGCTTCCTGGAATTTCCGCTGAGATAATGTTTGTTTGGGCGTGGCTATGGGAGATTCCAGGATAGTGATGAAAGGGGAAGAAATGGGGTGAAATGGAGTCCAGTCTCGGACTGGCCCTTAGGAATTAACCAGTCTTAATAACTGATCCCCACATAGACATGGGATACCTGGTCCAGGCGTTGGTCTCCAGCTTGTCTGTGGTGGGTGAAATGTTTGGGATGAGGATAGACACCAGGAGCAGGCTGGCAGGTGTGCCTTGGTCCTTGGGCTGAGGGAGGCCAGCTGGTGTGGTGTGGAATTCCAGGCTTCCACACAACACCTCTAAGAAGATGAGGATATTTATAATAAAATAGCCACTTTATAGAACATATAACTGAGACACAGGAAGGATGTTCTTAACAAACATTCATTCATTCATTCACTCACTTACTCATCCAGTGACTTTTAAGTAAGGCTCTACCATGTACCAATTCCTTTTCAGCCAAAATGGATTCCTGAATACATGAAATGCACACACTTAGTTAACAGAGATCTCGTGTAATTACAACCATGATAAGTTCTCTGAAGAACCAAGAACAACAGCCTGAGAGGGTGTAGGACAGGGGACTCCAGTGTGTCTTAGAGAGCCTGGCAATGACAGTGAGCTACTCCAGGAAAGAATGGGGGAGAAGCATTTCAGCTGAAATCTGATAAGCACACATTCTCATGAAGAAGAGAGGTGGGGAGGTTCTGAAGGGCATTTCAGGCTGGGGGAACAGTAAGTGCCAAGGCCCTAAGGGACTAGAACTCTGTACATTGAAAGAACGGAAGGCTGGTATGGCTGCCTGTGGATGATGGCAGCTGTCAGCCAGACCCCGCAAGGGTGTAGAAGCTGCACTGAGAATTTTCCGCTGGTCCTCCGACCAAGGAGAAGCCATTAAAGAATGTCAAGAAGGGGATGCCATTATCTGATTTGTGTTAATAAAACTCAGCTTGGCCGCAGCCTGAAGAATGAATGGACAATGGGGGCTGGAGGAGATTCCCATGGACCCGTCAGGGGGCCTTTGCAATGGACCAGTTGAGAGATGTTTGTGCCTAGGAGTAAATGGTTGGGAGCAGAATTCTAGATGGGCAGATCCTGATGTCTCATGTGACTGTCATCTCTCCGTGGCCCATCCTGTCACTCTTGTAGCTGCTGCGTTGGGGACTAGTAGATGGGTATTCTGGGGACATCAGCAGGAAGGGACCAGCCAGAGAGATAGCCAGGAGAAGCTGCCAGTCAACACCTCTCTTCAATGGTAGAAATTCATTTCAGGTCACCTTGTAAGGGACAAACAACATATCCACTCCCTGCCCCAGGCCACCGTGAACAAGACAATGCTCTTTTGAGGAGAGAAGAGGAAGGGAAGAGAAGATCTACAGCCCCCATCCTATCCCAGGCACCCACCCCCTCTCCCCATGCCCAGATGCCTCAGTGTATTAAATCAAAAAGGAGGAAAGCATTTCTCTTGCTCCTACCATGAGAGCCATGGAAACCATTGTCATCATCACCCTGAGTCAAACCAAGAGTACCCATCACAATCCTCTTTGAAAAGAATCAAAAGCATATACATGCATTTATTTAGGATTCTCACATTTCTGGGATCCTATTTCTGTAATTTTTCCAGCGAAGCAGTGAGGAAAAGCACTTTGCCGACAGGAACACTGGGACTCCAGAAGATTTGTGTCCTCTGCCTCCAAGTCCCTTAACAAATAAATGGCAGATTCACATTTTACCGAATCAAGTAAGATGAATAGTTGACTTTCCACTGGCCCCAAAGTCCTTGAGGCTCAGAATGTTAGCCCCATGATTCTCTGATTACAGCATGCGGGATCCATGGGTCCCGAGCTGAGGGGACAGGTGAGAAGCTTTGTGTGTGCCTGGCACCCATGGCCCCCCGGCAGTTACCCTCTCACACTGCCGGGGAGAAGATTCTGGAAAGTGTCTTCTTTCTTCTATATGAATTGAAGCTAAAGCCCATTTCCTCCCTCTCCTGTCCCTGGCACAATAACACACACACTGGGAGGAAGACAAGAGACGTGTTTTGACGGTGTCCTCGCATAGGAAGAAGGTCCTCTGAGCTGTTAATAGATCCTGTCTAGTTGGAGTTCTAATGAGCTCAGCAGAGGACAGTGTGTGCTGGCCCGGGCTCAGCCGTTCCTTCTCACGGGTCACCCAGTGCTTCAGCTTCTCAGGTGTCCCAGGGGGCTCAGAATGCTCGAGCTGCTTCCCAGACACAGGGCAGAATTGCTGGGCTGATCGCCCGTCTGGCCATGCAAGGAAAGAGGAACTGCAAGGTATTGGGGTCAGTTTTCTATTATGTGACTGAGGTGAATTCGTCCCTCCAGGAACATGCCTGACATTTGTCACAGGCAGCAGCTCCTTGGAAAACAAGGCAAGAGTCATTGCTGCCTGCTCCGGGTCTCTGGGACCTCAGAGCCTGCCTCACCTTCTCCAGCCTGCACTGTCTGTGGGGCCTGGCCTACAGACCGCTTCTCCTGGACTTTATCTGGGTTCAGCCAATGGAGGAATCGGCAAGAAACGGAAGGCTCTGCTCCCACCCCGCCTGGGCCAGCATCTCTAACATCACTCCCTCCCTTGCCCTGTCTCTGTCTCTGCACCTCTTCCCCCTCCCTCTCTCTTTCTCCCTCTCTCCCTTCGCTCTCGGGAAAACCCGGCACTCTGACCTGCAGGCCGGCCCACAAAGTGCAGCTACTCCCTGAGGCTTACTGCCCTGATTTTGCAAGCAAGCACATTCCTATTTTTGCCAGATACCTTAGAAATCACTCACTGTGTTATTCAACACCCTGTCCCATTTGGGGATGGTGCTGGCCTTTGCTGGGCCTTCTTGGACTGATTAATCACGTGTCGTTTCTAGGACATTTGGCTGGTAATGTGATGCTGGTAATGTGATGGTCTATTTCATAAACTTGGGACCCTGGTATTCCCACATAACACCTGGCTGAGAGAAGACCACAAGTTTGGCTCTATTGGCTTATCTTCGGGGCCTTGAAATTCCTGTGGGCTCCAGATTTAACCCCTGAGCACTCTCAGGGAGTGGGTTTTGTTGTTGCTCTTGTCCTTGTGTGTCTGTTTATTTTCCTTCTAGAACTCAACACGGGCAGACCCGGCTTCAGCTTATTCTCTAATAACACCCACCACGGGGTGAGAGCCACCTGAAATGCAGGTGTACAAGAGGGAGGTTTCTTTTCATGGCCCAGGTCGCAGGCTGTGGACGGCCTCCTGGGAAGTGCATTGGGATGGAGAAGAAGGAAGGTCCTCGTGGGTGAGTCGTGGCCAACCAGCCCAGGATGAATGAGTTCGGGGTCGGGGGTCCCTTCACCTGGAAACCCCTTCATCCGTTCCCCCTCCGCAGGCTCTAGGTGGCCCTCATCCCTACCTGTCATCCTGCAAGACTGTCAACCTGGAGGGTGATAAGGAGCCCAGGAGGGCAGGGCCTTAGCCGCTCCAGACAGCAGAGAAGCCCTGCTGGTAGGAGCACTTTGCTAGTCGGATGTGGGTTATTTTATTCAAAGCCAGGAGTGCCTGTTCCGGGCAGGCACTTACGGAACAGAATGCACACCTGTGCCCTCTGCTGTCCTAGGTCCTGGGTGTAAAACAGTTTGAGTCAAAATAAATAAAGTAAAATAAAATAACATAGTTTGAGCCTCTGTACTAACGTAGAGCCAGTTCTCGTGGGGAAGCCAGTAGAGGAAATCAGCAATCAAACACTCGGCCCGAGATGGGAGGGCAGAGTCTTCTTGTTACTTTCACAATTGAGAATGAGGCGTGTGTGTGTGTGTGTGTGTGTGTGTGTTTTCTGCTAACAAGAGGGAGTATGAAAAAGAAATGGGTTTTGAAATCAACCCTGAGCCATGCTATGCCTTCATCTAAATCTGGAGACCCAAGAGACATCATGATAATAATAACAAGGGCATTTCTTTGGGGGATGTTGAGGGAGGAGGAGGTGAAAGGTCAGCTTTGAAAATAGGCAGTAGGAGAATTTGACATTTGACAAATACGGTTGGGTAGTGTGTATCGTGTGTGTACGCTTTCATTCTAAGATATATCAACTTTTCTCCAGCGGGGTCCTAGGGGATCAGGAACAGGGGGTTGATTTTAAAATAAAGGTTATGAAAAATGGTAAGACCCAGGAGACACTTTACATGAATTTCCAAAGCCAAGAGATTGTCAGCTGAGGCCATGGGGTCAGCACTGGGCTTTCAGGGACAAGCTTGCTTATTTTTTTTCCAAGTAAAACTGGGAATTGCCTTTATATTTCCTGAGCTAAAGTGGTTCAAGTCACGGGTGAGATCTCATTTGCCCATCAGATCCTGGTGGCCAGCTGTGAACAGGTGAAAAATAGATTAAAGACAGCTCTGTTGACTGTGTTTATGGACTGCCAAGGAACAGAGTCTAGTTTTCCTGCCAACTAAATCAAAAAGTTATCCAGGCCACTCTGGATTGAGTTTTCCTGGTTGTCCCCAAATTCCTACTTTGAAACCCTAACGCCCGCTGTGGTGTGTGAAGCTGAGACCTTCAGGGGTAATTATGAAGTCATGAGGTTACAGCCATAATGGGATTACTACCTTTATATGAAGAGACCAGAGAGCTTGCTCTCTGTCTGTCTCTTCGCCTCCACAATACCATGGAGTGCCTACACCAAGGAAAGCAAGAGCCATGTGAGGACTCAGCAAGAAGACAGATGTCTGCAGGACAGGGAGAGATCCCTCACAGGAAGCACATCTGCCAGCACCTTGAACTTAGACTCCTCAGCCTCCAGAACCAGGAGAAATAAATGCTGTTTAAGATGAATGTCTGCCGGGGTGCCTGGGTGGCTCAGTGGGTTAAAGCCTCTGCCTTTGGCTTGGGTCATGATCCCAGGGTCCTAGGATCAAGCCCCACATCAGGCTCTCTGCTCGGCGGGGAGCCTGCTTCCCCCTCTCTCTCTGCCTGCCTCTCTGCCTACTTGTGATCTTCGTCTGTCAAATGAATAAATAAATAAATAAATCTTTAAAAAAGAAAAAAGATAAATGTCTGTCCGGTCTATGGCATGTTTGTTACAGCAGGCTGGGCTGACTAAGACACATGCGGGGTATTTTAAAACGTGCCCCCAAATCAGAGAAATCAGAGTTACTAACTTACTCCCTTGATCACCTCTTGCTTTTGTCTTTCATAGTGGGCAGAATCACTCGCTTGCCCGGCCTGGAGACCGCAGAGTCACATGCGGTCTTTCCTCATCAGACACATTCCATGACCAAGTCCAAGAGAAGTCCACTCCCTGACCCTCTGCCACATCCATCCATTACATGACTGCAGCTTCCAACCAGGCTCATTCTGGCTCGAGTTTCCTCAAGGTAGAGTGGCACTCCACTCTACCATAAGGGATCCTTTAAAAAACAACCTTGGGGCCACCTGGATGACTCAGTGGGTTCAAGCCTTTGCTTTCGGCTCAGGTCGTGATCCCAGGGTCCTGGGATCAAGCCCCACATCGGGCTTTCTGCTCCGTGGGGAGCCTGCTTCCTCCTCTCTCTCCCTGCCTGCCTCTCTTGCCTACTTGTGCTATCTGTCAAATAAATAAATAAAATCTTTTAAAAAATAAAAATAAAAAACAACCTTGAACTTGAAGAGTGTGTTTGTTCCTCCTTTGTCTATGGTCAACAGTCAAGGATCCTCAGCACAGCATGTAAGACCCTCCCCCACTCGGCGACAGCCCGCCTTTCTAGTCTCATCTTCTGCCTCTCTTCCCTCCTCCTCCTACATCCCTGGCTATAATCAAAAGGACTACCACTCTCTCTTTCTCTGGCTGCACCTGCTTCCGTGTTTCTGGTCCTTGGAGCACACTGTTCCCCATGCTCAGAATGCTTTCTCCATCCTTCTTTGTTTGGAATGCATAACCTACCCTCAAGGCCAGGACCATGGGAAAGCAAGTGAGGCATCTATGGCTCAACACTGAGCTGCCCATTCTCAGGGTTGTGTCAGTGTGTGCGAGCACCTGCCTACTTTGTTCTGTTCCTTAGGCCCTCCATTTTCTCCCCATTGTCCCTGCTCTGTCGGCCTCCTCATTAGGCCAGTATGCTTCACACACAGGTCTGTTCCAGAATACATTTAATTCAACCCATTGGACATTTATTGAGAATTTACCATGTTGTATGAATAAACAAATGGCATTATAGCCATTTTGCTCTGACCTCCCATGACAGCGTCTTGAATTGAGTGCAGAGTGAGTGCTGATCAGTATATCATGCCTACTACTGGTGTACATTTATTAACCTGCTGGCTTCAGACTTGTTCTCTATATTAGTAGGAGACAGTTGTGGGTGAAGATCTTAAAAAACAGACAAGTTAATTTTTCAAGTCCCTAAAAACTCATCCTTTCATTACAGAGTAAAGACATGTGAGAAAGTCAACTATTTTGAAGGTAATTTATAAAGATTAGGGGATAATTTTCCTTTCTAAACATACAAATTATTGATTATGTCAAATCCCCCCAAATATCTAGTAGGCAAGTAGATCTACTTGAAATCCAACTAGCTGTAGGTTCAGTATATGTAAATAGTCAGTATTGCCATGATGTGGGAAGAGGGAGTTCATATTTCTATACATAAATCTATAGTCATGGACATTGAGTAAATAATCTGGGGGAAAGGTAAAGAATCTCTAAGGGGAGAAGCATAAAGGGAATAGAGGATGGTTGAGAGCACACCCTCGGTGCCTACTAATGTGTCATGTAGAAATCAGAGGGCACAATGTTTTCTGAGTAATATCCATCAATTGTGAAAAGTTGGAGGCAGCTCTCTACATCATTGCTGGCTGATGAGTTTGCAAGGATTTCTCAGGGTTGAAGAAAATGGGTCAGAAATTAGAATCAAACTCACTTAACAGATATATTTAACTTCAACCAATATTCAAGATTATTTGGAAAATAACTGGCTTGCTACTTGCATTAATCAAGCCTCTTTTGGCTGAAAATAATAGAAACCAAAAGAAGGGCTGGGTTGTTTTGTTTTTGTTTTTATTAATGGCTGTAAGAGAGTGTATATAGCTACAGGCATGCCTGAACCCAACTGGCTAAAATGATAACATCATAAAGGTTTTTGTTTTTCAGTCCTGCTTTTTCTGTGCTTCTTTCATCCTTAAATTGGCAAAGATGGCCACCAGAAGATGCAGGTCTGTATTTTATCAGCTTAGAACCTTATGAGAAAAGAGCTTCTCTTCTCCAGCATCCCCACAAAGGTGTTGGCTGGGACCCACAGTAGTGAGTTTGGGTAATACTCCTGTTTCTTAGTCAGTCACTACGGATAGGGGAAACTCTGCTATGACTGCCCAGGTTTGGGTTACATGCCCTGTTTGGGAGCCATACATATGACTAGACCTACCATCACGCTGTGTGAACTGAAAGTGGAATTTCCAGTAAGGACAACATATTCACTAATCCTATTTGACCCATTTTTCCAAGAGAGTTTATTCATTCACTCATCCTTTTTTTTTTTTTTTTTCTTTTTTAATCTGGTCTGACATTCTTTACTTTTCAATCTCAGTGCTTTGTGTATTTACATTTAGTATATTCTGATATATGGTTGTTATTTAGGTCAACTGTTTCACTCTCTGTTTTCTATTTCTCCCATCTGGTTTTTTGTTCCCGTGTTCTTTCTCTCCTGACCACTTGGAACTAATCGAATATTCCTAATATTCCATTTAAATTCACTAATACCCTCTTAAGCTATAATTTTTTTATATCAGTGTTGTAGTGGTTGCTCTAGGGATTATAATATGCATCCTTGTTATGCTCTACCTGTATTTAATTTTATACCACTTCACATAAAATGTAGGACATCTACCATAGGACAATATAATTCCACTTACTCGTTCTCTGTGTTTTGTATTTTGCATCTACTTACTTTATAAACCCACAAAACAGTATTAACACTTGTGTATTAAATAGTCATGTGTCTTTAAAGAAGCTAATAAGAAACGACAGACTCCCCTTCCCATATGCAGCTGATACTCCATTATTCACAGCAATGTTCTATTGAGTTGCCATGAATAGTGAGTTAGTGAATACTGAGCTGTCCTTTCTATGGGAAATACAGGGTAATGTTCCTGCGACACTATGGTCACAACATTTCCATCAAGTGATCAATACCTAACCCTGGAGACACCTGGGGGGCAGTGTTGGCTAAATGTCTGCCTTTGACTCTGGTCATGATCCCAGGGTCCTGGGATCAAGTCCTACATCAGGCTCCTTGCTTGGCAGGAAGCCTACTTCTCCCTCAGCCTCAGCCTGCCACTCCCCCTGCTTGCATGCTCACTCCCATCTCTCCCTCTCTCTGATAAATAAATAAATAAATAAAAACCTTTAAAAAAAAAAAAAAAAACTAATGCTGGGGCGCCTGGGTGGCCCAGTGGGTTAAGCCGCTGCCTTCAGCTCAGGTCATGATCTCGGGGTCCTGGGATCAAGCCCCACATCGGGCTCTCTGCTCAGCAGGGAGCCTGCTTTCTCCTCTCTCTCTGCCTGCCTCTCTGACTGCTTGTGATCTCTGTCTGTCAAATAAATAAATAAAATCTTTAAAAAAAAAAACTAATACTGTTTTATGTGTGTTTATGTTTAAAGACACTTTAGTTAATATATGTCATTGATTCAATAACATTGAACTCATGCCAACAGTGTTCTAACTCATACCTGAATGAAGCTTAAGTCCATACTCATTTTTTATATCATAGCCTTACACTTAAGAATACTAGACAGATGTTCAGTACTACACTAAAAGGGTCCTTTTAAAGATTTAATTATTTATTTGACAGAGAGAGCAGGGAAGGGAATGAGGGAAGGGGAGAGGAAAAGGGAGAACCTAAAGCAGACTCCCCACTGAGTACAAAGCCCAATTCAGGGTTAGATCTCATTAGCCTAAGATCATGACTTGAGATTAAATCAAGACACTTAACAGACTTAGCCACCTGGGCACCCCAAAAAAGCCACTTTTATGTTATTTTATTATTTTTTAAAAATATTTTATTTATTTATTTGAGAGAGAGTGAGAGAGAGAGAAGGACAGATAATCCAAGGGAGACTCCACACTGAGCTCAGAGCCTGATGCGGGACTTGATCCCACAACAGTGAGATAATGATCTTAGCTGAAACCAAAAAAGTCCAATACTTAACTGACTGGCCATCAGGGTGCCCCCGAATGGGCCATTTTAAATGGGAAAGTCACCAACAGAAAGCAGAGATATGTGAAAAATGAAGCACTAAGTAAAACATAAAAAGGTCATTTGTATACATTGTGAGAGCTGAAACAAGAAAGCAGGGGGTCACTGCAGCTGAGACCAGGCCCGTCAGGCAACTCACATTTTCCACCACTCTGCATCTGTCCGTGAAGAACCACAAAGGAGCCACAAGTATTCATGTTTTAGTCACACATAAATTTTAGTGAACGGGTGAATTCACAAATATGGAATCCATGAATAATGAGGACTGACTCAACTTACCATTTCTGGCGTTCTTTGTTCCTTTCTATGGAATTCATTTCTATCAGGTGTCACTTATTTTTAGGCTGAAGAAATGTCTTTTGCATCTTTAAATTCAGGTCTACTGACTATGAATTCTTGGAGATTGTGTTTATCTGAAATGTATTTTGCTTCCATGTTCAAAGACTATTTTTACTAGATATAGAATTCTAGGTAGACATTCCATTGTCTCCTGATCCCCATTGTTCCAAAAGAAAAGTCACTTATAAATAGTATCATTGTTACCCTGCATATCATGTGTCAGGTTTCTCTGGCTGCTTTGAAGACATTTTTTTTATTCTTTTTGGTTTCCAGTAGTGTAACTATGATGACCTACTTATGGTTATCTTTATATTTATCCTGATAAAGGTTCTCTGAGTTTCATGGATGTGTAAGTTAATGTTTTTCACCAAATTCTGGAAAGCCAACAATTACTTCATATATTTTTCTGGTCTTTAAAAAAAAATCTTCAGGGACTACAATTACACTTATGTTAGAGGATTTGATATGGTCCCATATGATATTGAGAACTTATTGAACTTTTTCCCAATTTTTTTTCTCTTTCAAGTTCACGGTGACTTTCTCATACTGTATCTATCTATAATCAGCTACTTAGCCCATCCAGTGACTTTTTTTCATTTCAAATGTTATTTTTTAAAATTCTAGAATTTAATTTTGGTTCTTTTTTTGTAGTTCCTATTTTTCTGTTAGTATTTCTCTTCTGTTCACCAATTATAACTATCTTTTACTTTACATTCCTGATCATATATTTAATTACTGCTTCAAAGTCCTTGTTTGTTAATAACAACACAATTGTCTATGGTCTTGGCCTATTGACTGAGTTTTCTCTTGACTGTGGGTCACATTGCATGATTCTTCCCATGTCCAGTAATTGTTTATTGTGTACTGGACATTGTAGGTGTTGCAGAAACTCATCTCCTTTGGACGAGATGGCTTTTGCTCTAGCAAGTGATCTAACTGTGAGTCCAGTCCAGTAATTGTTTATTGTGTACTGGACACTGTAGGTGTTGCATAAACTCACCTCCCTTGGACAAGTTGGTTTTTGCTCTAGCGAGTGATCTGTGAGCTAGTTAACTTGAACTTGTGGATGTTTTGTTTTATCCTTTGTTACCATGGGTCAGTTTTAATATTTCTTTTAGCTTCAGATGAATCTTTATTTCTGGGAAATAGTAATTAAGGCATTGCCCTTAGAATCCGTTGAAACCTGACATGTTTCCCAAGACTCTATAACTTGATGGGATTCAAACACTGAACTCTGTCACTTCTCAAGTAGGTCACAGCTGAAATCTCTGCTCAAGTTTTCCAAGTTCCCAGTTTTCATCTCTGCTGAGTGTCTTGGCAGCACTGTACCCCCCTCACATATATGTAATTCTGATGGCATCATGAGTTCAAGGGCAGTTTACATGTAAATTTCTACAGAAATTTTTCTACAGAAAGACTTTTCTACAGAAAGAATTCTCTTTCATAGATCCTTCCTTTTAACCATTCTCCTCTCCTTAAATTTTCAACTACTCTGGAAGCCCCAAATTCTTCCCCCTGATACTTCAGGCTGGAAGGCTGTATGTTGTTGTTTGAGTTCTAGGCAACCTACATGAGCATACTGGGGTAGCCCTCAGGGGAAAAGCTATATAAACATAGCTCTCACCCAGTGCATTTCTTTCATTCAAGTGTTGAATCCTTTCCAATTTCTGCCTGCTTTTGATCGTTCTCCAGTGCCAACAGAAACATCGTTCTTTGCTTTTTTGTTTTGTTTTGTTTGTCCCAGTTTCATTATTGTTTTCTGCATGAAATTTAATCAGATAAAAACTATTTCACAGTTACAAGAATTGGAACTTCTATTTATTCTGTCTTTAATCCATTTGTTTAATGAGAGACTTCCAACCTGTGATTTGAATCTCTCAGTGGTGTTATGGGCAGCCCAGTGGGGAAATGATGGAGTGGACGATTTGGAGACCCTCTATACATGGCTGAAAAAGGCATTTTCCTAACAATACAAACTGAGTAGAAAATATTCAAGAAGAGAGCAAAGAGTTGCCCCTTGGTGAAGTGGGCAAAAGGCACATGGCATGTGAAGTTGTTCTGAGAGAGAACAAAATGATACTGCATAACTCTGGGGTGACCAGTGGGCCCTGGTGGGGGGTAGGTTTGATGAATTTCTATAGCTTTGTTTGTTTTCTCTATTTTGTTTGGTATTTGAGCAGCTTTGATGTGGAGAAAATTAGGGGTTTCGAATAACACAATCAAGCTTACTTTAGTGATTTTATTTTCTCAGAAACTTCTCATTAGTTTTTGTTTCTCATCTTTTCTATTTAAAATAGTAATTCCGAGGCTCATGTATTTTGAATTGTGTGTGTGTGTGTGTGTGTGTGTGTGTGTGTGGAATCATACCTATGCTTTGATTGGCTGAAGGACAGAAAAGTCCATTACTTATCCACATACCAGCATAGTGCAGTTTCCAGGAAGCTAAGGAAGGGAGTGTTCCATATGGCCACTCAGGCATCCAGGCTAACCAGTCTTCTGGCTTCATCATGTGCTCCCAATGTCAAATTAGGTGCTGCAGGGAAATAGAGTATGTTGAGCACTCATGAGAGCTGTTGTTGCTTATGAGCTAGGCTCTTAAAAAAAAAAAAAAAAAAAAGGTGCACACAGTCCTCTGCTCCCATCCTACCAACTGGAGTTCAGATTCATTTCTGCACTGAGCTTTAAGGGATAGGGGAAGTGTCTCTTACCTGTGCAGATACAGGTTTTGGAGGTCAGTCGTGGGTGCTTTGGCATACACATATTCTTTTCTTGAGATAAGGCTCCTGATTCTTTCAGAAAAGAACCTGAGCACCTGGCATCAAGTTATGTGCCATCTGAGCTGTCCATCATGGCCTGGGTTCTCCTGGAAGCATACTTGGAGACAAGTTTTGAATCCATATGGTTTGGTTGAAAGATGGTCTCAGGAGACACTGGTCAAGAGCAGAAGTGAAGATATGAGGCAAGGGAAAGAAAGGCATATGAGCACATGCACGAGTTTTGAACTGTGAGCAACTCACAGTGGTTAATCCCACCGGACACCTTTGGGAGACTGGAAAATACTACCTAAGGGTAGAAGAACCTGGTTTACTGACTCACCACCTCCCACTTGTCGTTGGCTGAGAGCTGTTCCCAGGGTTGTTAACTGCTGTGCATGCCGGCCTGCCATGTGCCCGAAAAGCCCTCAAATAGAGAATTGCTGATGACTGCAGCAGAACACTACTGGCATGTACCAAAATGATGAGTGTCAAGATCCCGGCAGAGCACCAAAGCATCTGTTACTCTACTGACTACGAACTGGCTATTAACTGACTCACCACTTTCAGATATGCACAGCAACCATCTCTCATCAAGTTCGAATATTCTGGAAGAGCTCAGGGTTAAGCAGGTCTGAAGGGGAGGAAGATGCATGAACAGGAGGCCCAGATTCTTACTTCATCTATTCCCACTATGGAGCCTCCTTTCCCTCAATCCACATCTGTGCCCTCAAATATGACTGGTTTACTGAAAACCAAAAAAATAAAAAAATAAAAAACAAAACCTAGATCTGGTTCACAGATTGCTCTGCACAGTGTGTTGCCACAATCTGAAATGAACTGCTGTGATGTTACAGCTCCGGTCAGGAATATTCTACAAAGACACCAATAAAGGCCAATCTGCCCCAATGGCCAAAACTTTGGGTAATTCTTTGTCCAGTTTGGTTGGACTGAGCGACCAATAATCTGGATGTATCCTGACTCGTGTGCAGTAGCTAAGTGTCTGGCTGGCCGGTCAGGAATCAGAAAGCACAGAATTGGAAGACAGGCAACAAAGAGTCTAGGAAGAGGTATTGGATGAGCACAGGGTGTCAACATATTCATGTTTCAGTTAATGCTAAGCAAAGGCTGTGCCCTGCAGAGGAAGCTCTCAATAATAACATGGACAAGGGGCCCCTGGGTGGCTCAGTGGGTTAAAGTCTCTGCCTTCGGCTGAGGTCATGATCCCAGGGTCCTGGGATCAAGTCCCACATTGGGCTCTCTGCTCAGCAGGGAGCCTGCTTTCCCCTGCCCCCCGCCTGCCTCTCTGCCTGCTTGTGATCTCTGACTGTCAAATAAATAAATAATAATCTTTAAAAAAAATGGACAAGATGATACATTCTGTAGATGTCAGCCACATGTATGACGTTCCCACAAAGTCAGAGACAAAGACTTGGTACTGGCTCACCAGTGTGGTCTGAGGGCATAAGCTTTCCACAGCAGAGTCCTGCTTTCATGCCTTTGTCCAGGGTGACCAGACAGCCACTTGATGAGTTAACATCTCCAGTCTCCTTCTGGCATGAAGAAGGCAGTGATATGTTCATATTAGGATCATATGTGCCTTCTTCCAATGCTTGTGCCAACATGAAAACTATTAAATGCCTTATTCTCAGTCTCTTTGTGACATATAACATTGCTGCTGATGAAAGAAACTATTTCCCAGCCAAAGAGTGTGACAATGGATTCATGCGTATGGAATTTACTAGTCTTACCATGTCTCACATTCCACTGAAGCAGTTGGTCAGAAAGATGGGGAATGGCTTACTTATGAGTTGATTATAGTTCCAGTTGGGAGAAGGAGCTCTGAAGACCTGATGTTGAGGCTACTTTCAAGAAGTGCCAATGTATGGTGCTGGTTCTCTCATAATTTATTTGAGAAAGAGGGAGAGTACAAGTGGCCAGAAGGCCAGAGGGAGAGGAATAAACAGACTCCCCACTGAGCCAGGACCCCAATGCAGGGCTTAATCCCAAGACTCCAGGGTCATGACCCAAGCCAAACGCAGATGCCCAACTGACCAAGCCACCCAGGTGACCCCATTTTGGGACCTTTATGCCATTGGTCCAATAGACAAAGAGGGCTACTGTTCTGTTGACCAAAGTGATAGATCTCGATTATTTAGGGTTGCAGCTATATAATAGTGATATTCTGGGTCATGCTTCAAACTTGGGATTCTCCAGAGAAGCCATTTCTTGGTTCCATGCTCAACAGAAAACTAAACCAATCAAACAAAAGCAGGGCCACTCAATATTCAGACCCATTCTGAAATGGAGGTTCACATCACCACACAAGGTCAAGAACCCTGACCAGTTTGGGATCCGATGGAAAGCAAAGGAAGCATGGAATGGTAGTGAAGAGGAAAGTTATGAACATCAACAATGACTAGTTACAGAAATGCAACTGTTTTCCTGCATGGACTCTGAATAGCACACCCATGAAGAATGGGATATTGGCTTTCTAGCAATGTATACACTTTGCATAAACTTCCAGCAATCTCTACCAGACTGCAGATGGGCAAGTGGTCTTATCTTAATTAATGACCATGATAGAAAAGAATTTGGGCATGGTTCATTCCAAAATCAGAGTCACTTGACTTTAAGACATTTTTTGACTCCTTCTACCACAGACCTAGGCACCTGTGATGTCCCGGAGGTCCATTTTCTCTCCAGATATGGAAATCTCCTTCCGGCATAGCTAGAAATCTATCCAGTCTTACATTCTGCTCCCTGCTTGAGAGCTATGCCTCTCCTGAAACCAGATCATAACCTTGTTCTATGATTCTAAGTCCCTCGAAATGGCAGCGAGCATGATCTATACGGTACACAGACGTGCCCTCTTTCATCATCTGAGAACAACAAAAAAAAGTTGAAAATTCAGGTTTTACAAAGTTCTCCAGCTAGAACGCAGAGAGCCAGTGAAGGGACAGAGGAAAGTCAGACAGAAGGTAATAAGGCAGAGTAGATGCTGACTGACAATAAGCTTAGAAACATGGTTTACCAAGTTGACATAGAGTGAAATATGGAATTGGGTGATCCAGGGCCAGCCGCCAATGCATCAGACCCATGCCTCTGGCTCTGGGATTTTGCGGGGGGAAGCAGTTATTATCTCTCTGTGAGATGATCTTTCTTAATGTGAACAAAAGACGACACTCAGGCGCATGGCGTGTCACCCATTTGCCAGAGCCTCTGGGCTGAGCCGTGCAGCTGAAAGCCGCCGCTCCGTAGGGGTCATAGAGAAATCTCTAGTCCTGAAATGGCAAACAGTGGCCTTTTCTTTCTCTCTGAATGACCACCTTGAAGGCAAATCAACAGGAGTGACAGGGGAGGAGAGAGAGCCACGCAGCTGGGCCGTCTGCCGGCCAGAAGGGAGCATTCAAGAGTGCTCTCCTCTGAACTGAGCCCCGAGTCAGCCTGTCTGAAACCCAGTGACATTTCTGCCTGCTAGTGAATGGAAACACACGCCTTTCATTCTGGAGTCGAACGATGGTGTTTTGTCTGCGGTGTCCTTGCTCTCCTGGCCTGATTGTTTGCTGAGGAAAACAATTAAATCTTCCTTTCAATTATGGCCTGTTTGGGTCTGAAGAGCTGTTTAAAACCAGAGAGCCTTATCATATTAATGAGCACGGCTGCCGAGATTAATACCCGAGAAAGGGGATTCCCTGGGGAACTGAGGAACAGAGCTGAGAATCTTAGGGTGTTATGATCTCCACTCAATGGAAAACTACTGATAAAAAGGCACATTACCCCCAGAGATAGGGACTTCTGTGTTAAAAAGGCGTGAAAATGAACATATATATTTCACATAACCTGATAGACAATTCAAACTTAGACGAAATGTGCACGCACTCATAACTAATTATCGGCCTGATATCACGGGAGACCCAGCGCTGAATTTCTCTGCACGGTAGGGGTCAGGATCAGGAACCTGGTAACCAGGGAGGCAGAGAGGTAAGCCAGCTCAGACTGGTGGAGGCCTGTTGGTGTCAAATGCTGGGATAAACCAACGGCAAAAGCAAATTTCAGAGCCAGAAGCCAGGTGAAAGACAAGACTGTAACTCCAGGAGCTCAGAGTGGAAGGCGGGGGCAAGAGGGATGGGGGCAGGGGTGAGCATGGAGTAGGGCATTGGAAAGGGAGGCCCAGTCTGTGCAGTAGCCATGAGCGGCTCTACAGCTTTGGGAAGTTCTGCTTGGTGAACTCGCCGGAGCTAGGATGCCTGGACTCATCCAACTGGTTCAGAGGTGGGCAGATGGATTTCCAGATTAACACAAATTTCACTTGTTTGTTTTTTAAACCCTCACTAGCTCAGACTCTTAGCTATGCAGAACAAAGTGATGGTTACCAGTGGGGAGGTGGGTGGGGGCATGGGTGAAATAAGTGACAGGGATTAAGGGTGCACCTGTTGTGCTGAGCCCCGGGCGTTGTACAGAATTGTTGAATCACTGGATTGTACACCTGAAACTAGTAGAACTCTATATTAGCTAACAGGAATTAACGTAAAAACTTCAAAAAAACCACTCATCAGCTCCAAATAGAATATAGTCAGTCCTCACAGGTGTGGATAACACAAGTGGATGGGTCTTCACTATCAGGTAGTTTTACTCTTGTTTCATCTACCGTGATTCACTTAACACACTTACCTTGATTTAGCCATGAGGTTGCCTTACCCGTAGATTGTTCTTGTTCGTTGTTGCGTAGTATTCCATTGCAAGGCTACAGCACCTTCCTTTTATCCACTCACCTCTAAGTGGGTGTTTGGGTTGTTTCTGGTGTTGAACTATTACAAATAAAGCTGCTCAGCATATTCATGGACAAGTGCTTGAAAGGACACATACTTTTTTTCTCTTGGGTGTATACCTAGGAGTGGACTGGCTGGCTCATATGGTAAACATATGATGTTTGACTTTGAAAGAAACTGCTGAACTGCTTCCCAGTGTAGTTGTTCCCATTTTATATTCCCACCAGCAGGGTGTGAGAGTTCCAGTGCTCAATGTGCTCCTCAGCACTTGATGTTGTCAGTATTTTTTTTAATTTTCACCAGCGTAACAGGCATCTTATCATGGTTTGATGTATATTTCCCTAATTGCTAATACTATTATATATGTGTGTGTGTGTGTATTTTTATGTGTGTGTGTATATTTTTATATTTTATTATTTATATTAATATTATCTGGTAATATTAAATATATATATTATTTCATGTTTGGCAAATATTTTCTCTTAGTTCATGGCTTGTCTTTTCACTTTTACTGGTGTCTTTGGAAGAGCAAAAATTTTTGTTTTTATGAGGTCCAGTTTGTCTATCTGTTTTCTTTCAACAGATCATGTTTTTAGTGTCCTAAGATGTGGGCTGCAAAATTAAAAATATTTTCCTTATGTTTTGTTCTAAAAGTTTTATAGCTTTAGAATCTATATGATGTAACCCTCTATCTATTTCCTCTTCAAATTCTTACAGAAATATTTTGTGGCTGTCAGTGTACGGGTAGGTCTTGCTCCCTTGGTCAGGTACATTCCTAAATATTTCATACTTGGATACTATTTTAAATGTCATTGCTTCCTTAATTCCAATTTCTGGTCACTCATATGAAATATAATTTATCTTCATGTATTGATCTTAGATCCTGCAACTTTGCACTTTCTAGATCTAGTAGCATTTTTTTGTAGATTCCATTGGATTTTCTATATAGATTATCAGGTTGTCCAAGAATAAAGGCTGTTGTTGTAACTTCTTTCTTTCCAACCTGGCTGTGTTTTACCTCTTTTTTCTACTTGATTGCACCGGCTATGAGCCCAAATACGTATAGTGTGTAAGTGATGGGAATAGATGTCCTTGACTGTTCCTCCTCTTCCAGGCCTTGCATCTGATAGAGGAAGCTCTTCCTGCTACACTGCTCACAGGTCTGCTCATTTTATTATTTTATTTTATTTTAATTCAATTAATTAACCCATAGTGTATCATTAGCTTCTGAGGTAGAGGTCAGTGATTCATCTGTTTCATACAACATCCAGTGCTCGTTATGCCAAGTGCCCCCCTTCCCGTCCGTCACCCAGCTACCCCATCCCCCCACCCCACTCCACTCCTACAACCCTCAGATTGTTTCCTGTGATTAAGTGTCTCTTATGGTTTGTCTTGAGGTTCATTCATTTTAAATGTGGAGTAAGTTGTGTATTTTTAATGCCTTTCCCCCCATCTACTTAGATGTTCAGATGAGTCTCCTTTTCCCCCCTGTTAATACAGTGAATTGATTTTGATTGCCTTCCTAATGTAAAACCAAAATTGTACTATTGAGATCAACTTCACTAGCTTATGATGTCTTCTTATTTTTGTTTTTTAATTTAATTGGCTACAATGTGGTTTCGAAGTTTTGCATCATGTGCATAAGGGATATTGGTAAGGGATATTGGCTTTCTTCTCTTGGGATGTCTTTGTCTGGATTTGACGTATGTATAAAGTAGCCTCATCGAATGAATGGGGACGTATTCCTCCCCCCCAGTTTTCTAGAAGAGTTTGTGTTGAATGAGAATTGTCTCCTCCTTAAATGTTTGGCGGGACTTACCAGGGCTGTAACCTGGGGCTGGAGTTTTCTGTGTGGGGAGGATATAGACTACGGATTCCATTTCTATAATAGATACAGGACTCTTCAGGTTATCTATTTATTCTTGAGAGCTTTTTGGAGAATTGGTCCTTGTTACCTAAATTGCTGAAATTATCGACATACCCTTTTATTATCTGTAGCACCTGGAGTGCTCTTACCTCTTTCATTCGTGATATGGATGATTTAGTTTTTTCTCTCCCTTACTTTCTTTTATTCCTCCCTCGACTCCTCCATCCCTCTTTCCCTCCTTCGCTCTCTCTCTCTCTCTCTCTCTCTCTCGCTGAGTCTGCCTAGAGGTTTATCAATTATATTGATACGCAAAGTGTTGCTGGGATTGCCCACCAGACCCCTGAAACCAGGGCTTTTTTTCTGCACTCTGCCTATTTTTTCAATGTCCATACTGAAGGACAAGGAATTAGAACAAGTAAGATGAGGTGTAGGGCTGTATCTCACTCAGTCCGGAGTTGAGGCCTTTGTGAACAAATGGGCGGATGAAAAGATGTGTTGCCCGGTAAGAGCACAGATCCAAAGTCTAGACTTGTCTATGGGGCAATTAATGAAGTTAGGGGTGATTGATACATGACGGTCAGTCTATCAGGGGTGCCTGATTCTGAGCTGAATTTCCACTGACATGACCTGACAGGACAGTCATGGTGTAGAGAGAGGCAGTGTGAACCTGTGTGTGCTTTTGGAGCCTGTCAGAAATCTCTGTGGCCAATCAGCCTCAAGCGGAGGCAAATGTAATCTGTGAGCACTTTGCATCTCAGGGCCTAGATTAGATTTTGTCACTTAGCAGAAGTACAGGAATATAAATATGGCTCATGGGAAGTTGATACCACCCTACACCCCAGTCCCCTGGCTTCATATCGGCAACGTCACATAAGACAGGCAACATAACTGCCAAGCACAAAGGCAGGTCTGCTCATTTTGTTGGTGTCTTCAGCTCTCTGGCCTAGCTCTTAGGAGGTAAGGAACATGACAACAGGGAGGAAACCACGGTTTGGGTGGCTGACAGCAAGAGGGCATTTCGTACAAGGCCTCTTAGCCTCAGCTCTGGGAGATCTATTCTCAGGACCTTTGGCTTTTTTCTCCCCATAGTTCATTATTTTCTAATCAGTTACGGCCCATATCAAGAAGAATGCCTCTGAGACCCCCAGAGTAGAACAAATCCATAAATCAAACACAATGAAATTGTGTTATTGTTTTCTCTTTGTTCTTTTTTTTTTTTTTCCCTCATATCTACACATCTCCACTGGCTCAGAAAAGCAATGAGATATAGAGTGTCCGGGCTAGCATGGAACACTTGTCTGGAGACATTTTTAACTGGATACTATTACGGGGAAGCATTGGAACCGGAGAACTATGTCCCACATAATGCCATCTTCCTCTTAGTTATCTTTGAGTGTGAACTCTCCTGGATACTTATCAGCCAGGCCTTGGGCCACAGCGAAAAGATAGGCATGAGAGTCCAGTTGTATAAAATAGATAGAAAACCTATGAACACGGGATTTTTTTTTTTTAAGATTTTATTTATTTGACACAGAGATCATAAGTAGGCAGAGAGCCAGGCAGAGAGAGAGGAGGAAGCAGGCTCCCTACTGAGCAGAGAGCCCAATGTGGGGCTCAATCCCAAGACCCTGAGACCAGGGCCTGAGCTGAAGGCAGAGGCTTTAACCCACTGAGCCACCCAGGCACCCTGGAACATAGGATTTCTGAATCTGATTCATATAGCTTGTCTTCCCTCATTAACATCCCTGTTTCTAGATAAAACCTATTGGCCTACAAAAACAAACAAATAAATAGTGTTTGTAAGCAAATTAATTTTATAAACACAAGCCCCAGGAGAATGATTAAACCGCTTAGGAGACAACTCTTCAAGCTTTGCAGAAATACCTTCTTCTCCTCCTTTTTTTTTTTTTTTTTAAAGTCACGCTTATCACAGATGTGTTATATATTCTTGAAAGCAGGTCCCCTAAGGATTTTTGTTAGACAATGTTTTGTTGACCCAATTTTAATTCCTCTATGCATTTGGAAGAAACGAAATGACACTTATTTGGAAATGGTCTATAATCCGTAATCCCAGAATAATGATTTTATTGAGTTGGCTTTGATATTATAGCCTCAACTCTTATTGAGAGATGCTGTAAGAAATAGCATTTTACTTACTGCCAGGATTGGGTTCCAAGCATCACCCACTGATTTCTCATCATCATAGAGATGATAAATTTATTTTAGAATTAATTGATGGCAAAGACTTGGTTCCCTTTCCGGGATCCGTATCAAACTTCCTTAAAGACAAGGAAACATGTACAACCAGCTTGTTTTCCTTTTTGCTCTGTTCACAGGTAATTTGAGAGCCAACTTCACCGCGAAACCATCCATATAAACAAGCCCTGCAGGTGACTCGTACGCATGCTCAAATTTGAGAAAGCACTATTCTGGATTATTTCCAATTTATGGCTTTTACTGGGCTATTTCCTCTACTCTTCTTGGGGGAAATCATTTGGCAATTCCAATCTGAGCGGCCCAGGCCATTGATTCCTGATTCTACCCTCGTGTTCAGGTCTTTCTACCATTTATATGTGAAAGCCTTAACTCCTCCCCCATCCTGAGGCTCTCTTTGCAGACAGGACCCCTTAGGAAGTAATTAAGGTTACAAGAGGTCATGAGGGTGGGGCACTGATCCTGTGGGATTAGAATTAGTGTCACTGGAAGAAGGGAACACGGATAAGAGGCTCTCTCTCCCTCTCCTTCCCCCCCTCCATCCCTCTTCCTGTCTCTGTCCCTTTCTCCTGGCACCTACAGGAAGAAGAGATCCCATGAGCACACAGGGAGATGGTGGTCACCTACAAGCTAACAGAAAAAGCCTTTGGCTGTAACTCACCTAGTTGGCACCTTGCTCTTTGCTCTATCAGCTTCCAGAACTGTGAGAAATACACTTCTGTTGCTTACAACATTCAGTCTGTTGGGTTTTTTTGTTTGTTTTTGTTTTATTTGTCATGGCAGCCCGAGTTGAGAAATACACTACAGTCCTTCAGTCCCATTCCATGCTGCCCAGCAACAAGTCAAGGGTTAGAATGTGTGGATTTTATTTTTAGTTCAATTGTTATCTTACTGTTTAACCTTAAATCCATTTTTCCACCTCATTCACCACAGTGATTTGCAAGATACCGGAATTAGACGGTTACTGTAACGAGCCTTATTTCTTTCAAGTACACAGATTCTGCAGGGTTGGAGGAGAGCTTAATGGTCCTCCAGTAAAAACGTTTTATTCTATAAATGAGAAAAATTCAAGTCCAAAGAGCTAATTGGTCTTAGGATCAAGATGAAAGCCAGTGTCCCTGGCTCATCAATCCTGCTGGTTGTTTCCTGAGCCAACATACGGCATCAGCTCCAAGTTCCTGATTGCCCGTAAGCCAGCTGGTGTTAGAATACTGATCTACTGATGCCCGGTTGGTTGCTCACTGTCAGTTGTCTTCTGTGGAAAGCTAGCCACAGTGAGATTACGCTCAGATTCATATTTTTAAAAGACACAGGAAGCCAGATAGACCAAAGTTCAAATTTGGCATTGCCCCATAGGAACGGTGTGACCAGGGAAGATGCCTACTTTGTAATGGAATTCCGTTTCTTCTCTGGAATAGAGAGGAAAATCCCCTTGTGGGAATTTAGTGGATCGTTGCTATGGGACACCCACCATAGTGTAGGGAGAGGTCCACAGATGTTGGTTCTCCAGACTATGTATATTCCTGTCCCATTCAATCCACTCCTCGCAAAGGGTCAACTTTTACTTAAGTTCCCAGCTGGTTCCCTCTTTGCCATCATGAGGTTTTGAAGGGCGCTACCCGACAGGTCCCAGAAGAAGTAAACCTAAGGCAGAGAATCCAAGATGAAACCCACGATGACTGCCTCAGTAGGGGAAAATTGCAGGGAGTGCGAAGGGGGGGAATTGAAAGGCAGAATGGGAAGTGTCTGGGCAAGATGAGCTGATAGGCTATCTCACGGTCAGCAGCAGACACAGGAAAAACCCCCCTAACAGGACAATGAATTTCTCGAAAGTGATGGTCTCAGGATATGCTTGATGAGGGAGATGAGACGAAGGGATATTTGATAAGCTAGCTTCGTGGTGGCTTAGACCTTTGATGAGGAGGTCTTCAGAGAAGCATGTGACTCACACGTACAGTGAGACAGAAGCTCAAAGGCAAGCCTGAGAGTCCCTGCTGTGTTTTTCTGATTTCACAAAAATTCAAGTCATGTGCAAAAGTTATGATTCTCACATTTGGTCTGAAGCAAATAAACCTGTTATCTTGAGGTGAGTCGCAATTTCCCAGGAGAGGATGGCAGTTTAGTTTTTTGTTTTTGTTTTTGTTTTCATTTGCTAGAAGGATATTTTAATTTTTTCTTTTAAATTGTAATCACAGTATTAGATGCATATGTAAAAAAATCAAATAGTTCAAAAGTTATTTTTTTTAAGTTTTTATTTATTTATTTATTTGTCAGAGAGTGATGGGGAGAGAGAGAGCACAAGCACAGGGGAGAGGCAGACAGAGGGAGAAGCAGCCCCAGGACCCTGGGATCATGAGCCGAGCCAAAAGCAGACATTTAACATGCTGAACCACCCACACGTCCCTCAACAGTTATGTTTTAAAAGATTTTATTTGTTTATTTGAGAGCGAGAGAGAAAGCACAAGCAGGGGGAGGAGGAGAGGGAGAAGCAGGCTCCCCACTAAGCAGGGAGCTGATGCCCTAGGACCCCGGGATCATGATCTGAGCCAAAGGCAGAAACTTAACCCAACCAAGCCACCCAGGCGCCCAGAACAGTTCAAAAGTCCTTGGAAAAAAAGCAAACAGGCATCTCCTCTGAGCCCCATCCTTAACCACAGAAGCCAGAACTTTTGACTCATCTTGGCTTTGTCTCTCTTCCAAGTAACGCGCTTATAGAAGTGTTTCCTAATTCGTCGATGGTGAAGCAGACAAAGGTACCTAGTAATAGAAAGGAGGAACCCGTCAGTCACTCCGCTCCCTCCTCCCTCCAGCCTCACTGTAGTTACCGCACGCGGACTACAACAGGAACCTCTTCCATGCTGATGTTTGCTATTTATCGTTGGGATTTTTCCCCTCACAGGTAGACTGACAGTTTTAAGTACTATACTTACATTTCTCATTCCTCCTGCGTAAACGTCAGCAGATGCCTGACTGCAAGCCATCCACGTGGACGGGCAGCCTTTTAACTCCTTCCTCCTCTACTCCTCTCTGCGTCTGCTCTCAGACCTCTGCCCGCGTCACATCACCTTTATGGGCTCAAGCTGAAAAACACAGCCGTGATGTTCCATAACCCAAATGAGGACTTGCTTCCTTTGTCTACAGATTAATTCTAGAACTTGAGAAACAATTCACCCTAATGTAACTACGTAAAATCGTTAGTCATACTGTGGGCGAGGATTACATTTCCTTCTTGGGAATGATGCCCACTCCCGAGAAGAGGTTTCGAATGTGTAAATGAAGCAGAATTTCTCTCTCCTTTTTCTGAATAGTCTGCTAATGACTCAGAAACATTCCCACTTTATTTGGCTTTATTTTGGGATCCTGAGTTTCTTCCCCCATTGGGACTCCTCCCTTCCCCCATTCCTCTCTCCCTTCCTTCCCTCCTCCCTCCTCCCTTCTTGTCTGCTGATAAAACAATACCGGGTCTCACCCATGTCCTCAGAATTATCCAGTCTGTCGAGGATCCCACCTATCACGGCACCCAGTTTCACGTGCTGGAGCCTCCACACTCCCCTTTCAACCTCAATCCCGCTGCCCCCTGGCTTGCATCCTACAGTGGCCCTCGTTCCATTCCACAAGAACAAACATGGGGGAAGGGTTCGTGGTGCATTCACTCTGAAGACAAAGGAATGTTCAACTAAGTCCTGTGCTTGTGCTCTCCTCTCCCTGAAAGCTTCTATTCCTCCAGATCTCCAGTCTGGGGTCTGTCCTGACCTCTTCTGAGAAGACCAGCTCCTCCACCACTGCATGCCTCCCTTCGCATATTCTGGGCTAAGGCTCTTCCTGTTTTATCCATCAATACACCTCTCTCGGGCTTCCGTCTTCTTTCAGTGTCTTGAGATCTCTCAACCACTAATGCCAGTGGCCCACTGCATGCCTCTTCCCTTTGGAAGGACATACTTTCTCTTCCGCTGGGATTCCTCTGGGGTCTCACGGGCAAGTTGGTGATGGTCAGTTTGTCCCCGTGACAGGGAAAGAGGAGACACCAGTGACAGGTGTTGAGTGGAAGTGAATGAGCCTGGCCAGTGAGAAGCTGGTAGAGTCCTGCTTGCTTCATTCATTCCAGAATTTTCTTGCTACTTCTGTCTTGTCCCCACTCCCCACCACCCCAGCCACTTTTCTAGCCACTTGGTCATGGGGAAGATGGAACATTTTTTTGTGTTCAGCAGAGGTTGGGGAATCCTTCTTCCATGGATGGTATTGTTTTGTTATGATGTCAAAGTTAACAGTCTACCGACGATGGGGAGCTGGCAATTGATAAAAATCATGCCTGCCTCGTGGAAGTACTTAAACATTGGTATTAATTTAAACAGTCACTCAGAGACTCTTGAAAAAGTGGGTGACTTTTGTGCTTTGCATGGCCATGAATAGATCATGGGCTTATAGACTGTTGCTCAACAACAAATGTAAAATGTATATGAAGATTTTTCTTTTGTAGAAGGGGGAAGAGACAGGTGGGCATGCTGGCTGGGAATACTTCCCTGTGCAGAATCCTAGGAAGCAAATGGAAGATTCCCCTGTGGTGTAGACACCAAGAGAGCCATGAAGAAGGTGGACATGGTGAGAAATACAGGCGTGGTGGTTTGTATGGCTCCCTCACATGGGCATTTAAATAAAATAGAAGACATCAATGCAGAACAGTAAGTTCCAAGGTCCTGGGGTCACCGATTGGGGTTTCTCCTTTTGTACCTTACTGCGTCACCATGCCTAATATTCCATGTTGACTGTATAAGGAAGGAGCATCTTATAGTGAACAGAATTTAGGCTATGGACATTAGGCCTTCCTTAGCTGCCTCCATCCCGGGCAACTTACATAAATTTCCTGTGCTTCAGGTGCCTCCTTTGTGAAGCAAGAGATGGGGATGAGATGTTGACAAGTGGGGGCAAATGACTGCCCTTGAAAATGGCAACAAACCCTTGGTAAGTGTTTTATTAGAGTAGGGGAAAGAAGAAAAAAGGGGAAACAGTCTGGTCGACACCCAAAGGAAGAAAAAAAAACATTCAGAAAAACATTCCACAAAAAGACATTTTTTATATTTTCTCTAGTGACCTTCTTGTCACCTCTGGCCTCCCCTTCCCCACTGGGTTCAGGGAAACCTGGGGCAGTGTTGGCTTTAGGCAGTGGGTCTGAGCTTGCTCTCTAGAAGCTTCTTCTGGAGGCAGTAGCTAGTGCGGGAAGGTCTGTGTTTAGTTGGACCTTCAGGACAACAGGGTCACATCTGTGTGACCCCCAGCATCTCCTGGTCGACATGGTTAGGGGCAGCATGGGGCAAGGGTGGCATATGAGGGACAAAACTTAAGGAGGCACGTAAGGTCCCAGGCCTACTCCAGACCCACGTTCCCCCACTGGGGAGACCGGATTCCCACCTTGTCGGGACACACAGGGCTTTGCTCTCATCCTTTGTTATTTGCTTCGCATGGAAGGAACTTTGCGCAAAAAGGAACTTTGCCCATGACATTTATGGAGGCTTCTCAGTTTCTTCAGCTCTTTGACCGATCGGAAAACAAAGTCTAGGTTCACCACTGATGAACTCCGTGATGGCTTTGAGCAAGTAACTTCGCTCTTCTGTGTCTCAGCTGCCTCATCTGTAAAATGGGCCAAGAGCGTCAGGGTTTCCCTGAGTTAACGCGCGCGGTGTGCTTAGGATGGATTCCGGCCCTCACAAACCCTCAGGACACCCTTTACGACAATCCAACCTCCTGTTCTAGAGCTAGGTCTTTAATCCCAAGGTGACAGTTACTCGGTGACTTCCTCTAAAGTCCCCGAAGACTACCCTTCAGAGGAGGGGCGGCACGACATTCTTGCCCAGTCACAATGTGACAGGTGATACCCAGAGGTTTCCCTGTGCCGACTTCTTCCTCCTCACAAGGCCTCAGCCTGGTTTCTCCGATGAGCAGCTCAGGTTTTGAGAAGTGAATCAGACCTTCCAGCCTCAGCTTCTAGAACCAGAGGCTGAGGGTGGACAAGGAACCAGCCCAAGTCCTGAGCGCCTCCCCATGCGTTGGGTCTTGCTGGCCAGACCAATTTCTTGGGTCACACTTTGGGAAAGGGATCACGGAAAGAGACTGGAGAGCAGGAGGCTGGTCGGAGGGATGCGGACAAGTGTCTCCCAGCATCGCCGTCCACTCTCATCCCCCGTCCCAGACCCCTGCCATCCAGGATGGATGGCCTCTGTCCTACAGGCTCTAGGCAAGCTCTCAGTGAGAATCGGACATCTTGTGTGCACAACTGTGTGTGTATGTGAGAGACAGAGAGAGAGAAAAGGGAGGGAGAGGTGAGTCATTAAAAAGTGGTTCAGCTAAATAAAGGATCTCATTATGTGAGCTATTTTTATTCCTCAAATGTCTGCCTTCCTCTCCCCGCTCAAGGTTCCTACTGAAATCTGACAATCAGGGTTGAACTTCACTGTCAGCTTCCATTAGGCAAATCAAGCAGGAAAAAAGGGAGTGTGTGTCTGGCCTTGGCAGGGAGCTGAGTCAGCAGTGATAATCTGTTGGAGCTCGTGGGGGCCGTGGGGGCCGGCTACCAAAGGCTTTAATTAGTCAGCCGAGGTGTTGTCTCCGCCCCGCCCCCCCTTCCTGCCCCTTCTCCCGCCATCCTCTGCGAGAAGTCTCTTCCCCTGCCTTCTCTGCCTCTAATTCCTGGGAACACAGCGGGAACAGCACATACCCAGGGCGGGGGCCCCCAGCACACGCTGCTTCTGTCAAGGGCATTTCTTCCCTGTGGAACTGACGGACTGATGTTCCTGCGCCAGCTGTCTCCCTCCATCCTTCTCTGGGCTGCCCCGCTGTAAGCAAGACTGGACCCCTCCCGGGCAAACGAGGCTGCGTGGGGCCTTTCCCAGAGGACGCCCCCTCCCCTCCCCGATCCGGGCTCCCTCTCGCCCTCTTCATGAGGCACACTGTCACGCTTTTCAAACCCAGATCACCCCGTCAGTACTGCGTGACGGCTCGGTTGCAGGGAGCACTCTGGAGACGAGGTCTCTTGATCTAAAAGGAGATGTTGGATGTCAAGAGGACAGAGGAACACAAGGCAGGTGGCTGTGGTCTAGAAACATTAATTGGGGCAAATGGACCACAGCCAGCCAAAGTACAAGACGGAAAATAATGTATGTAATAAAAGGTTAAGAGCTTTGGGAGCTCCAGGAGTTCGGAGGGAGATGACCCATTTCTAGAAAAGAATGCTTCCGGGAGTGTCCTTGGAGCTGGGTTTTAAAGGTTGAGTAAGATATAATCAAGTGGAGAGGGGAACCAGGGTCTCTCGTGGGTGGGGTCGGTCCCTCGGGCGTCATCTCAGAAGACTCCCCTCCCCCTCTCTCCTGGTGGTGGGGGGGGTCACTGAAGTCGTCCAGCTACAGCTTCTCAGAGGAAGTCAGCTCCATGGCACAGCTGACCCTGCCATCCTGCCCCTCCCCCTCCCCACCCTGGCTCATGCTGGGTCACAGGAGGACTGCCCCACCGTGGGGGCTGAGTGGATGTCACCTCCTCCTGCCCTTAGCAGCTCTTGCACACTGACTAGCCACACTGGGGTGGAGGATGGCCCTCTCTGTGGCTCTGTGACAAGTGTCCCTGCAGTCATTGGCCCCTGATGGTCCTGTTGACTCAGTGTCTCTTCAGAGGCAACGGTCCCTGCCTTCCCCGTCCCTTTCGTCAGTCCCAAACCACACACCCCCCTCCCTGCTGGGCGAAGTCGCAAGCAGGTGCACACAGGTGGGGACGTGCGGTACCTCGAGGCCCCTTGGCTCTCCCTGGTCTTTCCTTCCTGCCGGGCTGCTCACTCTCTGCGGGGCTCAGTCCCTTTCCTCCAGGCCACCGGGAGTGCCAGCCGCGCCCTGCGGGGCTTCCGCTCTGGAGCACTGAACGAGACGGATGGGATGAAGAATCCAGAAGGCGCAGCGCTAACAACTGCGGGCGCGGCGCTCTCCGGGGGCGGCTGTTCCGGAAAGCATTACCGCAGAGAAGCAGGACCGTGGCTCTGAAAGGCCTTTGACCCGGAATTCACAGTGTCGCCAGCCGTGCAGAGGAAAGAGCGCGGTCAGGGACGGAATCCCGACTACGCTGCTAGCGTCCATGTTCCCGTCCATAAACTAGGAACAAGTGCGATCGCTTACAGTGTGCTTTTGAGGGGCCGTGTGAACTGCCCGGCACAGAGCCATGGGGCACCCCCAGGCTTTAGTGGAGAATGGACTCCGTTCGCAGCTGCCCAACGGAGAAGGCGAGGGGGAGACCGAAACCCCAAATCCAGCCCGGACTGCATTCGCCCGAATAAGCACTGAATTTAGGGCACCATGAACCAAACCTGGAGAGGCAGGAGTCTGAACACCAACATGTCCAGTCATGCCTCCTCTTGAAACAGGAGCTGGATCCCTATCACGCAGGCAGTAAAATCTCAGTTCTAGAAATCTCTTGGGACCTTCCAGCTTCCGGTCACCCATCCATTCAGTTCACCTGCAAATGTTTACTAAGTGCCTCTTAAGGGCTAGTATCCTAATAGTCCTTTTTGGACACATGTCCCACCGCTGCCAACCATGGGCTCCTGCCCTGCCCAAACACTATGACTTTCTGCCTTTGTGTCTCCGCTGTTAGTTGCATTGTCCGGCCCATTCTTCCGCACACCTTCTCAGACTGCTCCATCCAAGATGCTCTGTAAGTGTTGGCTCTGCTGACACATCCTCCCCAGGACCCTCACACATATGCCAAGTACCTCGTGGCACCCTACCCCAAATCCTGGCATGGTCCTTGTCACCATGGAAGACATCTGGGTTTTGCATCTACAACCTCCATTAAACTGGGATTTGCTTACCCCTTAAAAAGGGCAAGACTTTTTCCTTCTTTTTGTCTGCCCCCAGCCTGGGGCCCCAAACAATCAGGTGCTCACAGAGCCCTTGATAAATGAACAAACAAACATTTAGAAAAGACAAGTATGAAAGAAAGAAAAAGAAAGAAAGAAAGAAAGAAAGAAAGAAAGAAAGAAAGAAAGAAAGAAAGAAGGAAGGAAGAAAAGGGAAAGGAAGGAAAGAAAAGAAAAAGAAAAAAAAGACAGACAAGTATCAACTCTTCTTTCTGTCTTCCCGTGAAAGTACACCTACCTAAGGTGGAAAAAAATTAAAAATTAAAAAAAAAAAAAGCTTAAAAGAGGGAACTCAAATGTACAGATTGTACTCCAAGTTAGTTTTATGAAATAAACTTTTAAGTCTGGAAAAGCTGTAGATGTTCTCAAAAAGTTGCAAAGACAGCACAGAGAGTTGCCATGTACTTCACACCCAACCCCCCCCCCCCCCATTCACACGGGTGAATGAACTGCTACATTGTGATCACCTAAATCCCCTGCTGTGTTCAGATGTCTCTACTTTTTATCTCATGCCCCTCCTCCCTTTCATTGTTTCAGGATCCCATTGTGAGAACCAGCACTTGGCATCTTGAAGTCATGAGTCAAAACTGGTCATGTCCCCACCATCTCTGGGGTGTTTCAGGCCCCAGAAATCACATTTCAGCCCTTCCCAAGGCAAACCTCAACCTCTGTGTTCTGCTTCCTGCCCGACAGCGGATGCCCACCGCTAACAACTTCCTACCACTCCAGAATAAAGGTTCTTACCTGTGATCTCCTGTCCCTCCTGCTGCTCCCCCGCTGACCCCGGCGCCTCCTTTTCTGGCCCTGCGCGATGTGGCGTGCCCACCCCTCCCCCTCAGGACTCATAAGTAATCAACTCTTCTCCCAAGGCAGTTGTCTGCATGTCTGTCATCTTACCATACTTGATTAGAACAAATCCCAGGTACGTTTCAAAATAATTGGTGTGACAAGCCAATGCTCAGGTGACAGGCAGTGACGATGTGCCTCTCTACTGCTCTTGGCTTCCTAATTAAATTCACAGAATGGCATGCACGGCCTTGAAAGGGATCGTAGGCTTCTGACACGCTTACACTTGGCTGCAGAGCTTCCTGCTGAATGCTCCCCCTAAGTTGTTATGGGACCTAAGGGGGAAATCCCAGGACTCCTGCATAGCTTGGGTATCCCCGTCTGGACCACACTCCCCAGTTAACCAGCGCTTACGATGTGCCTACTGTCTGGGCAGGACTCAGGGGGCCCCAAGAGCAATTGGCTAATTTATTAGGCTAAGGCTCCTTTCCAGGAAGCTGGAAAGAGTTCCTAAAGGCACTGGGGTGTGTGTGACCTATATTCTGGGCAGCACCTGGGCCACCCATGGAATTGCTCTGCTCTTTCAAATATACTTGAATCAGTACCCTTCCTCCTCATCCTCTTCCTCAGGGTTTCCCCCGCACATTTGTAGTGCACGTAGAGGTTTTCTCTTGCCCCATTCTATATTCCATCCTGGGGTCTCCTGAATTCCTACACAACTCTCAGTTTGCCTACATTCAGGTTCGCTCTTGATGTTGTCAGATTCTGTGAGTTTTAACAAACATCTAGTGAGTGTCACGTATCCACCGTTACGGCGTCACACAGATTATTTTCACCCCCTAAAAATCCCACATGCCTCATCTGTTCAGCTGCCCTTCCTTTCCCGAATCCCCTAGCAACCCCAGATCTGTCTGCAATCTCCATAGCTTCGTCTTTTCTGGAACGTCATACAGATGAAGTCACTCATATGTAGCCTTTTCAGATGGCTTCTTTGACCTAGCGGTGTGCCTCTGAGATGCCTCCATGTGTTCTTATGCCTTGCTACCTTGTTTCTGAGACTGCCAAATACTGGTTTTTTGGAGAGATGCATCACAGTTTGCTTACGCATGTGGAGGAACATCATGCTTGCCTCCAGTTTTTACTGATCCCAAGTAACGCTGCCATGAACATTTGCATGCAGGTGTTGGTGGGCACATAAGTTTTTAAATTACTTGTATATCAAATTTAATTTTAACCAATAATCACACCATGGCTGGTTGGGTGTCAACCTTTAAACACTTTTCGAAACTGCTTGAAGGGCCTCTGGCGCTGGGTTGAGGGAAGAGAATCCCAAACCACCTTTCCACCGCATTTCGCCCAAGAATAAAACAGTAGGTCTCGCGGTTGTCCCAGGAAGGAGAACTATGTCACGTGCGGTATGTGGGCAACCTCGGTCTTGAATGCTCAGGTGAACACCGCAGTTTAATTCAATGATCACCTGGTTATTTTGGAAGCAGCTGCCCAGTGAGCAGATTCGAGGGGAGGTGAAGTCTAGTAATTGATTCTTAAAAGCCATTGTTTACATACACAACCTGGTTTGGAATTGGCAACCGACATTGTTCCTATACGAGTGATACAGCTCTTCCCTTCCTGTCTAATCTCGCCTGCGGCTGCCCTTACCCATGTATTGTGAATATGGTCCTCTCTGCTACTCATCAACCTGCTTTGTCCCCTTCCCCTACTAATCCAAATCTGACTGAATCCTCTGGGGTTCGGCCCCATCCCACTTTCTTTCAGTAAATCATCTCAGATGGTTTTATTTCTCGATGTCTCTATATCTACCACAAAGACTAGCCCTTGTGTTGAATAATAAATGGAAGAATTAAACGTCTTCAAAATCCACTATATCGTTGATTTTTTTTTTCTTGGCTTGAGGTATTGCAGAATGTCTTCAAAATTGGCCGGTGCTCGCTTTTACTCTTTGCTTCTGTTATCTTGCTTTTGAATCTTCTTGTGCAACAAAACAATAGGATGTCTGTTGGTAGGGATAACTTCTTCTCCTAGATCTTCAAGGATACCCCAGTGGAAATGGGTGATTTGATAATGACTCGTGGTGATTGAGGGTTTACAAAGCATTGGCACTGTTCTTGGTGCTTTACATCTAGACCAACATGTCTTCATATCCTTATATGCTTAGCATCTAATTGTTACTGCTTGACAGGTTAGGAGCCTAAGGCAGAGAAGGTTACTTCGTTTGTCCCAGATTGCTCGCCATTTAAGCGGAATAACAAGAATGGGAGCTCAAGCAGCGGGACACAGCGCAGTCGCTGGCTCCTATCCCATCCCGAGTTGCACAAACGCAAAAGGCCTCCAGCCTCTCTAGCAAACACATACTCGAAGACGTGATGCTTTTTAAATGTATAACACTTCATGGAATGAGTCATGTGCAAACCCCATCATCGTGACTTGTCCCATTAACTCAAGACAACCCACGGGCTGGGAGAAAATACTTGCAAAAACACACATCTGCTCAAAGCCCGGTATCTGAAATATACAAAGAGTGTTGAAGATTCAACAATAAAGAAACAACTCAATTAAAAGATAGGCCAGGGGCTCCTGGGTGGCTCGTGGGTTAAAGCCTCTGCCTTCAGCTCAGGTCACGATCTCAGGGTCCTGGGTTCGAGCCCCACTTCGGGCTCTCTGCTCAGCAGGAAGCCTGCTTCCTCCTCTCTGTCTGCTGCTCTGCCTACTTGTGATCTCTGTCAAATAAATAAATAAAATCTTTTAAAAAATATGTAAATAAATAAAAGATAAGCCAAAGACGGTGACAGATCTGTATCTGGCAAATAAACAGCCCCATATCATATGCCATTGGGAAGATACAAATTGAAACAATAAGGTGAAAGCCTTAAATGTCTATTAGAGTAGACAAAATCCACAACACAACACCACATGCTGGTGAGGATGGAGAACAGCAGGAACTCTCCTTCAATGCCGGTGGGGATACAACAGGGGAAACCCACTTTGGAAGGCAGTCTGGCAGTTTCTTTAAGGGAAAACTTACTCTTACCCCAGGATCTAACTATCGCACTCTCTGCCATTTACCCAAAGGAGCCGAAAACCGTCCACGAGAAAGCCCGAACACAGATGTTTATAGCAGCTTTACCCGTAATTGTCGAAGTCGGAAGCAACTAAGCTGTCTTCCAGCAGATGATGGGTAAATCAGCTGCGGTCCATCCAGACAACGCGATATTATCCCGCACTAACAAGAAATGAGCTACCGAGCCCTGGGAGGTCATGGAGGAAACTTAAATGCATATAACTCAATGGAAAAAGCCAGTTTGAAAAGGCCACATGCTGTATGAATCTTAACCATAACACGATCTGGAAAAGGTAAAACCACAAGAGACAGTACAATGACCAGTGGATGCCGGGGCAGGGTCAGTGGTGGGACAGGAGGAAGGGACAAATAGGCAGAGCACAGAGGATTTTTAGGGTAGTAAAATTATTCTGGATGGTACTATAATGGCCAATACATGTCCTTTATTCTTTTTTAAAAAGATTTTATTTGGGGGCACCTGGGTGGCTCAGTGGGTTAAAGCCTCTGCTTCAGCTCGGATCATGGTCCCAGGGTCCTGGGATCTAAGCCCCGCATCGGGCTCTCTGCTCAGCGGGGAGCCTGCTTCCCCCTCTCTCTCTGCCTACTTATGATCTCTGTCTGTCAAATAAATAAATAAAATCTTTAAAAAAATAAAAAATAAAAAGATTTTATTTATCTATGTATTTATTTATTTGAGAGAGAGAGCAGGAGAGAGAGGGAGAGGGACTATGAAGCAGACTGCGGGCTGGTGCAGACTCCAACACAGTGCTCTGCCACCTGACCTTGCGATCACGACCTGAGCCGAAACCGAGTCGGTTGCTCAACTGACTGAGCCACCCAGCCACCCCCTAGGTGCCATTCATTTATTGCCCATAGATTGTGCAACACCAGGACTGAACCCGAAAGTAGACCTGTGGACATCGGGTGACTGTGATGACAGTGATGCTTCCATGTAGGTTCTCCGGTTGCAACAGACACGACACTCCAAAACGGGGCATGACAGACGGCGGACACTGTGCATGGGCGGGGGCAGGGGACAAATGGGGAGTCTCCCCGCCTTCCTCCTCATGTTGCTGTAAACCTAAAACAGCGCTAGGAAAAAAAAAATTCGCTTTTTAAAAATAACCAATCTATCCATCATATTTCAGAATTGCCCCCGCAATATGCCCTACCCTGGATCTTAGAGATGTGTTTGACTCATCTCACAGGGAGGTGGGTGTCCCACTTCACCTTGTCCCCAGAAGGATTTTTCCTGCTGCTTTTTGGTAATTCTCAAGCTTTCCGTAGGACTTTCTCCAAGAATATTCCACGTACAGAGCGCTGGAGTGGGTGGACACGTAAGCATTTATGTATCGACTCAAACATGCCCGATTTATTTAAGTTATATGGACTGTCTTGTGGCCTCTGGGAATGTGGGTAATTTTCAGAGGCGATGTTTAATCCAAATCAGGCTGAAAAATGTATCTTTAAGGAACAACTTACAGATGGGCTAACCAAGGAAGGCTGCACTGAATGGAGATGTCGTACATCTATTATTCTAAGTATCCTTTGTCCTGACACCATTTTCCCTAAAGCCTTTGAAATGTTAAATTTCTGTCAGACAAGCACACATGAATTCCCGCAACTGGCTTGATGGATTTTTCCGGCTTTTCCATGAATCATATCACAAGCCAGGAATGCCCTGGAAGGAGAAGCCACCAGAGTGATGAGCCTGCTAAGCCAGAGAGCACAGACCTCAAAATCTGGGGGTGTCATGAAGTTTGGCTTGATGTGGAATCACAAAGTTTGAGGGGCCGCAAGGGCCCATTAGGTTGTTTTTATAGGAAGTTGGGTGGGGTTATCGCAATCTTCTGCTCAGAAGTGCCTACCTATGGTACAAAAACATCTTTGGGGGCCTCTGTAGGAAACAACCAAAAACAGCTGGTGGTTGTAGCAGAAGCCTCGTCCAGTTGTGGGCCGTGGGAATGCAGAACCAACAAGGTCGCTAGGGATCCTGCCGATATTCAGAGGTGAACATCTATCCAGCAGGCAAAAAGGAAAAACCAGGAACCAGGGCCAAAGACATCATGGTGAGTTTAGGTAAGGAGGCCATCATCTTGCTTATTTTTGTCAAGGACAAATACCAGGCTAGGAATCAGGAATTAAACCACGGGTCTAATTCCAGAAACCAGCCAAGGAGAGAGAGTCTGCCAGTGTCTCCATTCATTGTTCCAGACCTGAGCCAGCAAGTAGGAAGAAAGGGCAGGACCTCAGCATTTAGAGGAATGGCCAGAACTGGCTAAAGTAAGCCATTGCTTAAAAAATACATACATATATACATGCATTTAAAAATAAAGAAATTTGGGGCATCTGGGTGGCTCAGTGGGTTAAGCCTCTACCTTCGGCTCAGGTCATGACCTCAGGGTCCTGGGATCGAGCCCCGCATCGGGGGGTCTCTGCTCAGCAGGGAGCCTGTTTCCCTCTTTGTCTCTGCCTGCCTCTCTGCCTGCTTGTGATATCTCTCTCTGTCAAATAAATAAATAAAATCTTAAAAAAATAAAATAAAATAAAGAAATTTAAAAATAAATAAATAAATATAGAGTAAGCTACTACTTTGGTATCAGGTAGAGTGCATCTCGTTTTTGTGGAAAGAAAAGTATGTTACAAAGAACTCTTGGAAAATCCTATGTCTGTAGTTGGCATCATAAGATTCAAACTGAGAACTGTTAATCCCAGAAAATCAGAGGCTTCTTTGTAAGATTAATTACTGGGGTTTACCAAGCTCTACGTTTGAGTTGGGGGAGAAAGACTTTGAGGCTGTTTCCCTAGTCCCAAGAGTTTGGCAAATAAGGTGGCCCCCTCCTGGCCTCTAATGCTAACTAGACAATAAGAGCCACAACTGACCCCCACCCCTGCACCCTCATTTTCACCATATGTGGTGGGACGTTTTCCGAAGTGGTTGTAACACAGCACGCTCCCACCAGCAGACAACACAAATTCTGTTCATCTCACCAATGTGCAGCTTGTGTAGCATTGCCAGTTTTCCCCCTGAATTCTAACCATATGACTTCTGTGTGTTTGTTTGTACTGGTATCTTATAATTCTAATACACCATCAACCAGTAATGTTAGGCAACTTTTCATTTGCCTACTGACCATTTGGGCATCCTCTTTTATAAAGCATCATATCACGGATTTTGCAATAGCAGGGCTCCTGACTGGCTCCGTTGGTAGAGCATGCAACTCTTGATCTTGGGGTCATAAGTTCTAGCCCCACATTAGGCATAACATTACATTAAAAAAATAACATTAAAAAAAGGAGTTTTGTGGTAGCATATTTGTTATTGGTCAGGTGACTAATGTGTATGGTATCCCATTGGCCTGGTTTTGATCTAAACTTGTGCCCACACCAATTGTTGTTTTGTAAGTGAGATACAATTGGCACACAGCACTTCTATATGTTTGAGGAATATGAAGTATTGACTTGATATGTTTATATGTTGCAACATGATTACCGTTGTGGCTTCAGCCAGCACCTCAAACACATCATGTAATTATCACTTCTTTTTGGTGGTGAAAACACTTGGGATCTCGTGTCTTCTTAGCAATTTTGAGTTATGTAGTACGGTATTGTTGACTCTTATCACTATCCTGTGCATTCGATCTCCAGAACTACTTCTTCGTAAAGGTGCAATTTTGTTCCCTTTAATGGCATGTCCACAGTCGCCCTAATCTCTGGTAACCACCATCCTATTCTCTGTTTCTACAAGACTTGGTTTTTGAAGAGTCTACATATAAGAGATCTATAAAACATTTAGTTTTCTGACATACCATACTCTTTGCAGTGTGTTTTTTCTTAAACAATTTGCTACATAACTGTGCTTCTATATGTATCATTTAATATCTACCATAGGGCTCTTTCTAGAATTCTCTTTAGTGAACTTTTCCTGGGTACAAATGTTGTCAATATTTGCTTGTCTGAAAATGACTTTATGAATGACTTTAATCTAATTCCAAGCATGTTAGCTTACTGACCATGCCTTGTATGTCCTGTATGTTCTTTCCTATAATTGTCAGTGTTATTTCTTTCTACACCTACTTTGCATTTTTTTTGTATATGCTGCTTTCCAATCTATGAATCCCTACCTCTGCTATGTCTAATCTACTATTAAATCATTAATTTCTAATTTTAGCCAGTACTATTAATTTTTGTACTAGAATTTCTATTTTATTTTTATACACTCTAATTCTCTATTGAATTTTCCCACCTTATCTGTTTTCTTAAACATATTAATTGCAGTTAATGTACTCCCCTTAATATGTATTTCACCTGTAGGTCTGTTTCTTTCTTCTGTTTTACTTTTTCTCTTGGCTTTGGGGCACTTGCTCCTGTCTCCTGGCATGCATGGTAATTTTGTATTGAGTTACAAGCATTTTGCATGAAATATTGTAGGGTAATGGGTAATTTTATATTCTTCCAGAGAGGACTTCAAGTTTTTTAGCTCTCGGGTACAATCTTCATCTAATCAGGGTCTGAGATGATTCAGGACAAGATTTAAGGTTCCATATGGGCTTGCCTATTTTTGTCCATACTGACTCCTGGAGCATAGCCTTTTATGGGTCTCAATTAAACTCACCCGTGAGTGCTTAGCCAACTTCTTGGCTCTCTCTGAAGTTCAATTTTGTTTTCCTAGCTCCATATGACACTAAAAGCTCTGATTATAGATTATCCCCCCCCCCCATAAGTTTCCATTTTCTGCTTTGCTTATCAGCTTTTTGTCCAGCTCAGTTCTGGGTTCAGCAAATACCATGAGGTACAAAGTGGCATAGAATGTCTCTGTAGGTGCTTTTCTCCAGGATCTTGACTTCTCAAATCCTGGAAGCCTTCGAAACCCAGAACTCCCATTTCCTTCCCGTCCTCATGATAGTGCTAAAAGCTCTAGTCTGACATTTTCTGATGGCCATCTGGACTCCAGGCTGGGACTTGGCAAATTCCCTAAGGAAGAGAACACACTGTTCACGTGGCTTCTCAAGACTTGGTTGCCTTGTCTGTGCACGGATGCCATCAAGAAGATTTTTAAAATGTGTTTGCTTCTGGATTTCATCAAGAATTCTTAGTTGCTTTCAGTGAGAGGATAGTTCTAAGAGAAGATGCCCATTATTTCCAGAATTAGAAGCCCTCAATAATTTCTTTTAAGCAATCAAAAGTGCTTAGTTGGAGTGAGGGTTAGAATTAATGTGAGGGTGTATAGTCGCTTAAGTGATGAGCAGTGGTATACTGGAAAAAGTTTAACAGGAGGCTCTCTTTTGTGGTGTTTTCCCATTTCAATGATATAAATACTCTACTATGGCCAATTTCAAGCTACCAGTGTGACGTTCCCTTACATGGAGTTGGAAAAGATGCACGCAATGCCTGCTGGTAACTGGTGAAAGCTGACTCTAGCATACCACTGCCAATAGGGTATTCTTCTTCAGCAGACCATTGGTGGCAAACCAACTACATTAGGCCTCCTCCATACCTGAAGGGCCAGGTGTTCCTCTAGACCAGCATCTAGATCATCTAGACCAGCATCTAGATCATCTAGATCATCTATGCATCTGGACCAGCAAAGAGTTGGCTTGTCTGTTCCCCCCCCCCCCAGAGCTTACAAATGCCTGATCCATAGGTATAGAATCTCATACAACATAGCATTCAGCCAGGGGCCCACTCAATAGTGCATATTTGAGCATGAGCCCATTGTCTACTATGGTCATATACAATACTAGGCCATCCAGAAAGGAAGGGCCTCAGAGTAGCTTAATGGCCTTCTAAATGCACAGCCAAACTACCATCTTGAAGGCAGTACTTTAAAAGCATAGAATGGCATCCCTCAAAATATACATATGTGCATTAAACCAGAGACCTTCATTTGATACTGTGCTCCATATAAGAAGACTATATGGGGCTAGGAACAGTGGGTGAGGCAGGCTTGCTTGTAATTATCATCACAACCAACGAGCCCCTGGGAGACCTTGTATTTTCTATTCCTGAAATTCTGGGTTCTGTAGGCTGGTCCCCAAAGAGTAATATACTTACTAGAGGACACAGCAAGGGCTCACCAAACTATAATCCCTAAGTGTTGTCAAGGTGATTTGGAATTCTTGTGTCTCGGCATCAGCAGATTAAAAAGCAGAGTTAACAACCTGGCAGAAGGTGAGAAAAGGAGTCACTAACTTGGCACCAAAAATGTCATTGCCTTCAGCTTCACAGTGGGGAGCAATAGGGCATTGCATGGGGTGTGGCAAGTAGGGGAGGAGAGATAGGTCTATTCTCAGGGAGAAGAAGATATTCAGCCTCAGCTGATGGCTGTGTTTGTCTTGATATTCATAAACCTCTCAGGTTTTTCAAAAAATCCACAAATCTGTAGGTTGATGGTGTATCTCCTAGCTTTCGGAGGTTGGCTACTGAACTTGGGTCTGGGGTCCACAGTGCATGGCTGATGGGTTATTTAAATTCTCTGTCCTAGAGGAAACACATTTTATGCATGGCCTCCCTGGGAGGCAGCCTCTGAGGTGGAGCCCAACATGTAACAATTTTATGAGTGAGTGCCCTTGCAAAGGTGGGAGAGAAGCAACACTGGGCAGAGAGAGACATTGAGCTTCCATTCAGTCTTGATGGAAGCCTCATCCAACCCTCTGGGGATTTCTCAAGACGGATTGACCCTTGAGAGTTTTCCTCCAAGTTGGGGAGAGAAGACCCAGTTTTCACTCCTCCACATTCATCTGTCACTGGATGCAGCCTGTTCCAAGAAGGGACAGAGGGCTCGCTCTCCACTTCTAAGGGAATCCCCAAAGGTAGCTGATTACAGCTGACTATCAACTGGCAGTGTTCCCAGCTGTGGAGGCAAGATGTTCTTTGTTCCTAGATCACAGCATCCACTACAGATCCTGAGCTTAGAGGAGACCTGAGACAGAGGAGGATCCCCTTTCTCTCTGGATTCAAGAGGGACAGTGTTGCATTTAGTTAGAAACACTGGTTCCTTAGGAAGGGTTCAAGGTGATGTCTGTGGGATGCCGGATGATCCTTATAATCTTGGTGATCCCAAGAGTGGAGAGTGGGACCCAAATTAGACATGGCCATTCTGGGAGCTATCGGCAGGGGTTCATCTAATGGCAGAATCCCGATGACCCCCTAAACCAACCCAATCATTGTACAGATGAGGGCACCTGGGCTCAAAGGAATGGGTTGCCTAGTATCACATGTGGCTAATCCTTGTAGTCTGAGAACCAGAATCAAAATACCCAATTCACCCCAGGGTTCTCCAGCTCTCTGGAACACCAGGTCACCCCTATACTATCCCATCCACCATTTTAACCTTGCAATCTAGAAGCCTAGACTTTTAATACAAATTGCGACTGACTTACACAGAAACTAGTGAGTCAGACCTCATACATCCCCTACTAAGTGTGAACCAATTAAAGTATTATGTTGAAATAATTTATGGGCTGTGTCAAGGCAAAAATGAGAAATTCGATTTGCATAGAGCACTATTGATTAGCACGCCATATCATCACACTGAACGCCATTCAGGATGGCATCCAAGGAACTCCGAGATGAGAGAGAGAGAGACGCGCAGAACGTCTCTATTCGTGAGCCGAGCAAACCCTATCGCCAACCCCAGCTGCCTCTGTCACCCCTCCCCGTTCCCCCAGCACTACAGCACTGACAGATCTAAAGATGAAGAAGAAAAATGTCTCCGGCAGGCTGTTATTTTGCTGCCTGAATTGTGTCAAGGAAGTGTAAATATAATCACATTTTATCCGCCAATCTGAAGTGGATTTCAGAGGAAGGGATCACAATGTTAGGAGAAATCTTTTTCGTTGGAGCATGCTTTGATTGAAAATAACTCCCTTGTTACCATCAGTAATGTGTTCAAGGGAGAAAAAAGCAGTGCAGTTCATGACAGAATTACTAGGCAATTCAATCAAAGCCCCGTGCCTTGCTTTTCAGGTTATAAGGGAGACAGGTAGGTAAGTCCAAGATTTGCCTCAAGAGCACGGGGATGGTACTGGAAATCATCATCAAAACATCTGCATTTCCTGCAGTGATACTGGAGGTCACTACAGAGATGCTGGCATCTCCCGATGTGGCCATTCGATCAGTTGGCTTGGCCAGTCCTGTGCCCATTCAGGAGAGCCTTTGAATTCCAGAGCAGGGTGGACGGGGCCCTCTTGTTCCCCGAGACCTTAACACACTGCGTTTATAACCTAACCAGGAATCACTCTACTCTGATTTTTTTTGTTAAATGAATATATAGGCATGCTTGCCAATTAGACCTCATTTTTGTTTAAAAGATTTATTCATTTATCTGAGGGAGTTTGGAGAGGGGAGAGGCAGAGGGATAGGGAGGGAGAATCTCAAGCAGATCCCATGCTGAGCGTGGAGCCCAGCATGGGGCTCGATCCCAGGACCCTGAGATCACAATGACTTAGTTGCAACCAAGAGTCGACGCTCAACTAAGTGGGCCACCCGGGTACTCCACCCCCCCCATTAGACCTTCTTTTCAACCTTGGATGGTCAGGTTGGATTGAAATGATTTGATCTCCAAACAGAGGCAGCTGTAAAGCCTGTGTGTGTGTGTCTGTCTGTCTGTCTATGTATACATATACTTAACTTTCAAAATATTTAAAATCAGCCCTATGCACGCCAACAGCCTTTCATTCCTTCTTTGTTGCTATGGCTCTTAGAGCATATCAACGGACCCCCAGAGAATAAGCCCCCTTTAAGGATGATCAAATGCGTGAAGGACCATTCAGACCGTCCTTGTGGAAGCCGGCTCCCAGAGATCAAGCAGTCTGTTCCAAACCGCTCCCTGTTGTCATAGCCCATGTAATGTTGCTTGAATTAGGAGCAGGGAAAAGCAGCAAAGATCACCTTAGGTGTCTGCCAATAATGTGACTTGACATTTTAAGCTGGTCTCCTATTACTTTTGCTCTTTTCACAGAGAAACACACACATGACACCTTCTCAAAATTGTCAAGGCACCACTGTAGCCCTAATCCTCCCCACTCGGGCATTAGAGGAGAAGGAAACCCAGAAGGATTCACTCGGTGGTTGCATTCTTGGATAAAATTACTGATCTAATTTTAGAACTAGGCCAGGCTTTGAGGCTTGCCCTTCATTCGAGGTCTAGTGCATGAAAGACCTCGTGTTGGGGAATTTTCCAGGCTTGCTTGGAAGGGGGCATTTAACCCAATTTGATCTCCAGTCAATGCATCAGGAGCCCGATTCTCCGCCACCAGGAGAAGGGCGCTGCCCGCCCTGCGGTTTCTCCACACTTTGAGAAAGATTCTTTTTGATGTCAGTGGGAGCTCCATTTCCAAAAAAGAAGCCACGGCACAAGAACCCGCACCTAGAAATGGAGAGCCAGGGTCTCTGTTTCAGAAAATCTCTCTCCAGTTTCGCCAGCCAGTAACACCCACCGTGCCCGGGGTTGGTGCCCGTCGCGTTGCTGGCACAGTGCTGGGTGTGTGTGGAGGGGGGGGGGGGGGTTGGTGGTGCGGCGACATTCTCTTCTCATGCGAGAATCAAGATGGGGATATTCAGCCTCTATATTTTAAGGCAAAACCTCTTTCAGCAGTGGACAATGAGCAAAGCACTGTTTCCTAAAAGCACACGGTCATTGTTGTCCCCAGTAGGAGAGAATGAGCTGGAATTGCAAGCATCTTCCCTTCCATCCTGGGCCATACCCTCAGCCAGCACAGCCCCTCTCTCCCCACTCCAGACGAGGCCCCTGGGAGAACTTCAGTTGACCCTTGGTTAGCCTCGCCAGGGTTCTTGTAAGTAAAAACCCCAGTAATTCCAGGTTCCCTTCTGTTGCGGCAAGTTGTATCCGTCAGCTTTTGCTGCCTAAAACAAAACAAAACCTAAAAAACCAACACAAAGAAAATGGCTTCATTTGTAGCTCACAGGGGCTGGCAATTCGGAGCGCAGGGGACGGGTACTTCCTCTGTGGTTGCAGGTTGGGCTCACCACGTGTTGGGTGAGCTGGTGATTGGCTAGGGGGTCAGAGGCACTGGGCCACGCCTCCTGGCTGACGCCCACGGGAGTGGCTGCAAGGTTCCCAGAAACAGCAGCAGAGGAGGTTGCAAGTCTCCTGAGGCTCCGACGGGAATGTCAGCGGTGTCATTTCCGCCCCGCTCAAGCAAGTCCAAAGGCCAGCCTGGATCCAAAGGATGGAGCAGTGGACTCTGCTCCTCGATGGAGAAGCTGTAACCAAAGCGTGGCCGGCTTTGCAATCTACCACCCGGGGACTTGCTGGGGTTAAGGTTTTAAGACCTTACAACCTTTAAGACTTGCAGCCGAGAGGGGTCCATGAGTAGGATCCACCTTGAACCTGAGTTTCCATTTCTGGTGCTCACCTCGACTGGCCGAGGAAAAGGATGGGACCAGAGAGTGATGTTGAATGAAAGCAAGTGGCCAGTTTTAAAATCTGTGTCTCCGTTCTGGGGACATGAACGCAGGTGTCCAGGATTAGGATCGTCTCGCTTCCGCAAGCTGAGAGAGCTACTGGTCCCGATCGGGGCCTCCTTCTGTCCCGCCAGCTCCGCATCTCGTGTTTCCTCCACTCTTTATGCCAGACTTCCTCATCTTTTGGAGAATTTGTGTGCCTCGACCCTCCCAAGTTTGTAGCTCTCAGCAAGGGTAACATCCCGGTGATATATGGGTTTGGCTAGCTGTGCCACCTTTCAGAGGTACACCTAGGATTCCCCTGTTAAATTTGAGCTCTCGTATAAAATATCAGTCTTTATTGTCTGTTAAATAAAAGTCCAGGGTTACTTTTGATAGTATAAATTACCTGCAAAAGATGGAAATTAGCTTTGGATGGAAAATGAACTGCACCTTAAAAAAAGGGGGGTGAGTCTTCCTTGGTAGTTCCTCAAACTGAACCCTGTGGTCAGATTGACCATTTGCCTCTGACTGAGATCAAGCTGAAGGCTTGGAACCTTCCAAACTGCCCCCTTATTCAGTCTGAATCACCTCCTCCCCTTACGCTCTTCTGATACCCGATCCCAACCAGAAGCCTTGCAATGCACCCCCATTGGGTATATTTGCTTGTGGTTCCAAGGTGAGAGCCTGAATCAGGGTGTCCCCAAAGATCCCAGCCACCATCCCTGGCTGTATTTGGAGACCTTTCTGAAGTAGAAACTTCTGCTGAGGTTGGAAGAAGCCAGAGTCTTTACAGCCTGTCCCAGAGGGACGTCCCATGCCTGCCCTCATTCTGCCCTCAGTGAGGACAGCAGGAAGGAGATGGACTGAGCCCACAAAGCCAACCACAAGACCCACAGGGGTTCCTTCAGTTAAGCTTAACCCACTGCCTCCACTGTCCCACACATGTGCACCACGCTTCCTCTACTTTTATTACAGAAAGAAAGACTGCCAGGAAGAAGAAGGGCAAACAGGTAAGATGGACTGAGCCACGGTTGATGGACTCCTCATGGCTCCCCTGGGAAGGGGGTGACGATCCCCCCGGTGGGCGCACAGACTCCGAGTGGGCTAAGGGACACAAGGCCCCCTCAGTGAGCCTGAATCCACCGTCTAGTCATTACCCCATCAGGCCTCCTTGTCAGTTTGCAAAAATGAAGATTTTTTTTTATTATTCTAATGAGAGGAAATTAGAACTGGAGAAACGGTTGGTGCTGTCTAGTCCATTCCCCTTGGTTTCATGATCAGTAAACGGGCATATTAGTTTCCTATTGATGCTGCTGCTGCAAAAAAAAAAAATCAAAGCCATAAAAACGTAGTGGCTGAAAACAGGGCAAAATTGTTACCTTGCAGTTCTAGAGGCCATGAGGTCCCAAATGCGGGAAAATCGGGATGCCTGTCGGGATGTGTTCATTTCGGGAGGTTTGGGGGCTGGGGTCCATCTCTTGGCCAGCTTCCACATTCCGTGGCTGGTGGCCTCCCTTCCATCTCCGAAGCTAGCCACGGCGGGTTCAATCAGCCTCACAGAACATCCCTCGGACACCGGACTTCCGCCTCCTTCTTGACCGTTAAAAAACTTGTATTTTTAGCCATTGGACCCACCCAATTTTTAACTCTGGGCCCACTCAACTAATCCAGGATGATCTCCTTATCTCGAGGTCAACTGATTAGAAATCTTAACTCGATGTGCCGCCGTAATTCCCTCCTTGCTATGGGATGTAACATGTTTACAGAATCAGAATGCGATTAGAATGTGGGGCTCCTGCAGGGGCCGTTGTGCCGGGCACCATGCTCGCCTAGAGGGTAACTAGCCTGTGCTCTTCACCCACTTCCAGGATTTCTCTATAAAGGAAAAGCAAGATAATTTCTAAATATCCGGGGGCGCCTGGGGGGCTCAGTCAGTTAAGGGTCTGCCTTCGGCTCAGGTCATGATCCTGGCATCCCAGGACTGAGCCCCACGGCGGGCTCCCTTCTCGGTGGGGAGTCTGCTTCCCCTTCTGCCCCTTCCCCCGCTTGTGCGCGCGCTCTCTCTCTCTCTCACTCTCTCTCTCTGTCTCAAATAAATATATATTTAATGGCAATCTCCTTCTTCCTGAGGCCAAAGTGTCCTTGCATCTGAATTTCCAAAGGTCTGTGCCTCCGAAATCACTAATTCGCTCTAAACGTTAATATAGCTAAAGGGAAGTTTGCAGCGTGCCCTGGGAAAGTTACAGAATCATGCAAGATGAAGCAGGGTCTTAGGCGGGGCCATAGACGTACAGAGGACGGAAAAGAGGAAGGACTGACAGATGGAAGAAAGGAAGGGGGGGGGAGAAGGAAGCGAGGAAATTCATGGGGTCTCCACGCGGTGAGACCAGACATGTATTGAACAAGTGTCTGACTGAACTCCTTTTTGACGAATACCATGGATCAGAGCCTACGTTCCGGGGCTATAACCCTAAACGGGGTGATGAGAGTTCTTGCCCATGACGAGTAGTGGAAGAGCCAGGCAATCAAAAAGTGAATACAGAAACGGATAATGTTAAATTAAATCTTTTAGAAAAGAAACAAATAGTGTCGTATGGTGACAAATGACATATACATACTAAGGAAGGCAGTGGCACCGTCGGTGATGGAAGGCACGCGGCATCGCATCATTGCCCCATGACTCCGAACACAAATGTCCCTTTCCCCAAGGCTCCGTGTGCTACACAGGGGCATGTGCAGTGTGCTGTGCGATTCTAGCAATGTCATTGTCTAGTGTTATACGCTCTTTATATGTGAAAATACTATATATACTATGTCTGCCTGCTCCCCCATTTCACACATGTTATGATGGCCTCAAAGACAGGACACCTCTACCTTGAATGTGCTGCGATCTCCAGTGAGCTCCTGGAAGCCCACTTCTCTGGTATTGTCATTGAACTTGAAGACACTCTTAGGTGCATGGACAGAGGTATGCAAATAAATTGGCTCAAGACTTAATTTCACCCTCTACTCACCCATCTTATTTTTTTTTTTTTTTAATTTACTGGAGAGAGAGAACGAGAGAGCAAGAGCACAAGTGGGAGGGGCAGAGGGAGAAGGAGAGGGAGAATCTTTTTTTTTTTTTTTACATTTTTTAAAGATTTTATTTATCTATTTGACAGAGAGACAGGGAGAGAGGGAACACAAGCAGAGGGAGTGGGAGAGGGAGAAGCAGTCCCCCTGCCAAGCAGGGAGCCCGTTTTGGCACTCGATCCCAGGATCCTGGGATCATGACCTGAGCCAAAGGCAGACACTCAATGACTGAGCCACCCAGGTGCCCATACATTATTTTAATATGTTATACATTTAATATATAATATGTTTACCATAATAATCATTACATTTTCTATAGCAATTATACCTGTGTTACATTTGAAAGATAATGTACTATATATACTGTTACAACTGCTATATGAAAAAAAAACTTTAATATAAAATATAAGAAAATTAAATTCCTAAATCCACGTGTTACATCTTTTTAAAAAATTGAATGTTTAATGTACTCTTAAGTGGTTACTTCAATAAAAAACATATTGATGTAGAAAAATTTTCTGTTTGGTATTATAGCATATGCAAAGATGACAATTAAAATTATCCCTTGGGGTGCCTGGGTGGCTCAGTGGGTTAAAGCCTCTGCCTTTGGCTCAGGCCATGATCCCAGGGTCCTGTGATGTGCCCCACATTGGGTTCTCTGCTCAGCAGGGGGCCTGCTTAACCCCCTCTCTCTGCCTACTTGTGATCTCTGCCTGTCAAATAAATAAATAAAATCCTAAAAAAAAAATTATCCCTTAACTGTAAGTTCTTTAAATACACTTTTAAATGTGAATAAATGCACATATAGCCCTAATACACAAATAGAATAACTGGTTTTATAGAAGCACAAAAGTCTATTTGAACACAGGGGAGGGAAAAATAATATCTATATGGGATGGAACTGCCATCAAAGACTCCTTTTTGCAGACCACTATGAAAAAGACATGAAGTTGGGGTACCTGGGTGGCTCAGTGGGTCAAAGCCTCTCCCTTCTGCCCAGGTCACGATCCCAGGGTCCTGAGATAGAGCCCCACACCGGGCTCCCCGCCCAGCAGGGAGCCCGCCTCCCCCCCCCACCTCTCTCTCTCTGCCTGCCTCTCTGCCTACCTGTGATCTCTGTCTTTCAGAGAGGGAGAATCTTAAGCAGATTTTGTGTTGAGCACGAGCCCGATGCAGGCTCAATCTCTTGACCCTGAGACCATGACCTGAGCTGAAAGCAAGAGTCAGATGCTTAACTGACTCTACCATCCGGGTGCCCCAACTACTCACCCACCCTATTTGTATCTCTGGACTTTCCAAATTGGTTTAAATGCTCAGAGGAGCTAATCTGAAGACTTCAACAGCATCAGGAAGACCACTCAATGGACAGAAGGTCAGTCTTTACCAAAAAGGGAAGAGACCATTTAACCATCCCAAAAGGAGATGTCAGGTCATCTGTCATGGCTCTGACCCCACTCTAGGTAAGGTGCTAAGGAAAACAAGCAGCCTGAGCTGCTCAACAGGGAAAGACCACCAGATTGGTCAGCTGCCCCTCTCTACAGACTTCTTTTCCAGGTCCCCTGCAGCCCAGGGATACCAGATAACAATGTTGCTCCTAGTTCTTCACTCTCTTACTCACAACCTGTGAGTTTGCAGTCCCTCCCTGTGCCATCAACATGGGGTCTATTCTCAGCCTGGCTGATATCGAGCTTGTCCCTTTAAAGGCTGCTGGCCACTGTGACTTTAGCACACATGTGCAGACAAAGGCTTGAAACCTGCAAGTGTATAACACTTTTCCTCTTGCATATCTACCACTACCTGCCGGCCCAACGAGGGTGACAGGTAGGTGTTGCAGAAGAAGTAAATTTGCAACCTGGATCCAATATCAACCAGGCTGAGCCCAGACTGGATGAACCCCAGCAAGTCCAGGCACATGAAAGAGAATAAATAATCACTTCTTGAAGCCACTGACTTCTGAGGTGGTATCTTACGCAGCGTCCCTGTTGCAATTAGCTGACTGATACACTAGGGAATGGTGTTCCCCTGGGTGCCAATCTCAGTAGCAGGAACAAATATTCAAGAAAGAGCTTTGAAGCCATCGGAGGCAGGCTCTTTGAGAGCTTCAGCTGAACACAGAGCCAACTCAGTCCCAAAATCTCAGCACAAGAGCCATGCCGAAGAACTCTTATTAACTAGAAAACACCAGGACTGACTCACTTGGAGACTCCAAAGAGCCAGGGTCATGCTTTCTCCAAAGCCAGCAGCTCTGCTCTGCATTTGACCCCTGCCGGACTGAGTTATTTTGGATCCGTTCTTGTGACTCTGGGGCTTAAAATAGTCTCTGCTGAGCCATCTGTCTTGGGATCCATCTTACTCCTGAAACGTGGAGCAGCTGTGGCTCGATTGAAAGCAGCTCCTGTTAAGAAAGTGAACAATCTCTCGGCTTTTCTCCAGCCTCTGAGTGTGCCCTGGGGAGAAAATAAAATAGAGGGCATTTGGCTGCCAGAGGAGGATAAGAGCTTCAGAAGGGAACCTGGGAGATGCTGGGCAGATAGAAACCGAGAACTGGGACAGCTGCCAGAGGGCCTGGAAGGGAGCCAGGTTACATAAAGTTCAGACAAAGACACTGCCAGCTGGGGGTGCGGGCGTAAAGCCGAATGGCGCAGAGTGTGGCTCTGGGAGAAGAAGAACTGGGAGGTGTGCTGGAGGGGGAATGGGGCCCGGGGTCAGAAACCCCAAGCCAAAGCCTTCACTCCACCATCAACGCTGTCACCGTGTGCCAGGTCTCTGCAGTCGTCCGGTCTGAGCTCTCACACCTTTAAAATGGGGATACTGACGCCTAGCGCAAGTGGTGAGGGTTGATCTGAATAATGCAGACGAGGACTGGACTGCACAGACCTAAGCAACATGGAGTCAATCATGTAGGTCTACGTGGTCAATTCACTGAGGCAGGAACGGGGTCCCTCCTTTTCACTGTGTTATAGTGGGACTTACTCAACGTCCGGTGTATATATGCGTGTGCGTTCCCGTACAGACACATGCTCAGTCATCTCCTAAATTCATAAATGCCATGAACACATGTACTGAAAAATATTACTGGGGCTCCTGGGTGGCTCAGTTGGTTAAGGGTCTGCCTTCAACTCAGGTAATGATCCCAGCATCCTGGGATCGGGCCCCTGGTCGGGCTCCCTGCTCAGTGGGGAGTCTGCTTCTCCCTCTGCCCCCAGCCCCACTCGTGTGCTCTCTCTCTTATGCTGTCTCAAATAAATACATAAAATCTTAAAAAAAAAAAAAAGAATCACTCAAATTCCAGGCAAAGCAAGTAAAAGCTGTTGTCGGGGCACCTGGGTGGCTCAGTGGGTTAAGCCTCTGCTTTCGGCTCAGGTCATGATCTCAGGGTCCTGGGATCAGGTTCTCTGCTCAGCCGGGAGCCTGCTTCCCCCCCCCCCTCTCTGTCTGCCTCTCTGCCTACTTGTGCTGTCTGTCAAATAAATAAATAAAAAGAAAGAAAGGAAGGAAGAAAGAAGGAAGGAGCGGGCTATTGTCTTCATTCATCTTTCTGTTGTCTTCATAAACTTTCTGGAAATTGCATCTCAATGCAGAATAGTTAGCCGCAGTCTGACACCCATGTCAGAGCCCCAAGAGCCATCAGCTGCCCTGAGCTGGACTCTAGTCCACAAGGAAAGATAGTGGCTAGAGTGCGGCGCTGAAGAGATCCTAGGGAGAAGCTTGTCATAATGAAGAAGAAGCAGGTTCCGGGGGGAAAGCACCTGCCTTCCATCTTCCTCTTCCTAAGGTGGGCGTCTTTACTGTTTGCACAGTGTTTCCACGAACACTGGAACCAACACGTCCCGATTGCCCCCGAGAACCTGTACGATCTTGGGAAATTTGCTGACTCTTCTGTCTATGCTTCATTTTCTCCATTTGTAGAATGAGTGTTAATAACATACTTATTTCAAAGAGCTGTTTAGAGCAGGAGCAGGTAAACGAGAGCCCGCAGGCCAAGACTACCCCTGCAGAATGTCTGTCTAAATAAAGTTTTATTGGAACAAACCAGGCTCACTTGTTTACATACCGTTCATGGTTATTTTGTGCTATAGTGGCAGTGTTAAGTAGCTGCCACAGAGCTCCTAAAACCAAAAAGAGTTACTCTCTGGCCCTTTACAGAAACAGTTTGCTAATTCCTGGTTTAAGGATTAAATGAGGTAACAAATGTGAAACCATTTTCTTTTCTTTTTTTTTTTTTTTTAAGTAGTCACCAAGCCCAACACCTGACTTGAACTCATGACCCTGAGATCATGACTGGAACTGAGATCAAGAGTCAGACACTCAGCCTACTGACCCACCCAGGTGCCTCCATGTAAAACCTCTAATTCAGAGTCTGGGACACGGCCACAGTCATGCAGTGTTGATGTAACGAGGGTAAATATAAAGAGATGTGTTTAAGTTTGGGAAGAGAAGGGATGCGGACTTAAGTTGGGGTCGGGGTGTGGACCACAGGTTCAACAAGAATCAACAGGCGTCTTCTTTGGAGAAGTGTCTGTTCAAGGAGAGAGTCAGTTATCATACGGTTTCCCTTACTTGTGGAGCATCAGGAATACCACGGAGGACGTGGGGAGATGGAGAGGAGAAGGGAGTTGGGGGAGATTGGAGGGGGAGACGAACCACGAGAGACTGTGGAGTCGGAGAAGCAAACAGAGGGTTTTGGAGGGGCGGGGGATGGGAAGTTGGGTGAGCCTGGTGGTGGGTATTAAGTAGGGCACGTACTGCATGGAGCACTACGTGGTCCTTATGAAACCTGCCACCTACCCATCGAGAGTGACCTGCCTCTTTCGTGGTCCCTCCCTGCCCTCTAAGAACAGGGGCTGGTTTCAGAGCACACCCAGGAAGCTCATCAGGGAGCTGCAAGTCAACAGAAGCCACACGTGGAAGTCCAGATTTTTACCACCAGAATGAAAAGCATGACCATAGGGACCTCTACCCACTTCCCCCCACCCACACCGGCCCTGAATTTCACCTCATTCTTGGGACTCATGAGCCTGTCCCTTTGGGGGCACCACGACCCTCCGATCCACTCTTCCAAGCTCGAGTCTAAGCGTGAACTCTGTAAGGGCCAACTTAGCCAGAGTGACTCCATCTCAGTTAAACAGGCATTTTGTTGTTTGTGCGGTAAACTTAAATTGACCCTCCCTGCCCCCACCCCCACCAGAGGAACTTACTTAGAAGCAAGTCTCGGAAACCAGTAAAATATGGTCGGCCAGTTCCTAATAACAGAGCCCAGAATACAAGGACAAGTCAGGCCAGGTGGGGACATCCCATCAGTAAACAGCACACATACTATCTCCCTAACCACAAAAAAAAAAAAAAAAAAAAAAAAAAAAATGTAAACCCCGCCTTTTGGGCGCCAAACTCGGGTGCCAATTCTGACCAGAGTGATAGGCTAATTCAAACAGCTACTATAGGGTACATGGTAATTCAACTGGCCACCTGCGTGTGGCCTAACATGACTATGCAACTTCCTGTGCGTTACAATCTCATTGGCCACCTGTGTGTGGCCCGGCTTAACCACATGGTCTTTGCTCTATAAAAGTTAGCCTGTGAGGCAGGGAGGGGTCGCTCCCATTAGAGGCAGCCCTGACTGGTCAGTCGATTCTTGAGCCTGTAAGACTGGGAGTCGTCGCTTTCTTGGGAGACGGCCCTGGCCGGTCAGTCTGACTTCTGATGCTTGGCATGAAATAAAACTTTATAGAACTTTCACTTTGTCTCAGTCTCGCTCCTGTGAAAACGGACCCCAACACACTTGAGACCCTCCCCCTTGATTTCCTATCTCAGAATAATATGGAGAACACCCCGAAATTCATAAAAGGCAATTCAAAAAGCACAGCTCCTAACGTATGGGTTTCCTGTCGTTAACTTACGTGGAAAAACACATGGACTGGGGATCCCGCTGCAGCTTTTTTCTGTCTGTCCATGTCCCTTTAGACTTCAGTTCATGGGGTCATCTCACCCTGTGTGACGATTCTCCGAGTGAGCGAGTCTTTGCTTTCTCTGCTCACTCTCAGGTAAGAGGACGTCTCAATATTACTTGAAATCGCAAACCAAAAGCACGTGGCAATTTAGTCTCCTTAGCAGAGGCTTTCGAAGTCAGTCTGCCCTTCTGCCGTGTTTTCTACGACGCTAGATTTAATGGTGTTTATGTATTTCCAACCTGCAAGCCCAGTAAAACTTACAGCGTCTAGTAAATTTCAATTGAATCGGAAACTCAAATGGATGCTTTCACCATCATTTACATAAAGACTCTGGATGCCTACAGGAGAAAGGGGGCAGAGGTGCGAGCGGCCTCACATTTCCCTTCCCCTGATCCCTCCACCCCGACAGCTCCAGCCTCTGCAGGAAAGCTGGTCTTTGAACGAGTTCTGACATCATCTGCTTTCTGCTCTCTGCATCTGGTCACATTGAAAAGTTGTCGCTTCTTTATTTTGGGTGCTTTAGAAGAGTGTGCGGCCCCCTTGACCTGGGGACTGGAGTGGATGTTTCTAGTCCAGATTGTGATTTACCATCTTTCTCCACCCCTGGGCATCCTGCCATGGTCTTCTGGCCTTTCTGCTGGGATTCCTTGCCCCTCTGGGCAGCCTGATGGAAAAGGAACCAAGATGGCCCCGTGGTTGCTTTCTCTCCGATGTCTCTTGCGTCTGTTCCATGGGAATGCTCGCATCGCCCAGTCCTCTGTAGACCCTTTACTGGCCAGTCCCAATTGCCATCCACCCCAGGCACTATTATCAAGGTGAAGGGCCAGCCATCCCTTCACATCTCTCCCTGAGATCTTTCAGGTTGGGATCTGATGCGGTCAATGGTCCATGTTCCTATTCTCAGGCATCAGTCTCCTGTGTCTCCTGAAAGTAGGAATGCATTCATAAGCCCTGAGTGGTGCCTTAAAGCCCCCTTTCCCTTACCTCCTCTGGGAAGGAGACTCAGCTCCACAGTCCTTTGTGAGAATATGTCTCCAGAGTACTCCCTATCAGGCAGAGTGAGGTCTTTGGGTTCTCTGCCTCTTTGGGTCTGTGAAGCCAGAGAACAGCTTCTCCTGGCTTCCTTTTAATTAGCTACATAGGCAGATTTGTCTCACAGATCAGTTTAGAATGGAGAGCTACCAGTTGTTATAAAGTGGAAACCGAGGCAGGAGGCACCACTGTGCTTTCCTGCTCTGCTGCTCCCTATTCCTGGGAAATTTTCCACTTTGCCTTCCATGATGAGATGTTCTCCAGACACTGAGTCCTTTGGGGAAGAGTCTGAAAGGGAAATTCTAGTCTAAGGTCTAGCCAGATCCCTCCGCATCAGTCCCCTTTCTGATCTGCCCTGCAAGCTGCAAACCCGGGGGTTGATACCACGAAAGTCCCTGTCCTCCATGGAGATCCTGCCTCCTAACCTCCACCGGAGGCAAACTGTATCATGGGTCCTGGATTAGTCTACATATGGGAAAGCCATAGAAGCTGACTTGCAGGGCGATGGGCAGATAAAATGCCACAAACAAAGATGTCTGGTGATCACCCAACCAGAACATCAGCGTCTGAGTACCCAGGGAAAGCAGTGCGGCACGGGAACATGGAACGCTGCGTCTCTAACACTCGGGGCAACTCAGCCACAGGGTCCTACGCCCCACCCCTACACCCCCAGCAACAACATGAATAAACAATAAGAAAGGGGGAATTATTTCTCTGCAAGCCAATGAGGAAGGTCAGGGTCAGGGATCTGGAGGTGGGTGGAGGGGGACGGGCAGCCTTGCCGCAGCAGAAAAGCCAGAGCTGTGGGGCAGATGCGTACCCCCTTGTGGAGGGCCCACATAAGGGTGCTGAGCCCAGCCAAACATTGGATGTGGCAGGAGTCCCGTGCGAGGCAACTCCCCCTCTCACAGCTATCACAGGGATGACATGAGGCCACACGGCTTGACCAGTGAGGGCTGTGATTCTAGCAGAGTTAGGGACACACCTTGAAAATGACCTTGGTCAGCATCCAGAAGCTTCTCGGGCCTGGCAGAGTAAATATATCCTCACCTCCACGCAACATAGCATCATCAGAACTATTACTTTTCACGGGTACTAAAGGGGACGTAGGGCATTTGGGAACGGGCAGAGGCTGGCTCAGATCCTCCAAGGCTGATGATCTCATTCAGTGGTTCTCAACCCGGAAATGACACCCTGGGACTTTGAAAATAGAAACGTGTCCTCGTCCCCCCTACCTGGAGCTCCGATTCACCGGTTTGCGGGGAGTCCTGGGCACATAGATCTTACAGGATGCGTGCAAATGCCACGGGTCCACACCCACGGTCGAGAGCCCCTGAAATAAGTCTTGAACAGGTTCACATTTCTTTTTCACCTTTTTCCATCTGCTTCTGGCTCACTTGTGACCGTTTGATTTTCTTGTAACACATCAATAAGAGAAGGCTAGGGAACAGAAAAAGCAAAAAGCAGTGGCTAAGGCTTAGATTCCTGAAGTGGCTCAGATGAGGTTTCAGGGGCTGAGCACATGGAGGCCGGTGCTCCCAGACCTGGGTCTTGCACGTCCATTTCCATAGGGCTTTTACCCAATTGATCCAAACCTCAAACTTCGCGACGCAAACAACAACAAAAGGGCTGAATTAAAACACCTGTGTTTGGGGCGCCTGGATGGCTCAGTGGGTTAAGACCTCTGCCTTTGGCTCAGGTCATGATCTCAGGGTCCAGGGATGGGGGCCCACATCAGGCTCTCTGCTCAGCGGGGAGCCTGCTTCCCCCTCCCCACCCCCGCCGCCTCCTCTGCCTGCCTTTCTGCCTGCTTGTGATCTCTCTGTGTCCGATAACTAAATAAAATCTTAAAAAAAAAAAAAAAAAAAAAACCTGTACTTTTTGGAAATGTCGTTTGGTGAGTAACAAGTGACTCAGTGTTTTAGAAGGAAAAGGGAGGCACGTGCTCTCTCTTCCTCCAACACGTTCATATAAGTAGAGCTAGTCTATGAGTTTTCTGAAATTGGAGACTCGGATGCAAGATTTGCCTTCTGTTTTTGTGAGGGACTGATTGCTTGGGAAGCCAGGCCGCGAGCCATTTTTGGGAAAGCAGGCCAGGATTTGGATCATCAGTAAAATGTCTGTCTGGATTGCAAGGACATCCCCACAATGGATCCTAACAGCATTGGGCCCTTGGCCTGGAATCTGTGCCACGTCAGAATGACAAAGGCCCACTTCTTGGTGTCACATAAGGCCCGGCCAACCAGCTACCCATGTGATGCCGGAGAGTCTCTTTCTGTCTCGGAGTCGGTTTACTGGAATTTGATAGTTGTGCAAGTTAGCAGCCTGGTTCTATTTGCTCAATCTCTTCAAATCTAGGGAAAAGCAGATTTCCTGGTGAGATCCAATATGGGGATCCATGAAGACATGAGAAGCAAGTTCACCCAAAAGACGAATGGGCTCCAGTGCACTCAGGAGGCAGATGATGAGTCACTTCCTCACGTCTGGCTAAGTTCCTTCACCAAGGGTCTCAATTTCCCTCCTGAGAAAACCATTCACAAAAATGGCAGGCTTCTCCGAGGCCACTGATAAAGATGGCATCACCTCCGTCCCCTCTCCTTGGGTGTCCGGCAGGACAAGATGGCATGCTTGGCCAGGGACACGTGAGCCTAAGAGACCTGTGTCCCTTCTGGATGGGAGCCATTGGCCAGGGTGGGATTCACCCTGCTCCTTCTCTGTGCCCTGACATTGCCAAAGGGGGCTGCTCTGGTATCCAGATCTAGGGCTGAGGAAATGTGGGAGCAAGGCTGCCTGCTGGAGAATGAGGAGAATGAGTAGAATGAAGGAGTCAAAACCATTATAAGCTGCTAAGACAGGAGGGGTGCTTGTTACTGTAGCATAACGTAGCCAATCCTGACTGATACAGGCTCTGGTTGTGTTCACAGGCAGACAGAACTAAAAGAAGCAGAGTCTGCAGAGCTACTCACATGGTGCTGGTCACATAGCAGGTGGTTCCCTTATTGCATCTAAAAATGTGTATTAAGGGGGTCCCTGGGTGGCTCAGTCAGTTAAGTGGCTGCCTTCAGCTCAGGTCATGATCCCAGGGTCCTGGGATGGAGCCCCGCATTGGGCTCCCTGTTTGGCAGGGGGCCTGCTTCTTCCTCTCCCTCTGCTTGCCTCTGTTTTGACCTGTGCTCTCTCTATCTCTCTGTCAAATAAATAAATAAAATCTTTAAAAAAATAAAATTAAATTAAAAAATAAAATTAAAAAAAATGTATATTAAGACCCTACTATATACTCAATGCTGCAGACCTATCAATGCATAAAAAGAAACGGGGTATCTGTTCTATGGTGACCCAGAGCTGGTGCACATTGTCATTGCTGTGCACGGAGACAGGGGTCCCATTTGCATGAATGCCAGGGCGCGGAGTTGATCTGCACGGTTGTCAAGGAGGATCAAAAAGACATCAAAATGCACCATGGCTGCTGAGTCCTAAGGGCCACCATCACGCTGGGGTTGCATACATGATAGACCATGTTTACAGGGAATCATGTGTTGTGCTCCAAGAAGGAACACTGATGACAGCTGCCATGCATTTTACGCTTGGCTCTATTCCGACCTCTGTGCTGCATGGCACACGGTATCTCCCTTAACAGAATCCTCACGAGAATGCTATGAGATCACGATTGCGCCCATTTTATGATGAGAAGGTTGAGGTTTAGAAACTAAATTGCTAAACCTACCTAAGAGTACAGAACTGAGAAATGGGAAAGTCTGGATTTCAAGCTAAACCGGATACACACAAGTCACAGACCCAGGTGATAAAATGAGGGAGAGTGTTTCCAGCACAGACACACTTGCAGAAGACCCTACAGATGTGGCAGTGACCTCTCGTATGAGAATTTTGTCTCACACAGCTCGCCATTAATTGGCCTGGGCAGATTTCGGGGGTTGTTTTGTTATTGTCGGAACCCTCCTCCCCTGCTTTGTCAGTCTTGGCCAACCAGTCTATGCACAGAGGCAGAGACGGTTCTGGACGCTGTGCTCGTCCTTCCTAAGGGGAAACCTTGGCCCTGGTAAAATTCCGCTGAGGCTGGTTGCCTAGACCACAGCGGGGGAGGTGAATCTCTGAGGCTCCAGCATGGATCTGTAAGGCTGTCAAGGCTTCCCCGCCCCCACTCCACCTCCAAGGTGTCTGGAAGGCCCCATTCAAGAGCCCGGAACCGGAGGGAGGCCAAGAGATGACCCAGTGCTATCTGGGCTGCGGACGACCCAAAGCGGGTGCTATCAGAGCCACGTCTCCTTGAGATCCTGTGTCATCTGTCCTCGGTGGTTTCATTCTGGGAGAAAGACAGCCACCAGCAGGTTTCGAGAAACATTATTTTTTTTCCCCATTGACTGACAGGAGCGAGGTGACAGGAACAGTGGGCTTTCACAGGAAAGGATGCGCCTGCCTCCATGTTATTCCAACAGCGGAACCGTGAGGGCTGTGCTCACAATAACTCATCATGTCCAAAACAGAGCTCATTATCTCTCCCTGCAAGCTGCCTCCTTCCCTCCCTGCACTCCCTCTCTCAGCTAATAGCATCACCCTACACGGAGTCACCCTGACTGGAGAGCTAATAAGTAGGCAGGAAGGAGAGGAAAAGCCTTGGGAGGTGGAATTAGGAGAACATGATTTAATCGGCATTTTCAAGATGGAGGGACTTCTCTCAATTGACCTAACCTCTCCGAGCATCCGTTTCCTCCTACATGGGAGTTACGTGGTTGTCCTAATCTGGATGGGTAGTGTTTCCCCTCTAACCAGCCTCCCTTCCGCAACTTTTCCTGCTTTACCTGGTGATTTCTTTTTTTTTTTTTTTAATATAATTTTTTATTTTTTATAAACATGTATTTTTATCCCCAGTGGTACAGGTCTGTGAATCACCAGGTTTACACACTTCACAGCACTCACCAAAGCACATACCCTCCCCAATGTCCATAATCCCACCCCCTTCTCCCAAACCCCCTCCCCCCAGCAACCCTCAGTTTGTTTTGTGAGATTAAGAGTCACTTATGGTTTGTCTCCCTCCCAATCCCATCTTCCTTCATTTATTCTTCTCGTACCCACTTAAGCCCCCATGTTGCAACACCAC
>NC_081567.1:11000526-11079132 GCF_022355385.1 Mustela nigripes | reverse complement strand
ATGTGAGATTAAGAGTCACTTATGGTTTGTCTCCCTCCCAATCCCATCTTCCTTCATTTATTCTTCTCGTACCCACTTAAGCCCCCATGTTGCAACACCACGTCCTCATATCAGGGAGATCATATGATAGTTGTCTTTCTCCGCCTGACTTATTTCGCTAAGCATGATACGCTCTAGTTCCATCCATGTTGTTGCAAATGGCAAGATTTCATTTCTTTTGATGGCTGCATAGTATTCCATTGTGTATATATACCACATCTTCTTGATCCATCCAATCAAGAAATGGGCAGAGGACATGAACAGACATTTCTGCAAAGAAGACATCCAGATGGCCAACCTGGTGATTTCTTTAACTGGAGGGGCCCATTTTGCCTTTCCATGTCCTTGCCCTAAGGCCCCCTCCGTTGGCTTGTCATTAGCCATTCGTGTGTCACACTTCAGAGGGACCCAGAGGTCCCTACCAGAGGGTAGACCCCTCTCCTTCCTCGTCCATGTCCTTTCAACCCACCGCAGCCTTATGAACCTTCTGCTTTTACTACCATGCATTTCCTGATTATAGAGATAATACACGCTTTTGTTAGAAACGAGACTACAGGAAAGTAGAAAGAACCAGATAAAAGCCCCACACGGCACAACATGTCAGAGAGAACCGCAGGTGCTAATTGGTTAGGCGCCTTTCCTGGCTGTGCTCATGAGCCCTTAGAAATCATCAGTGCTGGGGCAGGTGCACCGCAGCTGCAGGGAGCAGTAGGTAGGCAGGGCAGGAAAGAGGAAGGCTCTGGGATCATGCTCTGTCGGCCGATGGGAGCTGAGGTCTGCTCCCGCGGCATCCACGAGCCCTGAGAACTTCACGGGACAGCAGGGAGACTTTCTTCAGGCCTACGAATGCGACCCTCTCCCTGCTTTCCAACACAGCATTCTCACACAGATATTTATTTCCAGAAAAAAACTCATGTCAGTCAAGGTTTACTAAAAAAGGGACCAAGACTGGACCTGTACAAAAGCTGAACAAGAAAACCAAGGTAAGTGGCAAGAGAAAAGGGCACATGAGAAATGCCTAGAGGAGAAACGTGGTCTTTGAACGGAGGAAGGGTGTCACTGTCATTTCATTCAGGAAAGAAGATTCTGAGGAAACATTTTCAAGAAATAAAGCTCGAGGCAGAAACGCAAGCCCACAGAGGGCTGAGAAATAAAAACTGAAATTTACGGGCTACAAGAGAGACAAGATGAAGAGGAATCCGTGTGGTTAAAAGCACAGGCATTGTTATGGAGGAAAGGGTTGAGAGAAGCAAGTGAAAACAAACAGAAATTAATAAAAAAAAAAAAAAGAAAAGAAAAGGAAAAAAAGAAACAGAAATTAACATAAAACCAGAACTAGAGGATACACATATATACTTTTTAGTGCCTGTATATAATATCTATGTCTGTACCACTACCTATAGCATCATTGACATCTGTCTATCTCTCTATCTCTATGTCTTACTATCTGTTATTATTATATTATTATTATTATTTTATGTATTATTATTATACATCTATCTATCTGTCCATCCGTCTATTCATCCATCTGTCCATCTCTCTTCTATGTATCTATCTATACATATTCACGTAGAGAACCAAGTCAAAAGAGTTCCAACCTCCCATAACTGTCACCCCCAAGAGACTGAAATACTTAAACAACAATAACCAAAAAATGTATTTTAAGATTTAGCATTAAGTAAATGCTCCATGAAATAAATATCAAATCCGCATAATGAAGACACAACATGTTCTCGGGAAAACCTGAGAAGACTATCAGCACCAAGGTGTATTCTAAAAAATAGTGAACGTTTAGATCAACAATCCTTTGGGCGTTGGCTCTGAAGATAAAAATCACTGGACGGGCCTCAGCCTTCTCCTTATTCAATGCTAAGAATAGTTGAATTATACCCCCAAATTTTCAAGATAAGAAATGATACTCCAGAAGAACCTTTGTCACATATAAAGCCAGAAGGAAAGCATTTAGTAGTAGCATAGGATAGGCATGTACGTCAATGAAATAGAATTGAAGGCCTAAAAATATGCCCTCACAGTTACATGTGATTGGCTTTTGACAAAGGTACCAAAACAATCCAATGGCAGGAAGAGTAATCTTTTGAACAAATGGTGTTGGGAAAACAATATATTCACATGCAACATTGAAGTTGGACCCCTAGCATATACAACATTATTGGACCCCTGGCATATACAACAATTATCTCAAAATGGATCAGAAACTTAAAAAATAATAGCTTTATAAACTATAAAACTCATAAGAAAACATAGACATAAGTCTTCATGATCTTGAAATAGGTAAGAATTTCTTAGATATGACATCAAAAGCACACACAATACAAAGAAAAATAGATAAATCAGACTTTATCTGAATTAAGAAGTTCTGTGCTTCCAAAGAGAGTGAAAAGACAAGCATTTGCAAGTCATATATCTCACAAGGGAAATATTACTAGACTATATAAAAAAACACTAAAAATACGGTAATAAAATGATGAATAACCCAGTTTAAAAAAGAGACAGAGGGTAGGAGTAGATATTTCTCCAAAGAAGAGACACAAATGGCCAACAAGCCAATGAAAAGGTATGCAACATCTTCAGCCACCAGGGAGATACAAATCACAACCACAATGACTTACCATGTCATAGCCCCTAGGATATCAACAATAAAGAGGTTACATCATCAGTGTTGGTGAGGATGTGGAGGGATTGGAACTCTTGGGCATTGATGGTGGGAGTGTAATGTGGTATAGCCACTGTGGAAAAAGTCTGGTGGCCTCTCATAAAATTAAACACAGAGTTATCATATAATGCAGCAATTCCACTCCTAGGTATAGACCAAAGACAAATGAAAGTGTGTGTCCATACAAAGACTGTACATGAATGTTCCTAGCAGCCTTTTTTCAGAACAACCCAATGTAGAATGATTGTTTAATACCCACCACTGGAGGACATAGAAACAAAATGTGATATACTCATACAACAGAATATTACTCAGTGTAAAAGGAATGAAATACTGCCATAGAGTGAACCTCAAAAAGTGCAATACGCCAGTCCCAAGGAACTACATGTAGTATGATTTCATTTATGTGAAATGTCCACAATAGGTCAATCTATATACACAGAAAATACTTTTTTTTTTTTTGTCAAGGGCCAGGGAAGCAGGTGGGGAGAATGGAGAGTGGCTACTTATGGGTACCAGCTTCCTTTTTGGAGCACTAAGAGTGTTCTAAATTTGATTGTGGTAACAGTTACACAGCTCTGTGGATATACAAAAAAAACCATTGAATTATACAAATTGAGTGAATTGTATGGTCTGTGAATTATAACTCAATAAAGCTGTTATGGGGGGAGAAACCATTTTAAAGTGTGTAAGAATTTAGAGGATAGAAATCCCATAGGGTCTTGTTGAAGAAATTCTAGATGATAAACTTCAGCCAACCCAGAAATGCACAGTAACACTACAGTAAATGACTGACTCTAAACATGGTGTCACTCTAACCATAGGGCTAAGCTAAAAACACTGTGATTTCATACCAGTATGTATTACGGATGATAATACAGTGAGTAAAAAAAGAATGTCTAGGTCCAGATCTATATACCTACACAAATGGAGAAGGCAAAGCTCTACCTTATAGTAAAAGCAAACCAATAAGAATGGAATGAATGGAACTGGAAGGTTGCCACTTGGCAGCCATGATAGTGGTCATTGGGTAGCATGGACCTATGGCCATTGGTTCAGGCAGGTGCTGATTCAGGCACTCAAAGGAGGTGGGTAGCCATTTGAGGATGTACATGATATAGGCATGACCTCTAAATACAGCTCCCATGGAGTGATAATTAGTTACAAAGAGGAAAATGATGTCATTATGGTGAAGAAACATGGCACACACCAGCATGAGTGAGTGATCAAGGTTAATATCAGCAGTGATGGGCAGTATGGGCTGCCTTCATGAATCTTTAGAGGTAGCTGTGTTGCCCAGGGCACAACCTCACTCCCATGACATCCCCATTAGGAATGCCTGATCTGGATCTTGTCCTGGAGAGACTACATTGAGGGCATCTGACAGCACGTGAGGCTGGTACTCTAAAACTGTTGAGGATGGAAGAGGTAGAAAAGAGAAGGTGCTGTTCCAGTTTGGAGAGAATAGCACACTTGACATTGAAATCCAGTGTGCTGTCCTGAGTGGTATCCTGGACCATAAAGAACAGAAGGACACAGTTGGAACAGTTGGTGAAAGGTGAACGGCATTGGGTTGGACTGGTTGGATTGGCTTGTGGGCATGTGGACTGGATAGTGTATGAAAGTGTTGTCTTCCTGACTTGTGCTTATAGAGTGGTTTTAGGGAAGGAATGAATGAAGGGATCCTGCGTCTACAGTTTGCTCTTGAACAGTGAGGGGAAAAGACCAATGTGGGGGCACATGTGCAAGTACATGTATCTGCGTGTGTGTTTGTGTGTGTGTGAATGAGAGAGAAGACATGGAGTGACACCATGAAATATGGGTGGGGCGTATGGGTGAAGGGGAGATTTTAACTTTCATTGATTTTCAACTACTTCATCCGACTGTACTTCTAACATCTGTGTTTTGATTATTTCAAAATAAATTATTTTTATTTTTTTAAGAATATTTACTTGAGAGAGAGCATGTGAGGGAGAGGAGAGAGAACCTCACACAGACTCCAACTGAGTGTGGAGCCCAACATGGGGCTCGATCCCACAACCCGTGAGATCGTGACCCGAGCCGAAACCAAGAGTCGGACGCTTAACTGAAGGTGCCACCCAGACGCCCCTCAAAATAAATTGTTTTGGGGACGCCTGGGTGGCTCAGTTGGTTGGACGACTGCCTTCGGCTCAGGTCATGATCCTGGAGTCCCAGGATTGAGTCCCGCATCGGGCTCCCAGCTCCATGGGGAGTCTGCTTCTCTCTCTGACCTTCTCCTCGTTCATGCTCTCTCTCACTGTCTCTCTCTCAAGTAAATAAATAAAATCTTCTAAAAAAATTGTTTTTAAAAAGCAGAATATAAATATGACAAACCCTGAAAATGTAAAAACTTGCCATTATTGAAAGACAAAATGTTTCTCTGTGTCTATGAATGGATTCTTCCCTCTTCTAGGAATGCTCTCACTCTCTATCTTAAAGTATTGGGTTCTCAGGGGTTCATTCATGTCTCTTCCAAGTGTCCTTGGGAGAGGACCTCTCTGGCCACCATCACCCCTGCTTCCTTTGAGACAGTCTACACCAGCTGGTGCCATCCTAGACACTGAGATACCAAGCGCTTACTCTGTGGGACTTACTGTTGTGCTTTGCCTCTTTGTTCATGATCCCGATGCTGTTAGGGACATGCCTTGCATCTGGTTGTTGGGACTCCTTCATCTCCTTCCAATTTTGGCACCTAGAAAAGTTAACAAAAGAATTTTGGGTCCATACCTATATACGTACATAAGCCGAGAAGGCAAAGTTCCACCTCATGGTAAAATCAAATGAATATGTAAAAGGCATATAGTCGGTGCTCATTAAATACAAAGCTGAGTGGGGAGGGAAGACGGAAGGTTGAAGATGAAGTGCTCTGATTCCTGCTTTGTAGCCAGCAGGGCTGACAGATAACATGTAGAGGGCACACTGTTAAATAGTTTGGGTCATTCGGAGCCATTTGCATAAGAAAGATGAACTAGGAGGAGAACAAGCTGAAAAGGTTGAGGGCACCTTCAGGATTTCTAAAAGGACAGAGCACTCCCTTGGCCCCACACACCCTCTAGTATCAAAGAGAATGTCTTGGTGGACCCTGTCCCATTCTGGGGCAGAGTATCATATTTGTGGGATTCCTAGATCCTAGAGTCAGACCTCCTGGTTCAAATTCCAGCTCAGCCATTTACAAACTGGGCAATCCTGGGGAAATGACCTAACCTCTCTCTTCGTTGGTTTGTCCATCTGTGAAGTGGGGCAATAGCAGAACCTATCCCACACAATGTGAAGAAGAGGTAAAATTTTAACTGTCTAGACTAGTACTCAGTACAGAATAAGCATTAGCTATGATTACTGTCCAAAGACTTGGATCCTGCTGATCAAATCAGGACAGAATCAGTGCCTTGCAAATACCAAACAGACCCCATTCTTTTCTCCAGCCAACAAGAATCCCAGGATGTGCAGAAGACATACAAGCCGCTGTTCAATGTGTCCCGTGACATCGGTTCTGCAGAGGTCTGTTTTTCTTTTTGTTTTCCTCTTGAGCACAGAGAGAAGAGCCTGTGGTTACATTCTGGATGGACAGTGGGATGTAGACAGGACAATACACACTGCATGAAACCCCAAGCCTCTTTCTTCCCCTCATGTTTGGCCAACTGCAGACTATCCAGTGAAAAACTCTGGGACCCAAGGGGGATGTCAGAGTCTGGGTTTCAGAATGACGCCACCTATCATACTGGGCTATAGTCCAAGAAAGGAGTAATCTTTCATGGGCTTAAGCCAGGAAGTTTGAAAACTTGTCTGTTAACACACTTAGCTGACCTTAGCTGACCTAGATGAGGGGTGGGTCTTTTTTTTTTTTTTTTAAAGATTTTATTTATTTATTTGAGAAAGAGAGTGATAGAGAGAGTATGAGAGGAGAGAGGTCAGGGGGAGAAGCAGGCTCCCCACTGAGCAGGGAGCCCGATGTGAGACTCAACCCCGGGACTCCAGGATCATGACCTGAGACAAAGATAGTGGCCCGACCCACTGAGCCACCAGGCGCCCCAAGCGATGGGTCTTTAGACAAAAGAAGGGATTGAAGAAAGACGGGTAAGGGAGTGGGATGGAGAGTCAGAGGGTCAGTCTAGGACAAAGGAAGTTTAAACTGATTGAAACAGACCAGAGACCCCAAGAACCCAGAATTAAACCTCTATGATAGTCTAGTTCAGACAGTTGGGTTTGGAAGGGAAGTATGTTAAAGGGAAAATAGAAAGGCTGTAGGTCGAGAAACGTGTGTAAGCCTCCAGCTGATGGAGGTCACGCATGCAAACCATTTCCATTTTAGACAATACAGAGCAACCCTAGCGAGAGAGCATGCTCTCCACCAGAAAACACCTAGGTGGGGAAGACACACCACCCAGGCAGCTTCACCAAGTTGAATCTGAAAGCCATGGCATCCTTCTGGATGTTGGCATGGCTCATAGGGACTTCTTCCAACCCTAAAATTAGGTTTGCTCATCTCTCTGTTCGTGTCATTCCCAAAAGATCACGAACGGATCCAACAGCTAATGTCTAGGCTCACAAATATTTATCGACCACTTTCTGGGTGAGAGGCACTGTTCCGGGTTCTTTGAGGAAATATTTCGGGTGATGCTTGCGTGTGCCACACAGTAAGGGTGATATTCGGGTATTTATTATTAGCGAGGGACCCCATTTTGCCCACTGCAATACTACGGGATGTTAGAACAGGCTGTTTTCACCAATATTTTGAAGAACACCTGCTAAATTACCCCCAGAAAAGTAGATGGGAAGGGTTTGGGAGTGATGGTGGGCCATGCGCCTGCCCCAGAAGGGAGAAGATGTTCTGATCCGCATCAGCAGCAGAAAACCATAAATAAGGAGGGGGGATCATGGGGTGGTTGTTCCGTCCAGTCTTGGGAACTTGTCCCAGTTTCTTTAGTACAGCCAACTGTTTCTTTCTGGACAAAGTTCTTGGGAGTTATTAATCAGCTGGGGATGTGGTCAACATCTATCCCTCCCCATTTTGGCAAAATTAGGGAAATGATGGAGAGGACAAGAGATTTAGAAGTAGACGTTGTTTAACGAGTCATAAAGCTGGTGGGGGACAAGTGATAGAGACTAAAGAAGACGTTAACAGCCCCCAATAGGCCTTTCCCAGCCACCCCGGACCCAGACAGAGAAAGGAGGGAACGTGGTGGTGTAGGCTCCCAAGGACTTGGTGGGAGTGGGACTGGTTTTGAAGCCAAGCCCATGTCCAAGGACTTGCGATTATTGCACATGCGGTTACCCTCCCTTGTCGGAGGCTGGGAGTCTTGGGGTTTACAAGCAGCATTGAAGAGTAGGCAGGGTCAGATAGGCCATCTGTTTCCAAAGCCTTCACAGAGACCAGAGCACCAAGCAAGGAAACCAAAAAACAAAACAAAACAAAAAACAAAACAAAACAAAACAAAACAAAACAAAACAAACAAACAGAAAAGATGCAAAGACCAAGGGACAGCCAGGGCGATGGTGAAGAATAGGTCCATTTCGAAGGAGGTGAGGAACCAGTTGGGATGGGGAGTGGACAAGATGGAGCATAACAGCGGGGGTGCGAACAGCGGCAACCATATGGAGAGCTGGGTTGGCCTTCCCTCCATGACCGCAGACAGAGAATGCGGACGGGCGGAAGGGAGTTCATGACGGAGGGAGATATTTTCTAATCTCCCAAGGAAGGTCGTTGGAAAAGCAAAAAATGACTGCCCTGGTACTACGCAAGTGTTGATTTTGCTTTCTTCCCTCTAAAGCATGTAAAAGTAGGGTGATAATGAGGTCCGCCTCACAAACTTCTAATGGGAATCCTTAGGATTCCACTCCCCAAATACTCCCCGAGCACCTAGAGTCCGCAAGGCTCTCCCAGACCCCAAGGATAAAACGATGAACCAAGCAGATGATGTTTGTGTATCGTGGAGTTTATTTGCCTCCTATTGATAGACAGACAAGACACTAATTTCTAAATAAATGACATGCCAGGTGGTAATCATTGCCAAGTGGTAAAAAAAAACAAAACAAAACAAAACAGACCTAAAATAGAGTCATGTATGCGAGGACAAGTCACACAACTGGGGCCGAATTTCTAACCTGATTGCAATGGCCACCTCTCCCAAAAATGTCTGAATTGGTCAGTCGGGAATTTCCTGGTGGGCACCAGCGAGGTCATCTGCCAGGTGGGACCGCTCCATCCCCTAAAGGAAGATGTAGTAATTCGCCTAACCCAACAAGATGTTCTGCCCCTCCCCCAGGGCTGGCAGTCTTGCCTGAAACAACCCTTGCTTTTCCTTTGCTAACAACTTCTGGCCCCACCCTCCTTCCTATAAAACCTTCCATTTTATTGGCGTCCTAGGAGCTCCCTTCTGTTTGCAGGAGGATTCCAGTTGCTAGATCTTCAAATTTACTCAGTTGGATTTTTGTTCTTCAACGTAAGGGGGAAAAAACAGAACCCAGGGTAATAGTGGCTAATAGAGGGTCATTTAAATAGTGATAAAACAAGGCATGGAACAGAGTGAGCAATTAATTTTATGGGGAAGTTAGGCTCTATAGAGCTCGGTGCTTGAGTAGGAAATTAAAGTCTGAGCTTCCTGACAACCAAAGGAAAAAGCAAAATGCGTCAAATTCAGTATATTATGTTATTTTACACATACTCACACACACACACACACATTTAATTTTTTTCAGATCAAATGTTTTTCCAGCACCAAATCCCAGAAGGAATTTATCTCAATAATCCTTTCAAATAGCTTAAGTTCAGAGACTGGAAAAGTCATTACTGTTCAGAATTGGAAGCAAAGAATTTATGGATGAGGTGGGACGGTGAGCGACGACTTCCCCCGAGGACAGGTAGGGGCTTTCTGCCATGTTGACCCAGCTCCCACCAGCCTCTCTCTGCCTTGGTGACACCCCCCCCCCCCACCGTGCCTCATGATTTTCTCCCCTTCCTAACGCACAGGCTGTTAAACCCTATTGTGCTGTTTTGACATCTGGAACAAATCCTTTTGTCATACACCATCAGACTTTAAACAAATAAGAGCTAATGAGTTATCCAGGCGCCATGATTTTGCCTCGACCAATAATTACTTTGCTCACTCAAGGGTAGTATGAAGGTAACAGGCAGGAAGAGCTCTCCTCTCGCACCTCACAGTAGAATTCATTTGCTTTGACAAATATCTGACTTGTCTGATGTTTACAATGTAACATATTCATTTTGCCAGGTCTGCCCTATATATCATCCTGTCCAGAAGCTCTAAGCTTCCTGGCAGGGCCAGAGCCTTTGTTCTGAAGCCAAGCCCTGGAGAGTTTCCATCCCTAGTCTCTTGATCTCAATCCGAGTGAACAAGGACACGCCGGTGACTTCTCTGGGTCTCAGTTTTCTCACCCATCAACTGGAGGTAATGACAAGTCCCCCGTAGGGTAGGATTGCATGTGCGTGTATGTGTGTGTGTAAGTGTGTGTATGTGTGTGTGTGTATCTGCTACCCAGGAGCAGAGCTGTGAGTTCACAGGGTGTGAATATACTCATGACCAGTAGATAATGCCCAACTCTCTCCCAAAGCGGTAGAACAGTAGGAGCACGGACAAACTGGTCTGGAAGGTTCCAGAATGCTCTTGGAAAAATGTGGCAAGGCTCCTTCAAACCTTCAGGAGAAACAGTTTCCTGACCCGATACATCCCATGCTATTTATTTTAGTGGCCCTAACAAAATGTTGGATGCAAAGGTTTCTTCTATGTATACCAATATATATACCAGTATACATTAATATTTGCTTTATACTTGGTACATATATATACCAAGTATATATATATATATATATATATATATATATATATAAAGTATAAAGCAAATATTAATGTATATTACATACATATTATATAGCATATATTATACCAAATATATATACCAAATAATACAATCACTGGCCACGTGTATGTATGTGTACACACACATAGATATATAAGACATATAAGCTATTGTTGGGCTAGGTTTTTCCCACATTAAAATCATGAGAAAGAACCAAGATGCCCTTCATGCGGAAAAGTCCCATGGACTACTACCCCTCCCCCAACCCCCATCCCTACCCAATGTCAGGAAACCACCAAAAATGTAGCCGACCAAATTTGTTCCCTACCCCAAACCCAGAGTCCAGTCAAGTCAGTAGCTGGCTCTTTGCCTATTCAGGAGGTAAGGATATACTTGGCCGCCCAGACCGAACGCTCAGGGATTTGGAGTCATCTCTCCACAGACCTGGTCTTGGTCTAGGTCAAGCATGGCTAGGTCTCAGGTCAGTGCAGGAGAGCAGAGGCAGGTTCTCTAGGCAGCCCCAAAGCCCTTGGGACAGCAGAAATAAAACTTAGGCACCGTAACAAACACACAGACAGAACGTGTAGGGGAAGCTTTTGAAGACATCTGCGCCAAGACCACTGAGGTAAGAGACACGAGGAGAGGAGGAAAACCTTCCACATGGATTTATTTATTTAATAGATTTAGTTTGTCAAGTGGAAAAACGAAATAAATAACTTATTTTTTCTTAAATTATGACCAAAGGGATACGTATTCAGCAATGATTAAAAAAAAAAAAACCCCACAGAAAATAACTAAAATGAAAACATCATATTGGAAATATATTGGCTGCAAATATTTAGACGATGGCCCCTTCCCCAGAGAAATGAGTACTTATAAATAATCATAATATTTTAAATTCAATTTCAAGAGATTTTATCTATTTTGAGTTTATCTTTGTGTACGGTGTAAGAGAATGGTCGAGTTTCATTCTTCTACATATGGCTGTCCAGTTTTCCCAGCACCATTTATTGAAGAGACTGCCTTTTTTCCACTGTATATTTTTTCCTGTTTTGTCGAAGATTAATTGACTGTAGAGTTGAGGGTCCATATCTGGGCTCTCTACTCTGTTCCACTGGTCTATGTGTCTGTTTTTATGCCAGTACCATGCTGTCTTGGTGATCACAGCTTTATAATAAAGCTTGAAATTCTGAGACTCTCCTGAACTGCTTGGGATACAAAATGGTTGAGCCACTCGGGAAGGCAGTTGGGAAATTTCTTTAAAAAGTGAAAATACACCTGCCGTATGATCTATAGTATTTATCCAAGGGAAGCAGAATCGTTTGACCATATGAAGATCTGTGTGCAACTGTTTCTAACAGCTTTATTTATAGTAGCCAATAACTCGAATCCATGCAAACATCCGACAGCAGGTGAGTGGATGAAACAAGCTGTGATGCTTCCTTCCAGTGGAATACTACATTGCAATAAAACAGAATGAACTATTGATACCTCTATCCAATGCAAGAATCTCATAGTAATTATGCTGAGAGCCTGGTACGGTATGCTTCCATTTGTTTAAAATTTGAAACAATTCAAACTAATCCACAGGGACAGAAACATCAGGGGTTGCCAGGCAAGGGTCAGGCGCTTGAGACTGAGGAATTGGGACAGAGAGGCTCAGGAGGACGGAGGGGCGATAGAGATATTCCCTATCTTGACTGCAGCGATGGTTTCGTGGGTGTATACACGAGTTGCCCATTATCAGACTGTATCCTTAAGTGTGTGCAGGTCACCACGTGTCAATGATTCCTCAGGGTAGCCATTAAAAACTCAGGTCAGTATTTCCCAATACTGACCACTGTGAAGGAAAGTCTGTGTCATCACACCCTTCTGATGCCAGCCCATATGGTTATCACGTATGGAAAGAAATTTTGCAAGATGCATCATAAATTCTTACTTTTATTGTCATTACAACAGATGCAACGGAAAAGAATCAGCCCAAAGAAGCAATGAAGAAGCAATTTCGGGGGCAGATGGTGTTACTCCCTGAATTGGCTTTAAGAGAACGTCGTGCTTGGAGATGCCATAGTCACCTACCAGGGAGCATTGGCTAGACATACCCAATGTCCACCATTTGGCTCATGTTCCCCTGCAACTGCCAGATGTGCACGTGGTGTCTGACCCTTCATGACGTGTGTTTGCAACAAAAGAGCCAAGTTCTTTAATTACTCCTTAAGGGACACTTAATATGTCTAAGCGTTTACTAAATCTGGGAAAGGGATTGATTGTCTCTGGTTAATACTTTTATACTCAAGGTCAATTATCGTTTTCTGATAATATTTTTAATTCATTGGCATCCTTGAATGAAGATGGTGACCACTGGAGGATGAACCATGAATGAGAGAGCTGGGTGTAACAGAGGGTCAATCTACTAATTTCTTGGTCATAGACCACACGAGCAGACCCCATAAAATAAAAATGCTTACTTTGTGTACCTTCTTTTTAAACAAATGAGGTAATAAATATATTTTAAACAGCCTGGGGCTTACGATTTCAGCAAGATTGAATAATCATGAAGAAGGCAGGACAAAGGAAGTGGGGGGACCGTGAAGAGAGAGAACGGATTGGGGGAGGGGGATAGCCTAACTGATTCCTCACTGAATGGGATAAAGTAGGCACAGATATTTATAGTAAGAAAAGAGAAGAAAGAGAATGCAAAATTTCTGGCATTCACAGACCTTCTCTGAACTTTACATTTTATTTTATTTTATTTTTATTTTATTTTATTTTATTTTACTTTAAGATTTTATTTATTTATTCCAGGGCAAGGGTAGGAGCAGAGGGAGAGGGACAAGCAGACTCTGTGCTGCGTGTGGAGCCTGACGCAGGGCTCAATTCGGGACCCCAAGATCACGACCTGAGCCGAAACCAGGAGTCAGATGCTTAACCCACTGAACCCCCCCCCCCAGGTGCCCCTGAACCTTACATTTTAGATAAGTGATCTTTAAAAGATGAAGTGTCCCTGATTACAGAGGGAAGATGAGAGCAGGCAAACTTCACATGGGGTCTAGGCTGGTTTTCTACTGATTGAATTCTCCAGAAATCGATAGAGATGCATTTCACAGTCTGGAGCTATTTCAGGGAATCCTCACAAAGACAAGCAGAGAACAGGTGCATCCTTTGAAGGGAGCTAAAAGGGGGCAGAGCAAAGCGACAGAGAGTAAAACTAAAGTCAGGTAAGAATTTCTGACACCATAACTCAAAGCAACACATGAATTAATAAAGATGGAAAATAACACAGCTGCTAAGAGCAGCAGAATGACAAAGGACCTGAAAACACCATTCCACAGGGCTCTGTCCTGCCTGGCTTTTAAGCAGTTCTTTGTGAAACACCAACAGTGACCCCCAGCATGACGGTAGGTAGCAAAGTGTGGGCAGAGAGAGAGAAAAAGTTTCTGGCAGTCCTTGTTCATCTTGTCACTGTCCATCTCGAAAGAAAATGGCTATTGCCTTTTATTGCATAAAACACAATGGCTACATGCCTTACCAAGCATTAAAATGTGTTCCTAGTCTGTCCCCTGTTCCCCAGTTTCTCAACATACACTCTTCCCCACTATCTAGTTGTTGGGTTTGATGTATTGACACATGCATGGGTATCTATCTGTCTAGGTAACAACTTTTGGTCAGATTCTGCCTCTGGTGGTTGACTGGACCACCAAAGATGACTTGGCCCTGAATCTCTCATCATCTACCAGCCTTGTTCCCGGACAGCTCAGACTTCTCAGAATAGCAGGAGTGCAAGTTAACAGTACACAGATGCTGTTCAGTATCTGTGCTGAGTCCCGTTTGCCACTGGCTCATTGGCCAAAGCAACGGTGATGGGTTGAGAGCTTTGGGGAAGGGTGAATGTATTTTATATGTGGGATTTAAATCTTTGGAGACTGGAGGTAGGTAGAATAATGGCCATCTAGAGTCGTCCACATCTTACTTTCTGAAATGTGTTAAAATGGTATGTTACATGGCAAAGGGGAATTAAGGGTGCTGATGGATGTGTCTTAACATAAGGAGATTATCATGGAGAATCAGGTAGATGCCGTGTAATCATGTGGGTACTTAAATAGGAAAGAGAGAGGCAGAACAGTGAGAAATGCAGGAATGACATCATAAGAAAGATCTTACTCACCCTTGATGACTTTGTAAATGGAAGGGGACATGAGCCAAGGGATCCAGACAAGCATCCAGAGAGTGGAAATGTCAAGGAGATGGATTATCCCCTAGAGCCTCCAGAAAGGAATACAGCTCTGCCAACAACTTGGTCTTAGCCCAGGATCTGGCCTCCAGAACTGCAAGATAATAATTTATGTTGCTGGTATGCCTGCGTGGCTCAGTCGGTTGGGCATCTGCCTTTGGCTCAGGTCAAGATCCATAAGTCTTGGGATTGAACCCCTCATCAGGCTCCTTGCTTTTCCCTCTACTTGTTGCTCCCCTGGTTTGCACACTCACCTATCTCTCTCCCCCCTCTCCCTCTCTCTCTGACAAATAAATAAAATCCTTAAAAAAAAAATAATAATAAAATATAACATTTCAACAACAAAATGGGTGGAGGGCCTGAGTAGACATTTTTCCCAAAAACCACGTACAGATGTCCAACAGCCACATGAAAAGATACTCATCACTCTTCATCAGGCAAATGCAAATCAAAACCATGAGGAGATATCACCTCACATTTATGGATAGCTATTATAAAAAAAAAAGATAAGAGATAATAAATGTTGGCAAGGGTGTGGAGAAAGGGAGCCCTTGGGCACTGCTGGTGGGAATGCAAACTTCAGAGTCACCTTAAAAAATTAAAAATAGAAGCACCTTCTGATCTAAGAAATTCCACTACTGGGTATATATCCAAAGGAAATGAATTCATGATATGGAAGAGGGATCTGTACTCCTCTATTCATTACAGCACAATTTACAACAGCCAAGATACCGAAACAACCTAAGTGTCCATCAGCAGTTGAATGGATGAAGAAAATGTGGCCTGTCTATAGACAAGAGAATGTCATTTAGTCCCCCAAAAGAAGAAAATCCTGCCATTTATGACAACATGGATGAAATTAGAGGGCATTATGCTAAGTGAAATAAGCCAGAAAAGACCAGTAGTGCATGGCATCACTTATATGTGGAATCACTATCTCCCCTCCCAAAAAAGGTGAGCTCATAGACACAGAACAAAATGGTGGTTGCAAGAGGGGCTGGTGGGGTGGGAGAGGTGGGAAGAGTTGGTAAGTGGATACAAACTTTCAGTTATAAGATGAAGGAGTTCTGAGGCTCTAATGCACAGCCTTATGACAATAGCTAATAATATTGTATTGTACAACTGAAATCTGTTAAGAGAGCATATCTTACGTATTCTCACACACACACACAAAAGGATAATTATGTAGTTGATGGCTGTGTTAATTAACATGATCATAGAACTCCTTCCATAGTATGTATGTATATATATACATACGTGTGTGTGTGTTTTTTCCCCCTAATGAATGCATAGTTCCAAGCACAGCTTCTGAAACATGCTGGAATCCAGTAAAACGACACACACACACACTCACACATACACACACACACACTCACACACACACACACACACACACACACACACACACAAGAATGAATTTATGAATTTATGAATGAATGAAGTAAATGAAATAGTGAAAAGGTAAAGCATAATTCTCAAAATATGAGTGGCCTTTAACTAAGTAGTAGCACTTCTAGAATTTTAGGAGAATAATCATAAATTAGGGGAAAGTATAATTTTTAATGATAAGCATTAAAGATCCCATGAAGGCCCAGCTACAATGCAAAGGTTACAGAACCCATTGTATAATCTTTCAGTGAAACATCACACAGATATTAAAATCGAGGAAATCATACCTAATTGGTGTAATACATTGACTGGCGGAATAACAGCAAACATCCATGATTTGATAGAATGTTTCAAAGCAGGATCGTGTATCATCATCCCAACGTTAAGAAAACCGTCCGTAATACTGAAGAGTTCTATTCAAGAGCTGAGCACGAAACACGAACAGGGATTAGTTCTGCTTTCCGGCGGTGGGGGCAGCAATAATTAATTATTTTGGTTCAGACCTTCGCTTTTTCTTATCTTCAGAATTTCCTTTAATGAGGAGTGACTGCCTCGATGGTGAAAAAGAAACGTTAACCAAGTAAAGGCGCCGAATAAAGTGCGTGCTACTGCGAGAGCGGTGGGCAGGGGGCTGGGCCTGTCACCCCTCCCAGCGGAGGAAATGCATGTGGGACCACCTCCGTGTTTGTCACCTTCCTGTGTGATGACGGCTTTCCAGGTGGCCCCACCTGCCTCCACGCTTAGAGACATCTTCTCAGCGGTGGCACATTTCCTCTGAATCATTCACACCGCTTCTGGGAGTCCTGTATGAAAGTGGCTGGCTCCCTGACACATTGCTCTGGGCTCAGTGCCCCTGGCGGAGCAAAGCGGACACTGGCACCTTTGTGCTAATTGGGGAAAGGCACCCTTGGCGGGCAGGTACAGCCTGTAGCAGGGAAGTGAGTACGGGGAGCAGACTTCAGCTGGGATTCCACGCCCTCTCCCCTTCCTGGTTGCTCCCCCAATGCTACCCCTGCAGGATGCAGTGCCTCTCTGGGACCTGTTTATCTGGGTGAGAACTGGTGAGGTTTGGGGAGTCAGCTCGGTTGGAGTTCAGCCAGGTACAGGACGAGGCTTGTTCCCACAGCATCTCCCTTGCATTGGCATTGCACTGGGTGTGTGCACACAACACAATACGTTACTGTGCTGAGATTCAAGGGCTCCGCAAGGGGTCGGGGGGGGGGGGAGACTTAATCAGGAGCTTACCTTCCAGAAGGTCAGGTCAGGGTACCCCACACAAACGTGCCCTGTGTAATCACCGCCTATGCAAACAGCAACAAAGACCCAATTCTATGCGTATGGAGGCGAGGAGGCAAATTCTGTGAGACAATCTAGTTTGTTTGATCATGAAGAAGATGGAAGGTTTCAGGAGAACAGGAATAGCCGTACCAATAGCAGCAGAATCGTAGAGGAGCCTGAAGGATGCGATGAGGATACGGAGACCGACGGCGAAACAGAATATGCGGCCCTGGGTGGAATTCTGGACCAGAAGAGGAAGCATGGGGAAGAGTGAGGAAGGTCTATAAATGGCGCCGTACCAAGTCCTGACGTCTGCTGATCGTGCTGTGGTTGCGTTCGATGTAACATCTGGGGACTCTGAAACTTCTTCGGGATTCTGTGAGGTCCGCACTCGCTGCACTGAGCCGCTCGCCCAGCCCTGATCTGCACCCACGGGGGTGCTGGGGGCTTTCAGCGACAGAGTGAACAGTGCCATGAACGCCCATCACGTGTGATGCAGTCTTTACCGGTTACGTGGAAAATGGGAAAATGTGACCATTATGATAGACTTATCGGTGAAGCATCGCTTAGTATTTTCTGTCCCAGTTACTGTTCTTTATTCTGAAATCAGGTCTTTCCCCTCTTTTTCTGTTGTTGTAAAGTCCCTTATTTTGAAAACACGGGGTGGGGGCGGGGGGAAGGTGAACTGAAGATGTGCCAGCTTCGGTTTGCTGTCCCTGGGGAATGGTTGAGGTGGGCTGTTGAACATCCTTAAAAGAAGCTGTCAACAGAGTGAAGAAGGGGCTAAGGCCATGGTTGGGGTGGGAGGTGAGGGGCACAGTAAGGACCATCTCCCCAACACCCGCAGAGACCATCCAGACCTCAGGCTACTCGTCCCAGGCCCTGAGCTAATGGAGAGCTAGCCAACGAGAAAACTGGATTTTAATGCAGAGTAAAATGGGGCTTTTCAGCATTCTGATAATCCAAAGAAGGTCAAAGGACTCGGAGACCCAGGGACAGTGTCAGCAAGGTGTCGCTGTCCTCCTAATATAGCCCCCACCCTACCCACGCACAGCCAAGGAGGTTGGGAGAGCCACGTGTCTGTCTGTATTGCTTCACCTTGGATGGCTCCTTTGTGCAGGATGGAGAGGAGAGGGTGTAGAAGACCCTTCTCAGATACATGTGTGAGAGATGGAGAGTCACTGAAGACAGCTGAACTCCAATGGAACAGGTGGCCAGGGGCCAGGAGAGCCAGGAGCTACCCAACGGGCCATCGGTCATCATTTCGTGGTTCAAAGCTGTTTGTGGAAAACTTGCTGGAGAACAAAGGTTGTGGTGGAGCCCTTCAGAGATCACCTTGGTCCCCACCTGGTCACCCGTGACCAGAAAGGACACAATCCTTTCTGGAGGCCAGGATGAGGCAGATTACCCTAGGGAGGGGGTGAAAATGGACTGGGGCCATCACCAGCAACCCAATGACAACATAAAAGGACATGGTGGTTTCTCTTCTAAGACTCAGCCCAGTTGCACACACTCAGAGCTGCTTCAGGCCACTCCACTGTTTGGACAGATTTCCTGTTGAAGGCAGGATGCCTGGAATGGTAACTCCTCCTTCCTGGTGCCTGGACCACTGTGTCCCCTTCCAGTGGGACATTCCAGAATGACTGTAGCTTTCCAATGCCCATTCTACTCCTCTGAAATGAAGTGTACATTTGAAAGAGCAAGGGACATTCTGGAGGCAAAGCTTGGGTATGTTTTTGGGGTAATGAAGATGGGCTTTGCGTTGACCATTGTCAACGTCCTTCTTGAACAGAATGGCTTAAGGTCACAATATCAATCCCAAATTGGGTCTCCATATCCCAGACTCTAATTCCGTGTTCCCCTAGGGATGGGACCTCAGGGTTTTCTTTTAAGATTTTACTTTTTAACTTGAGAGAGAAAGGGCACCCAAGTGGGAAGGAGTAGGGTGAGAGGAACCAGGAAACTCTGTGCCGATCCCACGACCCTGAGATCATGACCTGAGCCAAAATCAAGAGTTGGACCCTTAACCGACAGAGATACCCAGGCGCCCTAGGACCTCAGTGTGGAGGGTGGTCTTTCTCCAGCTTTCTCGCCATGGAGAAGACAGTCTGAAATTCATTCATTAATGCATTATTTATTTCACACACACTTCTGGCCCTGACCGTGTGCTCCAAGGGCTATGCTAAGTGCTGAGGCAGCGTAGATGTGTAAGACACAGTCCTCCTCACTGCCATGGTCACCAGGGGCTGAAAAATATATGACAGCTTCCTGAAGGGAGTAGTAATTTTTACCTTCCCCCGTGTACCAGGTCCCCTGCTCCACCATCCCGACCTCTTAAATTCAAGAGAGCGTCCCTCTGACCATGAAAAAGCACCTGAGGTTACGCAAGAAGCATTAGCTGGTGCATAAAGCTGTCAAACTCCTGGAAAGAACTGGCCCCAACCAGACACTCAGAAAGACGAAGATTGAGGAATCCCCAGGAGAATAAAGGAAGCATTTTTCACCTTCTAGTGTGGAAGATTGCCCAGTCAGGAAGCCAGAAAAAGACCCAAGGAGGTCAATGGAGATGGCCTGACAAGCAAGTCAAAGTAAATTATAGAGGGGGAGGAAGGACGAAGAAGAGAAAATCAGTCTAAGACACAACTCGCATACCCGAAAGTGGTGACTGCCCTTCTCTTGGGAACTGCGGAGGAGGATGGCCCTTCTTCTACCCGGGATCTCTGGGAGTGCTGGCGGGGAGACGGGAGCCACTGGGAGCGGGTGTGTCGGTGTGCATTCAGCCGAACTGGGGGCTGCCACTCCTGCCCCCAAATTATGCCTGAACTCGCCTAGACTTCCTGTTTTAGACTCTGCTTGGACCTGCTAGCTCGGCTTGCAACAGATGTCATAAAAGCTGTGAACACCAAATGACCAACAATATAAAACTTTTCTCCTCCAGGTTTTGCTGGCTTCAGCTGATGTTTTCACCGTATGAGACTAGGACAGGAGACGGTAGGAGCCATAGACGAGCCCCACCGAGTCACAGACCCCGCTATAGGGAAGTGAAGCATGGATTCTGAGACGGTATTTCAGATGTTCACCGACTTTCTGGGGTCGTTGTTTGCTTTAGATTCCCATTGGATTAGGGAAGGAGGCTGCCCTCCTTGCTGGGTTGTAAGGCACATAACTAGAGGTGCCTCCACAGGGTGCGGCCCAGAATAAAGATGGCGCCGGCTTGCCGTCTCTTCCGGCCAACAAGGCGCCAATTTCACAGTTTCGGTTCCTGAAACCTATGGCACTTCCTCCTCTCGCCCGACACGCCTTACCCAGCAACTGCTACTTGGCATAATCTTATTGGCTCTTCCCCCTCTGTCCTCACTTCCCTTCTGCTGCTCTATATAAGGTGTGCCCCCGCACAATAAAGTGAGATCCTGCTTCGACAGATCCCCCAAGCCCGGTGTCTTCTGTGGGTGCGTTCCGGGTTCGCGACCCTCGCCATCCCGCTCAGCCCCAAGGAGAGGCCTCCGGCTGGCCCGGGCACCTCCTCCCCTCTGGGTCATTATTCTAGATCCAGATGGTGTTGTTTCTTGTTGTTGTTGCTGTTGTTGTTCATAAAATCATCTCACTGTCCTGCAAAGGTATGAATCCATCCTATTTTGAGGAGGTAACCTTCACCTTTGAAATCACACTTCACATCGTGGCTTGGTTTGAAGGCAGAACTACAGCAGGAAACAGAGGAAGAGAAAGGCAAAATGCATCTCATTCCAGCCCCTCCTTCTGGCACGAGTCTCCAGAACGTTGTCCTCCATTAGGGACATGAGCACAAAGGCTGAGCTTTTTCCCTCAAGGAGCCATTAGCAAGTGGAATCAGCTGAGGGCTGCGACTGCCCCTTCCCTCCTAGGTGTCCTGTCTGTAATTGTCACTAATGCAAATTCATTAGATATTTCATTAGCTAAGCCAAAAGCCTATATCCTGATCTTTAGCTGAAAACATCTCTGAATTAGATCATGAAAATTAGAATAAAACTCATTCACCAGTGGCAATTAATGAGTCATGACTAATGAAGGAAGGAGGGGGGTGGGGGGGGAGAGAAAAGCTCCCTTCCCATTGCTACTGAGAGTTACACGGAAGGGGAAGTTATACTGGGTTTGGTGGCTCCGTTGGAGCACGAAGCCATCACCACTGGGAGACACCAGACTTGGTGACCCAGCTCTGGGGATTTGGGGAACTTCCTTTCCATACCTTAGGGGAAGAAGAGTAAATATGGGAGGGTGTGGGTGGGCGGTCCGTCCTCAGGATGGACGCCCAAACCTCGGTGAGTGGTGTCTTTGGTGGTGTGCCAAAGAGAAGGCTCTTTCTAACCTTCTATTAAGTATGGAGGAGGCCACCATGGAAACCTGGCCTCTAACCTACATCTCCCACACGAAGAGATCACGGACGGTTAGGAAGCTTGCCTCTGGTCATACGAGTCATGTCTTGACAGGGGAGGACCCCCCAGCCAGTCTCTTGACTCCATATTCAGTGCTCTTTCCTCTGACCCGTGATACCTGCCAACTCTTTGGGCAAAATCACAAACTCATTGCTAATACCCACCCAATGGGGGAGTGGTGGAAAGGTGTTATACACAGAAAGAAGGGTCACACCATCCCTGACTTCCGGGGGGCAAAGTATGGTGGCATAACCCTGGAAGGCAAACAGGCAGTTAGGAACTAGTATAACGTGGTCCCCGATGCGGCTATGCAGACAGGAGCCTCGGCATACAGAGGACATACGCTTACTGCCTGGAAAACTCTTTCAAGGAAGCGATATTTCAGTAGAGACTCTAAGTATGAGATCATTGAGAGCATTCGTTTGTGTCTGAGATTGGAGTCACTCTACAAACAGAATCTGAAGCAAAGATTTAAGGATGAGAAGTTTGTTTATTTATTTTAAAATTTTATTTATTTATTTGAGAGAGAGAGAGAGAGAGCATGCGCACAAGCAGGCGCCCCCCTGGGCAGAGAGCCCAAAGTGGGGCTCGATCCCAGGACCCCGAGATCATAACCTGAGCCAAAGGCAGAGGCATAACTGACGGAGCCACCCAGGCGCCCTAAGGCTGAGGAGTTTACTTGGGAAATGCATGCACACAGGAAGAGAATAGGGAATGGATAAAAACAAGACGAGACAACCTGTGAGGATGTATTATTAAGTCAGAAACTCTGGAAGAGGTACCAAACACCTGTCTCAGAATTATCTCACCTGAGAGCCAAGGATGCTGGGGAACGTACACATGTGTCAACGTTGAGTTATCCTCCTGGTGGGGAAGGTCGAGGGCTCAGCTCTTCAGCCTGCCATGCGCAGACAGATTGTCCGTGCCTGGCTCTGGCAAAGTCCACAGACACAGACGCAGATCTCTGGCCAACAGACACACTAACAAGTTTAAGGTCTGTGGGCTATAGATGGGGCACGGACAGCATCTTCTACGGTGACCAGAAGGGGCAAGCCATTGTCAGGCGGGCGGAGGCATGGGGACTTGAGAAAGCACAGTGTGTTGAGACCAAGAGAACTGGAAAGTATCTGAAGCCTAAATTGCAGGAGGGAGAACAGAGGTTGGTAAGGATGAATGGGTAGACAGGCATGGGACCATGGGGTTCCTCTGTACATCATTATGTAATCTGAATGGTTCCTATCCTCCTGTCCTGGTTGATTGGGTAGAAGACAGAGAAGGGGAGGGGTCTACAATCCCTGAATTTCTGGAGAAGGGTTTAGAGAAAGAGCTCTCACAAATTCTGGGCCCAGCCCAGACCAACACTCAGTCCATGCCATTCTGATGGGATTCAGAGCTCCTACACAAGGGTTTCCAGCCTGAGAAGTACCAGGAGGAGGGAACAGGTGCAGGGTACTCTCCAGAGCCCCAGGCCATGACCTGACATCAACGGGTTGTATTCACCTCACTCCACCGGGGACTCACAGCTGAGTGAGGGTCCTGGGTCCTGAGTTTCAAACCCAAGTAGCCACCTAGAAACCCCTCCTCTCAGTGCTCCCTTCCACAGGAAGGGGAGAAAGTCCTCTCCCTGCTCAGTGGCCTTGCACTGAGGCGGCTCATCACTGGAAACCAAATTCTCTGCACTCTGAGCCCTCCTGTGCCTCAGTTTCTCACCCTAAGCAGGTTGTGCTAAGCCCATCAGAATCCTTCAAGCCCTCAGATTTACCTGCCTTTTTTTCCCTGCTGATGCCCCAATGAGGAGAAGATGCAGAAGAGAGAAGGACCCCATCTCCCTTAGAGAATCAGGAAGCCTTTATGAGCCATTTTGGATAGGGGCTAAGGGAGGCTAGGCTTGAAGTGGGACATTGAGAGAAAAAGAACAGATCAGGGAATCAGGGGAGAAAACTTAAGGTTATCTGGAGTCTTACGCAGGTGTGCGAGCCAACTCTGGGTTTCCATGGACGCTTCGGAAACCAGTAAAGGAAAATCATGAACAGCATCTTCCCAGAACTACTTGTGGCTGAGGAGGTCCACAGGCAACAATGATGTCATATTCCTTCCTCAAAAGCTCCAGTCCAAAAAGGACCTGAGTCCTGCTCTAGCTGTGAGAGGGCGTGGGAGTGTTTTCCTTAACCAACCTTGAAATTAACTTGCGTGCAGTGACCCGGGATTACAAAAGACCCCTGGCTATGGAGTTTTTTGGTGACCCGACGTTCCGTAGGTATTCAGTGAATTCCAGGTGGTGATCATAATAACGTTGATTCGTCTATGAAATGTCATAGAGATACTCTATATAGATTTGTCTCTCGAATTTTCTAGAAATTTGGGAAAACAGGTGAGATGTTCGGCTGTATAGAAGTAGGGGGAGGTCTCTCATTATTCCTGGAACTGTATGCAGTGCCTTGACAGATTTTTACTCGGTTCTGTGAGACACGAAAGAACGTGAGAGACAGGAGGAAAAGAAGGAAGAGGAGACAGATTCTCTGGGGTTCCGGAGGGACATAGCCAAAAGACCAAGAGTCATTCAATCTGTCGTTTGAGAAGAAGAGGAGACCAAGTTGTTAGATAATAAATGTGGGAACAGGAGATCTGACTTCCAGCCCGTGATCTGCTAGCCATGAGCTCTGTCCCTTCAGCCAAGTCACACAGCCTCTCTGAGCATCTCTGAAATGAAGGTCCCTGCCTACCTGGTCTCCAGGGACATGGCTAACCTGCTTGCTGCTGCCCAGAGGGTACCTGCAGGACTCACCCTATGCCACTGTGAACAGACCCAGCCCATTCCATTGATTCTTGAGCGGGTGTCCACCCTAAACCACAGCAACCTGCCAATCAGGTTCAAAAACATGGCCCAGACGGTGGCTCTCTGTTCCACCTAGAGGTAATAGAGACAGGGACCCATCAGTTAACACGCTTGGCATTGGACATTAAGAGCCAGCCACTACTGCTTCCTTCTGGCAGAACACCCAGGGCCACTCGCGTTGTCTGAGAGAGAGATGGATGGTGAACCATTCCAGCTGCATTCGCTGCTGGGTCCCTGGGCCTGGGAGCCTCTGCGGCACGCTGTGATTGAGTGGGGGAGGTGCGGCACAGCCAGACTCTCCCGGGAGAATCCCTTTTTCATTTACATTTCCAATTTCCAGACTTGTCAGCGGTTTCTGCTTCTATTCCCCAAGAGGGATGGGAACTCAAAAACAGAAGGTAAAAAGTGCACCGAGGACTCAACAGCTTTGGGCTGAGAGATCCCCATTTGCCGTGAGTGGTGGCCTCCCTGTGCTCTGGGTCACAAGAGTCATCTTGGGGTCTGCTGGCCTTAGGGTGAGATTCCAGGGATAGGGACAGACCCCTTTGTCAGCTACATGCTGGACAAACTGGTCCCTCCTTCAGCTTATCACCCAAAGAAACCTGGGTCTGTGCTGCTCTTTTTTAAAACTCTGATACAATCCACATGCTGTAAACTTCACCCTTTTATTTTATTTTTTTGAAGATTTTATTTATTTGACAGAGAGAGTCACAGCGAGAGAAAGAACACAGCAAGGGGAGTGGGAGAGGGAGAAGCAGGCTTCCCAGCGAGCAGGGAGCCCAATGCAGGGCTCGATCCCGGGACACCAGGATCATGATCTGAACTGAAGGCAGATGCTTAATGACTGAGCCATCCAGGCACCCCCAAATTCACCCTTTTAAATTCATCAGCCCAAAAGGCAACACAGTCCTCACTGAGCTGTTGCTTCTTCTACACACCTCCCTCAGCCCCTTGAAATCACTGATCTACTTTCTGTCCCTGAGAATCTGGGAATTCTCAACGTACACTTCACAAATGAAAATGAAATCATAGACTATGTAGCCTTTCATGGTTGACTTCTTACAGTTAGCATAATGTTTTCAAGGTTGTCTATGTTATGGCATCAGTATTTCTTTTTTAGTAAATAAATATTTAATAAGTAAATATTATTAAATAATACTGTATGATATGAAAATCATTTTCCATTTTTCCATTCTTCAGTTGGCAGACATTGCGTTATCACCTTTTGCATATTATGAGTAACGCTGATATGACCATGCATGTGACAAATTTTTGTGTGAATGTATTTCAGCTCTCTAGGGTGCATATCTAAGAGCGGAATTGCTTTGCTATGTGGTTAACACCATGTTTAACTTTTTGAGAAACAACCAGGCTTTTTTTACCCAAAAGTTGCTGCACCATTTTACATTCCCATCAGCAGTGGATGAGAATTTCAGTTCTTCTACAGCCTCACCAATACTTGGAGTTTTTGCCTTAAAAATATATATTTATTTATTTATTTATTTATTTGACAGAGAGAGAGAGACACACACACACACACACAGCGAAAAAGGGAGCACAAGCAGGGGGAGTGGGAGAGGGAGAAGCAGGCTTCCTGCAGAACAAGGAACCTGATGTGGGGCTGGATCCCAGAACCCCAGGATCATGACCTTAGCTGAAGTCAGATATCCAATGACTGAGCCACCCAGGTGCCCCAGAGTTTCTATCTTTTTGAGTGTAAGCATCCTAGTGAGTGTGAAGTGGTATCTCAATGTGCTTTGGGCTTGCATTTCCCAAATGACTAATGACATTGGGTATCTTTTCATGTGTTTATTGTCCATTTGCTCATCTGCTTTGGAGAAATGTTTACTCAGGTCCTTTACCCATTTATAAATTGGGTTATATATCTTTTTTTATTTTTGAGCTATAAGAATTCTTTATATATTCTCTCTACTCAACTCTCATCTGATACATGACTTGAGTATATTTTCCTCCATTCTACAGGTATCCTCTGAAGCACAAATGACTTCAATTTTGATGAAGTCCAATTGTTTGCGCTTTGGGCATCATATCTAAGAAACCATTGCTAATACAAGACCATGAAAATTTACATCCGTATTTTCTTCTAAGACTTCTATAGTTTTAGCTCTTGCACTTAGATCTTCGATCCATCGGGAGGTAATTTTTGTATATGGTGTGAGGTAGGGAGTCCAACTTCATTCTTTGTCATGTGAATACCTAGTTGTCCCAGCACTATTTGTTGAAGAGACTTCTTCTTTTCCCACTGAATTCTTGTGCCCATCTTGTAATTCCTAGTAAATCCTGCCTCCTGTGATTCACCCCTCAGTGTGGGTTTCTCCTTTCTTGGGCTAAATGGTCAGCTTGCTGAGGGTAGGAAGTGGTAACAAATATTTGGGTTCCCTATGAGGCTGGGCACAGGGTTCAAACCCTCTGACCTTATTAAATCATTCTGGAAATTGCTGTAGCGACTACTGCTTTCTGAGTATTTTCCACCTAGTGGCCCTGAGTTTCCTGTATAATTCACTTCAATGTCAATTTAGTTTAATGAAGGTTAATGAAGCCAGGTCCAGAGATAGGCATGGGGAGGAAGCTGCCTTGGCCCCTCTGGCCAAGCTAGTAGTCTTCAAGCTTTCACCACCACCCTTAGCCCATGTGGTTGATTAACTAAGCCTTTCTTTGTGTATCTATAGATCATGCATTCTTTGCTAAAAAAAAAAGAAGAGAGCCTTTCTGCACATCACCAAACCCTCTTACACAACCTTCAAACACTGAGATAATGTCTGTAGCTGGTACCATCAAGTCTGCACATAATCAAGAAACGTTAGGAACCTCTCTACTTCCTTTACTGATTAACTGCCCTATGTTCCTTTAAAAACCCCTTGACCAGGCAGAAGCTACAGAGTTGGCCTTTGGACAAGAGTCTGCTTTCTCCCCAGGGAGCCAGCTTTCTGAGTAAAGCTCCTATGTCTTCCCTATCAAATGAGCTCCTGGCTTCTGAACTTGGGTTTCCGTACCAGGGAGAATGGTGGACAGTAACGTCAGAAGAATCTGTGCTCCACACCTGACAGGACAGTCTGTGAGCACTTCCTACAGATATCCTGGCAATCAGTAGCCTTCACCATTATCCGCAACCGCTCAGAAGGACTCAGGAGCACAGAGGATGACAGCTGTGTTTCAGTTCAGCCGGTGAGATCAAGGAGGGAGGGGACACAGATACGGAGGAGGAACAGGGGCTGGAAAGCTGGAGACCAGATGAGATGGTGATGAGGTGTTCACCGAGGGTAGGTCTCTGGACCGTCTCCAACCTGGGAAGTCCAGCTCACCAAAAAGGGAAGGAAAAGCAGCCTTTGCCTCTTCCTATTCCTGGCAACGAATTGTTAAAATAATGGGCTTATGTTTCAAAGGTTTCTTTCTCTGCTTTTGATCAATAAAATGTTCTTTAGATCAATACAAATGTAATTTCGCTGCTGGCAGCCATTTAGAGCCTGCGGTGGAGAAGTCACCGCCCAGCACGCCTGGCTTGTGAGCATCATACAAGCCCCGTGCTCCGCTGGCTGTGGGCTGCGCTTGGGGACAGCAAGGACAAACAAATGAGATTACCAGCCAATAAGCTGGGCCTTAGCCCCGGCGTCTCGGTGCCCGCACGAGTCTGCAGCTCAAGGCTTTCAGTCGGAACAATCTGGCTTTCCTAAACGCCTTTAAACCTAGATAGCAGGAAGAGGGGGAGTTTTGTTTAGCCCCTCCCTTGTGCCAGAAATGGTTCTAAGTGCTTCTGTAAATTAACGCATTTGAATCGGACAGAAACCCAATGAAATAGCCCCATTGTCACCCTTGTCTTATTGATAAGGATACTGAGGCGCAGAGAGATGGAGAAATCAGCTAAAGGACCCACAGTGGACCTGGAGCCAAACTGGCCTTTGAAACCAGGAACTCTGACTGCAGGGGCTCTAAGCTCTGCACAGAGTCACACACCCCCCCCCCCCCCATCGGAGCATCTGCCGATAGTCCCTGACATTTTTCTGCCGGTTGCCTACCACACGCCGGGCATGGCGGGCATGGTGGGCATGGTGCTCCTTCCGTTCCCGTGTTTTCTGTTCCTTTATTCCCCCAGACATTATTACTGATGAGACACGGGGACCCGGAGAAGGTTGATTTCTGGCCCCGAGTTTTGCTGGCTGGAGGTGGCAGAGCCAATTTCAAACCCAGGTGGTCTGGAGCCAGCACTGCTGAGCTGGGCTGTCCCACTTGGGGAGGCGGCCAGTCAGTGTGTGTATTTCCTTCGGTAGCAGCTGCCTGTGTAAAGGACTGAGGAGGCGTGCCCAGGGAGAGCCCCTGACGGGCAGAGCAATACGTGAACCAAAGTCTCCTGGGGCCCCTAGGAGAGTGAGCAGTCGGCTATCCGGGTAAGACAGCTCAGGGAAAACAGCTATTTCAGCTCAAATTCCTGCTCTGGCTTTGGCCTTGCTCTGCACCTGCTGCCCAGCCTGCACGACCCACTGGCTGAGAAACAGGAGCAGACTGGCCTGAGTCTAGTGCTTGGGGAGTTTCGTGGCTCTGGAGCGGGCTGAGCTCTGAGCGAATGGGACTCTGGAGGCCTGACCTACCGGCTAGGTTCACGTTCATGAACACAGGGCAAGTAGAGAGTCAAGAGGCCCGAACTGGGAGCCAGAGTCCCCACGTTCTGGTTCCTACACGGGCATGTGTGCGGGAGCAAGGTCATTGCCTTCACCGGGTCGAATTTTCCAGTCTCTAAAATAATGCCCCGGGCGGGACCTGTTCATCTCTGAAGCCTCTCCCGGGTCAGACACTATGGGAATCAGCAGAAAGGGAGAAGGTCCATGTTTGGTAAGACAGAGGTGAACCTCTCATTCATCCAGCAAAATGTACCAAACGCCCATCGTGCACCAGGCGTAGAATTCAACAAGAAGCAACACGGACCACATTCCTCGTTGCTCTTGTGAAGCTTGTAGTGTCTCGTGCGATGCCTGATTCATCCGTTCCCTTGCTCATTCATCGATTCAAACAAGGAGCCGCCATGTTACAGGTGCAACTGTAGATACTGGGGTTTCAAAGAGCAGAGAGCGTCCTGGAGGCTGAAATGTCAGCAGGAAAGGAAGGTTTCGTCAATAAACACACCTCCCTTTTGCGGCTGGGATCAAAGCCGGGCTTATCCTAAACCTCTCCCCTGCCTTATGTAAGAACAAACCAAGAGATGAGGACTTAACATCCAGCACCAAAGTGGGCTAAGAGAGCAGGGAAACCAGGGAAGAAGATGGGAGACGGTCCAGCAGAATGCCCTGGGTCCCGGGCAGGCACCCACGAGAGCCTCTGTCCTACGTCGTCCTTGAAGCGAACTTCCGTGGACGTGTCAGGTGAACGAGACGTCCTCGAACGGAGCCGAGCTCAGCGTGAGGTCGCGTCAGTCCTTGTTCCAGGTCCGTCCCCGCTCTGCTGTCTCCGTGAGCGCGCAGCCATCGGCTGGCCGGTTCTGCCTCTTCTCGGAACTGCTATGGCCACGGTGCTCCTTCTGCAGTTAGATGGGGGCCGGTCTCCACAGCCGTCCCACTTGGAGCTGGGCTCTCCGTCTGCTGGGTTTTCCCAGACCACTAGTCCCTTGGGAAGCACAGTCCCCGGCAGCACCCCAGCTAACCTCCGTACCTTTCATCCCACTTCCCGGGAACCAGAATTGGCCTGTGGTCCCCCTTGTCTGCTCAAGGAATGGCTGAGAGCTCTCCCGATCCGTCCACCTCCGCAGCCTTCCAGCCCTCCCTGACTTCCCCTTCCCCGAGATTCAATATCCTCTTGATCTCAGTTGCAGCAAACCCCCACACTGCCATCTAGTTAAGGCACCCGACCTTTGACAGGCCACGTCCCCTCTGTTGACTTCAATTTCCCCATCTGTACACCGAGAATAATTTTACTTGTCCTGATGACCAGCCGGAGTTGTGCTGAAAATCAAATGTGTTCTTTCACTTAGCCTTATACCCTCTAGGCCCATCCATGGTGCTGCAAATGGCAAGATCTCGCTCCTTTTTTTAATGGCTCAGTCACATCCGATCGTCTCTACACACATCTTTATCCATTCATCCGCTGATGGACGCTTGGGCTGCTTCCGTAATCTGGCTGTCATAAAGAACTCTACAATAAATAGGGGTGCCTGTACCTTTTTGAATTAGAGTTTACATTTTCTTTGGATAAATATCCAGTACTGGAATTAATGACAGCAGAGGGTAATTCAATTTTTAGGTGTTTTTTTTTTTTTTTAGAAAACTGTTTTCCATGATGGTAGCACCCGTTGGCGTTCCCACCGACAGTGGAATCAGAGAAACAAAACACAAGGACAGGGGCGCCTGGGTGGCTCAGTGGGTTAAGCCGCTGCCTTCGACTCAGGTCATGATCTCAGGGTCCTGGGATCGAGCCCCGCATCGGGCTCTCTGCCCAGCGGGGAGCCTGCTTCCTCCTCTCTCTCTGCCTGTCTGCCTACTTGTGATCTCTCTCTGTCAAATAAATAAATAAAATCTTTAAAAAAAAAAAAACACACAAGGACAAACAAGAGGGGAAGAAAGTCAAACAAACAAACAAAAAACAAACCCAATTACAGAGAGAAAGCTGGTGGAGGGGGGGCCACCGGGGGCGGGTGAACTAGATAAAGGGGAGGTCATCTGTGACGCCCACTGAGTCATGTATAGAATTGTTGATCGCTGTATCGTACACCTAAAACTAGTAGGATGCCGTATGTTAAATATACCTAAATACAAAGTCAAATGCAGGGAATAAAAACAAGTGGATTATTAAGCGTTATGCGCAGAGGTAGCAATCACGATGGGACTGTTTACAACACACACCAGAGGTACGAGAGGCGGACACTGAGAACCACGCCATTCCCCATTGAAAGATACCAGCTCCGTGAGCCGTCCCCTGAGCAGCTCACGTGTGCCAGGCACTGGGTAACTGTTCCTGTGTCCCCAACCTCACTGAAACATCACATCACTCCTTTCCACTTGTAAATGAGGAGACACAGGCTCTGAGAAGTGATGTGTTTTGTCCTAGGACGCAGCTGAAGCAGAGCTCCTGGGTCCCATGGAGAGGTCGTCCGCTGGCTCTTTAAGCCGTGACTCCGCGGATCCCTAAAATCTCACCCGTGTGGTTCCTGGAAAAATACAAAGTGTGCTGTACTCCTACCTTTAAATACGAACCTGCTGCTTTCAGACCCAATTAGGAGCAGGTAATTACCTATGGGAAGTGGGGAGTTGGGCGGTCTGCTGGGTCGAATAGAGAGCACGTGAGCTAGTCTTTTCCAGTTATCAATAAAATGCTACAACAAAATCATTATGTGGCAACATGTTTACTTAATATCTCATGCCGGAGGCCCGGGATGGAAAGCAGCCACAGTCACCCCTCCACGAGAGCGTTTTGGGTCGGTGTTGCAGGCTTTGCGGTCCGTGTTTGGCAGAGATGTGCCCTGCCGGAGGATGACCTAATTTTTTCCATAGTGCCATCAAAAGGATGGTATAATCTCACAGTCCTCAGCCCCCCCCCCCCCCCCCGGGACTTCTGGTCCCTTCCCTGGAGCCTCAGCCTCGACTGGTCCCGGTAATGATCTTGCGTGAGGCAGGCAGTATATCGCGGCCAGACCCTGCCGCTAGAGGAGGGGTTCGCCAAGCTGCTGTGGCCAGGAGCCTGGGGCACTGGAGTGAGCCCCTGGTAGCCAGCGCTCACTGGGCCTCACCGGACCAGGCACGTCCCCCAGTCCCGGCTCAGCTTCCCTGCCCAGACCCACTTGCACCTGCCAGAAATGGACACTCGGCCTGCATGACAGCCTTCTCTGAGAGGTGTGCCATACACAGTCCAACCTCTTCCCCCCACCCCGGGACTGGGTTCTGCTCCCAGCCCTGCTATGACAATCATGATCCTGCTGCCTTCCGATTCCGGTATCCTCCTGGTCGGGGATGCTCCCTGAGCCGGCCTTGTTGATCATGGACCAGCTGCCTGCTGACGGCTTAGGGCCAAAACAATAAAGGGGTCACTTAGACCTGACTTCCCTTCGGCTGCACCAGCCTGAGCCGCCAGGGTCCCACTGTGCGTTCTGTAAGAGCCAGTGGGTTCTCTATGCCTCTTCACTTGCTTGGCCCCAACTGTGTGACTGCCTGCTTGAAGAACACTTGAAGGTCACTATGTGAGCCAGAAAAAAAAAAAAAAAAAAAAAAAAGCTTTGAGGCTACTTGGTTCTTTCTCCCCTGGGGCTCTTTCGGGCTTGGCAACTTCCCACCATCTTGCTTGTTCCTTGAAACAGACCCAAAACCACAGCCTCCAGGAGACATTCTCAGGGTCCACGATACCCCTTCCTTACAGCTGTTTCCCCTTTCCTGTTTCAATCCCTCGAACCCCTGTGGTGTTTCCTGCACTTTTCAGCACACGAGTATTGTCTCAGGGTCTACTGCTGGGGGAACCCAATGGAAGACATCGAAGCAGAGAGAACGTAATCGTTCAGACCACCCTGATGTAAAGGGAGAGACTCCATAAGGTGGTTAATTTTATGTGTCAACTTGAGTGGATCTGCAGGGTGGCCAGATCTTTGAGTAAACATTATTGTGGGGTGTGTCTGTGATGGTGATTCTGGATCCAATAGCCCTTGCCTCGGGAGACCCAGGGAAGTGGTTCGCCCTCCCCAGTGTGGGGAGGCGTCATCGCGTCCTTTGAGGGCCTAGATGGAACAAAGAGTTGGAGAAAGGAAGAACTTGGCCCTTCCTGCCTGGTGGTCGAGCTGGGTATTAAATTCTCTGTCTTTAGTTTTCCTGGTTCTTGAGCTTTCCAACCCAACTTCATGATCTGCTTCCTCGGATCTACGGACGTTGGGCCCAGACTGAACTACTCTACTGGTCGTCCTGGGTATCCAGCTCGCACATGGCAGATCTTGGGCTGTCTGCATTTCATGAGCCAATTCTTATCACAGCTCTCTTTATAAAGACAGATGACACAGGCACAGATAAGGGTCCTGTTGGTTCTCTTCCTCTAGAGAACCCTGAGCAGTTCACTTCCTGTGTCTGAGGACGTTAAGAACCATGTCACCATCCCCATCATCCAAGCATCTGAGACCATCCTCAGGGACCATCAGACAGGAATGTGCCCTCTGGTCAACCACAAAGCGAGAGGAAAATGGCGGGCCTTGTGGCCTGGCTCTGTGCTCACACCATGCTGGGCCTGCGGGGACTCTGGAGCAAAGGATGTTTGCAAAGCTGCTTGCGTTCAGCCCCGACCATCGCTACAGAGGCAGGGAGGAGAAAATGGGAAAAGACAAAGTTCTGCACAACAGGAAATCACGTTAGAAAGCTGTGAAAATCATGTATCCTTTTGAGGCGTAATGGTTTTAATTTTCTCAGGCTCTGATCTCCCTGGCAACAATTTAGAAGTGCATAAGCATTCATGAATCAAAGTTGGGCACGTCTGCATGTTTAATTATGTGTCATTCGATGGAAACCTTCCTTTTGATCTTAGCATTTAAAGGGATTTATGCTTTAACAATTACATTTTTTTTCCTCCTCCCCAAAGTCAATGTGGGTTATTCAATAGTATAAGCGTGGTTGGGAGTGGGGGAGGGCACTGAGAAAGTCAGGGGAGATCTCTGCTCCGTCTGGGATGGGCTCCTGCTCTTGGGAACTACGTGAGCTGGGGAGGCGGCTCCACTGTCCCGGGAAGGTGCCCGTCAATGACCTTCCTCACCTGCTCCAGACGCTGTGCCAGTAAAGACCCCAGCTTTCATCTAAGACAAGTTGGGGGTTCTCCTTGCCCTGCTGCAAAATGACCCCTGATGAACCTCCAAATCTCCTTGATAGCAGATGAATTCTAGACTGATTCTACCTTCAACACGGATATTAGTGGTTGGCTTACGGATATCGGATATCAAAAACAGACACCGGATGGATACCAGAATCATGATGAGAGACTCTCTGCTCCATGGAATGTGGTGGCTTCCCCTCCCTTTCTTAAGCCTTCCTTCCTTACACACCTTTCCCCCCGCCACCCCCTGGAAGGTACATCAGTGATTCTTCTGAGACATCCATTAAGGGCACATTGCAAGAACGGTCAGGAACTCTGAAGATCTAGATGTGGACTCCCCTAACCCTTTCTGTGGGGAGTTCAGTTTAGCCCACAAGGAACACACCACGGACACCAAGGTCACTATCATCTCTGTTCGTGTTTACTCAGCCCCATGTTCCTTCAGACACCCATCCATCTCCTTAACGAGATTTATTCCATCATGGGCCAAGGTCACATGTCTGTGAGGCCAGACTGTGTTTCCTCCCTGACTCTGCCACGTGCAAATGACACTCTCACTGTGCCTCTGTTTCTTCATCTGTAAAATGGGCATGATAAAAACACTTCCTGGGGTACGATGAAAACACAATAATCTGAATTGTGTGGCTTCGTTCCTGGGCATAACAAACTACCCCCAGACGTAGCCACTCAAAACAGGGCTTGCAAACTTTTTCTGTAAAGGGACAGAGAGCAAATCGTTCAAGGGCTGTGGTACCTACTCACCTCTGCTTTTGTAATGGGACAATAGCTCTAGACAATACATAAACAGTTGAGAGAGGCTGTGCTCCAGAAAAACTGTATTTACAAAACTGGGAGGCACACCAGATTCAGCCGATGGGCTGCCGTTTGCCAGCCCCTGACTTCAAACAACAGCCAATGATTTGCTTCACAGTTCTGTGGGTTGACAACTTGGATGGGGATCTACTGTGTCATTTTCTTAGCCTTGGCTAGGCTGCCTCATGTATCTGCAGTCAGCTGCCAGGCTGGCTGGGGCTGGCTGGTCTGGAATGGCCTCAGCTGCTCTAGGTGGTCTGTGCCCCTCCAGCCGGCCAGCCTGGGCTTGTGCCAGTGGAGACTGGGCAGAGCTCCAAGGGCCTCGGCGGATACACACAAGGTCTCTGGAGGTCCATGCGTGCTATGGGCATAATGTCGGGGCTTCTGGCACTTTCTGTGGGTCAGAGTAAGCCACGAGGCCAGCTCAGATTCAATGGGAGTGGGGTTGGGAAAGTGGCTCTTCACTTCAGGAAAGAGCTGTAGAATCACACTGCAAAGCAGAATGCATCCAGGAAGGAAATGATCCCAGCCATGTTGGCCAACAGCCTATACGATGAGCCCATCCTTGTGTCCCGTAAATGTTAACTTAGCACGAATCTCTTCTGTGTCATATTCGGTGACAGAGATTGCAGGGATTATACAGCCTTGAAGCCCCACCTTTCAGATGCCCAGAGACCAAAGCGTGAAAGAAAGTTTATTCACGAATAACCATAATGAAGCATAAAAACTAGAAATGGCTCCCGAGCTTGGGTTTCAGAGCTCAAAAGATGGGAATAATGGAAACACAGGAGATGAAAAGTTCTGGTAAGTATATGTACCCTTTAGGGACTGTATCTCAGAGCTCTTGGTGACAAAACAATCTTATGAAATATTCCAGGAGCCACACAAGAACTGAGAGTCACGTAGAGTTCTTTCTCATGATAGAAGATGTCCTACCAAGTTGCCTTTTCATGGTCAACTTCCTGATCCCCATGCATGGGTCCTAGGAAGAGTTAAGAGTTTGGTCTGGCTGATTAGAGTGAGAAAGCCAGAGTGTGGTCAGGGATGAGGTTGGAGAATAACAGTAACCAGATCATTCTATGAATGATCCATAGGAAGACAGGGTCAAAGCAGGGAAGTCTGTTAAGAGGTGCTGATGGCTTGGTCTAGGATGGTGGAGATTGCAATTCTAAATATGTTTTGCCCAAAGAATAGGCAGGATTTGCTAATGTACTAGTTATACAGAATGAGACACAAGAAACAAGGACAATCCCAAGGTTGTTGGGCAGTTGTCCACCCCTACAGTTGGACAACTGTAGGGGTGAAGGATCATTCCCTGTGATTGGGTAGAGTGAGGCAGGATCTAAGTTTGGGAACAAAAATCAAAAACCTATTTTTGGCATAAGACCCCTATTAATGTAGGTGGTAATGTTGAGGGGGCACATGGAGTTCGGGGGGGGGGGGGGGGGGGTTACATTCATGAATTTAGAATCCACCAATGCATATATGATGTGGAAAACTTTAGGGTGTAACAGATGATATATCCTAGGGAATGAGGATAGAAGAGAAGGGAGGGGAGGACTGAACCCCAAGTACTGGAATGTTCTGAAGTCAGGAAAATGAGAAGGATCTAGCAAAAGTGGCTAAAGAAGGAGCAGCCACTGAGTCAGGCTGGTAGGAGGAAAACCAAGAGAGAAAGAGAACTGTGTCCGAGAACCCAAGAGCTAAGAGTCAGGACACCTGACCCTTACCCCCTTCCTCTTGTTGAGGCTCGGATTGGGGGTGTGGATGTGGGTGTGTGCCAAAGGAGAAGGAGTATGGTCCAGGTGATCTTTAAAGCCTGTTCCAACATGGATGATCTGTGACCTGGTCTGTCTGTCATGGTCTGCTTCACTGTGATGTATTTCTTTAGAGTATCTCAGCCTCTGGGAGCAGAAGTCTGGCTAATACTGTCTTTCTCATCTCCCTGAGGTGAGAATTCAGCTATCATTGGGTGTACGTGTGGCCCTGACTGTTCTTTCCACACTATTAGCAGCCTCTGAGGCACCAAAGAGCAGCAGTCCCTTCCAGAAATTCCCTTCTCATGCAACTCAGGGCTGACGCAGGGGTGCCACTCTGGGCCTTTCCTCTAGAGCACTTTCCATAGTGTGTCTGTCTATGTTCAGCTCATTATTTCTTCTGTCTCTTGCATGACGAAGCACTCTTCAGGACAGTAGGAACCATATCTACTTCTTAATCACTGTATACTCTCTTCATTTTTGTCAAACGAGTGAACAAAAGAAAATTGTGTTGCGTAGATGAAACTCATTCTTGGTGTCGCCATGAGGTCCAGATCCACACAATGAACAAGGTGGACTTAGGAAAAACTTGATGACAATTATAGTGATATAGTCAAAAGACTGTGAGCCTGCTGAGGAATGAGCTCTCTCCCTCTCTCTCTCCCCCACAGCTTTCAAACTAGAGCTCTCCGCTTGGCGAGCTGCTCGTGTGATTTCCAGCACTGGATCAAAAAAGTGCAAAAAGAGTTGTCTAACACCTAACAGTTCTAGAATTTAATAACAACAAAACTCTAACATATCACCTGTGACCAATCTCATGTCTTTATTATCCATGCAAAAAGTATCTGGTGAGAAAGACTTATTCTATGGAGTTAACAGGTTGCTTAATCATATGAACTTGAATTTATTCATCTATTTATTCGTTTCTTTATTCCTTCCATCCATCCACCCATCCATCCATCCATCCATCCATCCATCCATCCAACCATCCACCCATCCATCCATCTATCCATCCATCCAACCATCCATCCAGCCAGCCAGCCAGCCATCCAACCATCCATCCATCCACCCATCCAGCCATCATCAAACAATATTAATAGAGGACTTCCTCAAAGCCATGCCAAGTCCTATAGAAGCATAAATGAAAAGTACATGTTCTCTGAAAGGTCTACATTTTATTTATTATTAGGATATAGAAACATATGCTAATAATAATAATAATATCTAAAACTTATATGATACCTTATGTATGACAGGCAGTGTTCTAAGTATTCTACATGTATTAACTCATTTATCCCCCAAAGCAAACCTAAAAGGCAGGTACTATTAGTATTCCCGTTTCATATAAGAAAACTACACTTAGAATCTGTACTCAATTTTAACTCTGTCTCAACATTATGAAAACCCAGTTTAGGCTCCAGCCATACACATACAAAACAAATACTTCTACTCAAAAATAATTTTTGGGGGTAAAAACATTTCTTCTAGGAAGCAATGTAGAGAGGAGAGAGTATTGCTCTAAAATTCAAGAATCCAAGTTGTGTGGTTAGCTGTGTGACTTTGGACAACCTTCTTCCCTTCTGTGGGCCTTGCTTTTCTCCTCTCTAAGGGACTGTATCTCGGTGCAAGGGGGTGGAGGGGCAGTGGTGGTAATGACTGAATTGAGGAGAATGAATGAATGCAGTCATGCAAGTCGTACACTGCACAACTTGGGGCCACCATGTCTATGTGCTTAATGAAAATGGGGCCACCTGATATTGTTCAACTACTCTTGATATTGTTCAACACTACTCTTCATATCGCAGAGGGGATCCTACTTCTCCCCAAATATTTCCCAGCCTAGCAAATTTGGGGTACAACTTAATTGCACTCAGAACTGTCCATGCAGAAAGCAATCTTCCCTCAACTCTTTCAGCATCTCCCCTTGCTTTCAAAATTTCCCCGGAGAAATCCCCCTGCTGTGGAGGAATGTGTGCATACTGAAACAGGCAGGCCAATTTGAAATTGTGTCTTTACAGATGAGTAATTTCAAGCCAAGCCTGAAGTCCAAGAGCAGTGGAAGTGGAGAGGAATCTGCCAGGGAAGCCGGTGACCAGCCTTAAGCAAGAGCAGAGTGGGTGATACTGACATGGTTTCCAAGGACCCAGAGAGGGGTAGGATTAAGTCCACCAGCTCCATTTGTCCCTCTTCTGAATTCACAGATGTCTAATTTTTTTTTCATTAAAACTCAGCTTTTGAAGACTTCTGCAGCTTGTATCTATTACAGAGGTACTGGGGCACCTGGGTGGTTCAGGCTGTTATGCGTCTGCCTTCTGTTCAGGTCATGATCTTGGGGTCCTGGGATCGAGCCCTACATCAGACTCCCCGTTCAGCGGGGAGTCGGCTTCTCCCTCTCCCTCTGCTTCTGCCCCCGACTCCTGCTCACTCTCTCTCTCTCAAATAAATAAATAAAATATTTTTTAGTAATACAGATGTACCACTCAGATTGAGTTTCCAGCAACATTTATGGAGAAATGTAGGTCTCTAATGGCACTGATAAATATTAAAAATCTAAGAGTTGATAAAAATGTCTGTTTTTAAGAAAGTTTATTTCTTCTTTATACAAGTATGATCTCATTATGAGAAATTTGGAAAATAAAATTTTAACACAGTATCTTCTGTTTTCCTTTGGGTTTCCCATTTCTCCTTTAATTTCAAATTTTACACACAGTTTTGATTTTTGCTTTATTTGAATCCACTTGCCAGAACTATGCTGTATATAAACTTTATGAATATTTTAATTTTGTCTAGCCTGTAGTTTATGGTATAAACAATTTATTTCATCCTATCACAGCCTCTTCATAAACATAATTTTTAATTAAAAGTGTTACTGAGATAATTATGGACTCACATACAGTTGTAAGAAAAAAAATACGAAGTACTCAGCCGAGTTTCCCCCCATGGTCAGAGCTGGCAAAACCATAGTATGATATTGCAAGCAGGATACTGACCTTGACATAATCCAATTATCTTACTCTGATTTCCCATTTTACTTATAACTCATCTGTGTATGTGTGTGTGCAGAGAGTCTTATACAATTTTATTGGCCGTGTGCATTCCCGTATCCATCACAATTGATAACTGAGGATTTCCATTGCTACAAGGATCCCCCGTGTTGCCTTGTGACAACCCCACTGATCTCCCTCCTTCCTCCACCCGGTCCCTAACTCCCGATATCCTCTAATCTGTTCTTCATGTCTCACTGTTGTCATGTCAAAGTTCACTATACACGTGGAATCACAGAATACGTAACATTCTGATGTTTGACGTAGACTTTCACTCAGCATAATCCCTGGAGAGTCATCTAAGTTTTTGCCTATATCACTAATTGGTTCCTGTGGATGACAGTTTGGAGTTTCCTCAAGAAACTAAAAAAAGAGCACTACCGTCTGTTCCATGATTTTATCGCTGGATATCCATGTAAAGGAAATGAAATCAGTATATTGGAGAGATACCTGCATTCCCGTGTTGGTAAGAGCATTATTCAAAGCAACCAAGGTCTGGAAAAGTGTCTATCAATGGGTGAATGGATAATATAATATAATATAATATAATATATGAAATATTATCCAGCCATGAGAAAGAAGGCAATCCTGCCACTTGCAACAATGTAGATGGATCTTAAGGGCATTATTCTAAGTTAAGTAAACCAGACAAAGAAAGACAATACTGCGTGATCTCACTTATATGTGAAATCTTTAAAAAAAAAAAAAAAATGAAGCTCCTAGAAACAGAGGGTAGAAAAGTGGTTGCTAGGGCTGGGGTGCAAGCTGGAAATAGGAAGAGGTTGGTGAAAAGGTACACATTTTCAGCTCCAATGAATAAGAGGGAAAAAGGTGCTCTTTTTTGTTGCTGAGCAGTATCCCACCAGATAGGCAGTCCACAATTTGTTTAATCATGCACCTGTTGAAGAACATCTGAGCTATTTCCCGTTTGGGGCTATTATTAATAAACCTGCTATGTACAGGATTTTTTGCGGACCGAAGTTTTCATTTCTCTGCAGTAAATGCCCAAGAGCGCAATTGTGGGATCATGCAATACTAGGGCATTTAACTTTATAAGAAAAGCACAAAATTGTTTTCTAGAGTGGCTGTACCATTTTCCATGCTCACCAACAATGACTGGATGACCCAGTTTCTCCATAGTCTTACCAGCATTTAGCACTGTCATTATTTTTTATTTTGGTCGTTCCAATAGATGTGTTGTAATATCGTATTGTGGCTTAATTGGGGGGAGCTTTTAAACTAAAAATTCAATTTCTTTCATGATTAATAAGCTGTTGAGATTATCTACTGAAGAGGCTTTCCTGGCCCAGGATTTGTGGCAGGATCCCCTCCTTCCTGGGGGGAGGGGGTATCCAAGAGAAGCCTTCCTGGTGCCATGTTTGCTCTGGGTGGTGAAACAGGGTCTCGGGTGTATGGGACAAAGCAGCTTCATGGACCAGGCTGTGTGTTCTAGTGGATTCCTCTTGCCTGGTCCATCTCCCTGCCCCAAGAGAGGGGAGTCTCTGGCCCAAAGGTAAGGGAGGGGGGCTTTCCTTAGCCACTTATTCATTCTACTGTAGCTACACCACTCTCTCCTGATGTGATAGGTAGGCTTCCCATTCAATCCCGGAGAAGATGATGCAAGACTGAGGACTGGGAAATGTGGGTCTGGATTACCTTCCGTTGGGTCAGGGGCACATAAGACACCCCACTACCGTGTTGTTCCTCCCGTGCTGGGGTCCCAAACCAGTGTAACTTCCTCTTACAAACTTCCAGAGTTTTCCTGTGGTTGGTTGACTCTTGTATTATCTCCAGAATTTATTGTTGTATTTGGTGGGGAAGCACAAGGAGCTATGAGTTTGGTATTTTCCTAGACTGGAAATTCTAGGCATTTTAATGGCATCCTAGTATTCCATTGCATTTCATGGTACTTCATTGTATGATTCTGGGGTAGTAATGTAGCACAAGTGTTCAGTAATCGGGAAATGGTTCTTCTCAATATTTTACTATTAAAAAAAAATCACTCTTTGCATAAAGTTATTTCCATCTGAACTCTATATCACGGGGTATAATCTGAAATTAATGTAACACTATCTGTTAACTAACTGGAATTAAAATAAAAACTCAAAATAAACCAATGAGTAAATAAATGAAACAATACATAACTCAGAATGGAAACAGTGTTTCACAGAGAAGACACGTTTTTGATGTTCCCGAGTACTGCTTCGATCATGATCCGATTATCTATGGTTGCGTCACAAACTACCCTACTCCTCGTGGCATGAAGCAACAGCAATACCTATTGGTATCGCTCACGGAACTGCATCTAGTCGGATGGTTCCCACTCAGCGTTTCTCATGTGGTTGCCTCTAGACCGTGGCTGGGCTGGATTGAAGTGGAAGACTTCTTCATCCACATGCCTGGTGCTCGATGCTGGTTTTGAGGTGGGGCCTCCGCCATACTGTTGGCCGGAACACCTCCATGTGGTTTTCCTCTACGGCCTGGGATCCAGCATGGTAGCTGGACTCCAAGAGCAAGTGTCCCAAGAGCTAGTCTAGACTGATGCTGTATCTTCTTTTATGATGTAGCTCTGGATGTCACGTAGTGCCACTTCTGCCAAATTCTGTTGTGAAAAGTGACTCAACTAAGACCAGCTCACATTCAAGGGGAAGGCCATTAAACCTGATGGGTAGAGTGTCAACACATGTGAAAAACAGTTTTGAAAGCTATCAACATAGGGCGCCTGGGTGGCTTCAGTTGGTCCAACTGGTCTTCCTTTGGCTTGGGTCATAATCCCAAGGTCCTGGGATTGAGTTCCACATCAGGCTCCTTGCTTGGTGGGAATCTGCTTCTCCCTCTACCCCTCCCCCTGCTTGTGTTCTTGCTCTCATGCTCTCTTTCTCTCAATTAAATAAATAAAATCATTTAAAAAAAAAAAAAGGAAGGTATCACATATAGCAAGGGAAAGAGGAGGGAGGGGCTGACCAAGTAGGGGAGACACATGCCAGATACAGGTATCATAAGATACAGGTATCAGAAGCTGTCGCTGGTCAACTCTGAATGCAAGAGAAGAATGGTAAGACGGATCTCATCTGATACAGGACAGGGTTTGGCAGGGGAGCTATGGGAGTACCTCTCTACCATTCGCATAACGACACCCAGGAAACACAAAATCTCTCGACACGAAAACAACGGGTTCTTTTGACCAACATGGTGAATTCTGAATTTCTCATTAAATAGGAAGACGGAGGTTCTCTAGAAATTCTAGGCAACCAGGAGAAACAATATGGCTGTGGTGTGTTTTTGTACACACTAAAGCTTTGATAAGCTGTGTTCTGTGAGAAACCTTATTATATTTCTTACAGAAATCAATGAGAGGGTATTGAAGGTAACACTGTGAACAGAACATTTCCAGTGGTGCTTGGTTTATATGAGCATATAATAGGGACATTATGAGATTCTGCCTAAGGTGGCCTAAATGTTCATTTGGAATATTTCATCCACACAATGACTCAGAAAGCAGGAGGGAGGCATGAGGTTGTATTACAGTTTTTCTCATATGTAAAACCTGCACGTCTTATGCCCCAATTGTATGATTAATGTAGCTTCTTGATTTACGGTGCATTTATTTATCTTCTTAGTTTTTTTTTTCGTTCTAAAACCTCCTACATTTTAGGTTTTGCCATTAGACTAGACTTCTGTATAGACAGAAAACAACATGATTCTATCTGCCACGGAACTTCAAGTTTCGACTCTGACAGTCATCTTCCATCTCCCCCTCACTCTCCATGAAATTTTGGTTAGGTCCTTCAGCTTTTCAGGCCAGTCTAAGGCAATCAGACACCCTCTCCATCACTTTCAGACCAAAAAGCACACACACGCACACACACACACACACAAAAAAAATTTAAAAAGCTGTGATGACAAGGAATGTCATTTTCTCGGTGTTTTTAAAAACATCGGTCTAGAATCCTATTTAACTATCACTCATTTAAAATTTCTTCCTTACCCCAGGTCAGCCCTTCCCTGGCAGGGGTGCGGTGGTCACCTCTGTCCCTCTTCTTCAACCCACCGCTTTCTGGCTGTACTTTGGGTCCCTCCAGGGTTACAAAGCATCAGGGAGGCGAGACAGGAGGCAGGGGAGTTCTTATTTGAAGGATACTATTGTGATTGTCATTAAGCCTTCTGGAGGTGGCAATTCTCTAATTCATGGGGGGCCCTTGAGACCCTTGAGAGTTCTCTTTGGAAACCTTCCCCATCACAAGAAATCCCTCTTGTCTGCACGTCCCTTAATGGCAATGTTTCCTCCCCCGTCGACTCATAGCTCACCGGTACATTCTTGCATTCTAACGTCTGTTGGGGTCACTTGTCTCTACTGTCCTCTTAGCACATCTCCATCTGGCTCACAGAGACCTCCCCAGGCTTTGCCCTGCCCACTCTGGACACACGGACCATACCAGTCCAGTCCCTTCTTTCCCTGGGGGAAGGTGGCATGAGTTCAATCCCATTCCCGTAGCCCCTCAGGTCAAACATCTCGTTTCCTGTGTCTCCAACTTCAGAGCCATAAGGAATGGCTGCAGGAGGTTCTCTTCCAGCCCGTCTCCGGACCGGAGGACCCGATGGGGAAGAGAGACAGGACACACTGACGACACTCTCCAAAGAGATCATTTACATCATCTTGAATTGATTCCTACATAGCCTGTGTTGTGGGACCACCGCGAGCTGAGGCAGTTTCATGATCTCTCAGCATGTCGTGCACGTGGTCTGGGACCTTAATTAAAGATGCTCATGTACTTGACACCTATCATGCTGTTCTCAGCCTTTGTGGTCTCTGCCAAAAAGTCTGAGCAACGCGGTAAAATCTACTTAAACATAATTTCTCTTTGACACTTCATTTCACTGGAGATACTGACGAGGAAGCAAGAAAAAAAAAATCCTAATAGAAAGGGACTTGGCAAGGTCCTAAAATGCAGTTTGTTGAGGAAGCTTTACACAAATGTTTGTTTCAAGCTTCCAACGAACTATTTCATGATAATCCTCTGTTTGTTAGCAGTTATATTTAAGTTACTATTAATAGGGCTAAGCTTCTTTTCAAACGTTATTAGCCCAATTTTATTTCTTTTTAAATTGCTCACTCACGACCCGGGCCCATTTTTTTATTGATTAATAAGAGCTCTTCATATCTTAAGGACCTTAACCAACATGTTTTTTAAAGATTTTTATTTATTTATTTGACAGAGATCTCAAGTAGGCAGAGAGAGAGGAGGAAGCAGGCTCCCTGATGAGCAGAGAGCCCGATGCGGGACTCGATCCCAGGACCCCGGGATCATGACCTGAGCTGAAGGCAGAGGCTTTAACCCACTGAGCCACCCAGGTGCCCCCTTAACCAACATTTTATCAGAGCCATTTGATTTATGTTATTTCATGTTTGTTTGTTTGTTTTCCAAGTTTGGATTTTATCTGATGTGTAACGGGAATTCATTGGAGGATTTTATGTAAGGGGATGGGGTGATCTTATATTCAAAAAAAAATGCAATATTTAAAAAATTTAAAATATCAAACTTTTAAATATTAACTTTTTTGGTGTATAAGTTACATACAATTAATTATACTTACTTTAAACACAGTTTGATGACCTTTGACAAACATACACATCTAGGTAACCTCCACCATAATAAAAATGTATGACTTTCCTATTGCCCCAGAATGTTCCCTCATGCTCCTCTGTAGTCAACGTCCTCCTCCCCAGCCCAAAACCAGCCCTACATGGAGTTTCTACAGACCCTTCACCTTGACACATTAAACCTCAATAAAGTTGCAAGAAAAATTAAATTAATAAAACTTGCTAAGTGCAATCTTGAGTTGGGTCTTGGAACAGAGGACAGTAGTGAGGAATCTGGTGAAATCTGAGTAGCGTTTATGATTTGGTTAATAATTGCATGGGATTGTCTCAAAGATCTAAGGGTAAGGCAGGCTCTTCATCGGACAAATCTGCCTCCTGGAGGCCACCAGGTTAGACGACTGGCCACGGATAGATTCTGTGGTTTTCATTGCCGCTGGGATGGGGTAAGGCTCCACGTACGTGCCGGCCGATTCCCAGTACCCATCCCTTAAATTACAAATGGAACTGGGTGATGGGCATCGAGGAGGGCACGTGACGTGATGAGCACGGGGTGTTATACACAACTAATGAATCGTGAAACACTACGTCAGAAACAAACGATGCTCTCTCTGCTGGCTAATTGAACTTAGAAACAATCACGAATGGAAACAAATTCCTTTGCACGGGTGTTTTAAGGACTCTGCCGCATGGATCCCAACTGGGGAAGGACTTGAGTAGATTGTCCAATAAGGATAACCGCACCTTCAGAAAACGCCTGGGAGCTCTGACTCGGATATTATTTTTTTTTAATGCCTGAAAGACTCTCTTAGATTGCAGCCTGGACCTGAGGGCCCAGCCCTAGGGTTGGCAACGAGCAAACAGGCACTGAACCCGGTTATAAAGAAAGGCACGGCGCCTGGGGGGCACAGTTGGTGAAGTGTCCAGCTCTTGGTTTCAGCTCAGATCATGATCTCAAGGTTACGAGAACAAACCCTGCCTTGGGCCCCACGCTCAGCATGGAGTCTGCTTAAGACTCTTTCTCCCTCTCTCTCTCTGTCTCTCCTCTCTCTCCCTAATAAATAAATACATAAATTTTTCATTTAGGAACGGCAGAGAATCCAGCACCTGGGTGGCTCAGTTGGTTAGGCAACTGCTTTCGGCTCAGGTCATGATCCCAGAGTCCCGGGGTCGAGTCCCACATTGGGCTCCCAGCTCCATGGGGAGTCTGCTTCTCCCTCTGACCTTCTCCTCTCTCATGCTCTCTCTCACTTTCTCTCTCTCTCAAATAAATAAATAAAATCTTTTAAAAAAAATAAAAGAAAGAAAGAAAGGCAGAGAACGGCGGCACCTGGCAGAAAGGCAGCACGCCGGCCAGACTCCCTCTGGGAGGCTCTGCCTGACACCTTTCTTAGGGTGCAGCCGAGAGACCAAGAAATGGGCCATTGGCGGCCCAAGGAAGCGCTGGGGCACACAGAGCCTCGTCCTCAACCTGCCCCTTCCTGACATCTTTTCTGCAGATGCAGTTTCGAATACAATGATTGATCCTAGATTGTTTTTTTCGCCTCTCTCTGGCAGAGCCGGCCAACTAGTTTAGACATTTCTATTAGATTAGAAGCCAGGAAATGAGAAAAACCCTGGCTCACAAGGGAGCTATTCTCAGGTCGCATGCCTGCCTGGTAGAAATGCAGAGAAAGAAACAGGAAAGCTTTGCTCGGTGAATGATCACCTTTGTAATTTCTCTGTTCCTCCTACCGCCTCCCGTTCCCTCCGGTCCTCCTCCCCACCCCGCTCTTTCCCAGCCCGTCTGCGGAGTCTGGGAACTCTGCACATTCAGAATCATTCCCTAGCACAGACGCTTGAAATCACTGTGTGGTAAATGCTTGATGTAGGAGGAGAGGCACATACTTCCGGGCTGGACACAATGGAGAGGCCGATCTCGCTTTGCGGGACTGCAGGGGAATCCCCTAGAACTAGCGTCCCGAAGACGGGCGTCCTTATCTGTAAAATAGGAACGATAATCCCAAGGGTCAAAGTGTCGACCACAGTGCCCGCGGCAGGAATTCAACAAGCCCAACGCCCTTTAGGGTAGATCTTCAGAACCTTGCAATGCTAGAATGTGAGCTATTAAAAAAAAAAAAAATTGCCATATACCATTTATTAATTGCTTCTAAACAACCGATAGGTCGTCTGGGTTCCTTGCATAACACATCATTCAAAACAGAAGTCGTCTCACCAGGGCAAGCGAAGACGGCCCACACACGAAGGAGGCATCAGACTGACAGCTCTGTGAGCCCGTCAAAACCCCCGAATGTGGCGGAGGCCCCAATTTGATGTGTATGCAATAGTAGTCAGAACTTCAGTGGAGAAGTTCACACTGATTCCTACTTCATTCCACATCATTAGTTGTGGAGCCTCAATCATGCCCCTTTACCCCCTAGTCCCCACCCAGGGTGGAGGAGGGGAACTCTAGATGAGTCACATACCAGGACATGAACTGGCCATATTGGCTGACGATCCTTGCACATTTATTGGCATGACCATAACTTTCTCGCCAGCCTTCTTCTTTATCAACTCTCTTCTGTCTCTGCTCTGCAGATCTGATGCCTAGAAAGCTCGGTCTACCTCTGTTCTTCCTCAGCGTCTGAGGGCTCGGTTGAGGGTAAGCTCACGGGGTCCTCCGTGCCCTGTTATTCTCCTAGGTGGCCGTTAGGTAGAGAAGGTACTGGAAAATTGAGTGTTTCCCCACTTGGACTGACCAGTGTAGGGCACTGGGCTCTAATTTGAAGACATTTGTGCCTCAGAACTTAGGGCAAATGCTTTTTCATTGTGATCCAGGAGAACTTATCAGAGTTCTGTAATCAGGGTCTGGTGTCCACACCCAGATATTATTCATCACTTCCTTCTACTTTGCCCCAGAGAGGACATCTCCCTCAGGAAGTCATCTGGATGAGGGACTAGGGAGCCGGCATGTCAGGATACCACATTCAGACCATCAAAATCTCCTGATATTGCAAGTCAAGGATGATGATCAAAGACTTTACCAAAGATGGAACAAGATAGGGTACTTTAGGCTCCGTAGAAGGTAGCTAAGGGATCACTCCTTACTTCTTACAATCATGGAAACTTTGTTTTGGAACACATCTTTCCTCTAGTTGGCTTTCACCTTCCCTGTATGATAGTGGTCACCTGCCATCTACCTACTGGGATGTGTCTAATTACGGGAAGTTCTCTATGTGGAAGAAATCTGCTGAGTACTCCCATTAATCCCTAAATTTAACTTCAAATAGAAAAAGGGTTTGAATGTATTACCACAATGAAGAGTGTTAGACAGTGCCTGAGTTCAAAGCAGTAAATTCACATTCAAACCACTCTCTCTGCTGTGCATTAGGTGACCTTTTGCACGTAATGGGCACATGGTAAGTACATACTCAATCCTTCGTTGCAACAGTATGGTTTCTTGTCCTGAAGGCATACTGGGTTTGTGTGGCTAGGACGGGCCTGTCCTGTCAGGAGACTTAAAACATATAATAAGTCAGCATGAGAAAAATGATCTTGCATTCAATTTTCTCCACACTTCTGTAAATTAATCCTGTCCTGCCAGGCAATATGGAAGACATGGGGGGAAACTGTGATTAAGAAATGTTCCTTGAATGGTGCCGGGTGGCTCAGTCAGTTAAGCCTTTGCCTCAGGTCATGATCCCCAGGTCCTAGGATCAAGCCCCTCCTACCTCATGCTCTCTTTCTGTCTCTCTCAAATAAATAAATAAATAAAGTTTTTTTTTTTTTTTTTTTGAAAGAAAGAAAGAAATGTCCCTTGACCTTGTCAATCTTAAATTCCCAAATAAGGAGAAAGGATACGCACATAGCCACTTATTTTTGCCACGTGACCACGGGACTCAGAGCTCAACGTAGGGAGTGCCGTGAGAGGGAGAAGCAGGGAAAAATCTGACTCGTCGACATGCAGCCAACCCTGCACGCTGAGGTGCTCTTGTAATTCGGGCCAAGGATGCTGATACCATCCAGTGTTGTAATTACCGTCACCAGCTGTGCTCACCTACCTACCCCTCTGTCCCTGTCCTCCACCATCGGTGGGAGCAACGGCTGCAGCCATGGAGGGCTCCGACCCCTGGCTCCTGTTTCCCAAAGGTGTGGGTCGTCAGAGAGCAATAGGTTATGGTAGAAGAACCTGAGCTCCGTCACTGCCGGTCATTAGCAAACACCAAACACTGGCAGCAAAGGGAGTAAGGAGATGTCAACAGCCAAAGTCCTCGCCCCGGAGAGCACAGTCTGGTCCTGGAGATTGACAGGGGATTCAATGTGTCACACTCAGAGTAACAAAACCCCAAATTATGTTACCGAATGGTAACATAATGGTAACATATGTTACCATTCGGTAATATAATCGCCTCCCTGCCCCAACCCCCTGGGTTGTACCTTTACTTATAGGAAGAGTCTGTGTTGGGTTTTCTTTTTCACTTCTCCTATAGACAATTCTCACCCTTTATTCCCCCCTCCTAATAAAACCACCATTTTGAGTGTCGGCACGGATCACAGCGTGTTTCAGCCAGGCTTGGCGTGATAGGTAGGCAAATAGCAAACCCAAATCTATTTCTGCAGCTGGGGCGCACCCAGGTCCGACTGGGGAATGCATTTCCCAGCTCCGTTTGGTGGCGGGGCCCATATGGGATGATGTTCCTGCCAGTTCAACTTCCAGCTAAAGTCGGAGATGCCGCTTCTGTCTCGCTGGCTGAAGACGGAATCCCAGGCCTGGAGTTTCTACTTTTCCCACCTTCCCACTGGCAGGAAGGCTGAGGTAAGAGTGACTTTGGAAATCCTCCGCCTGGATTCCTGAGCCACCGCGTGGTCCCTCCTGAGCCAGCTGCCTGTCATCCCGAAATGCTCAACTGAGAATGTGTGCTTGAGAAAGAAGAAAATGTTGCTATTTACTGAGCAGTAGAATGACTTAGACTTCGGAGATTACTTCATTTTGGAGTCCTTTTTACCGTAGTTTGGCACTGGTCGGCTGGGATCCATGGGATTTCCTTTCTCTTTGTTAGATTTTAACCTTCCAGTTTTCCCTTATGGAGAGGGGCAGGTGATCCCGATCTGTTCAATGAAAAAGAACAAAGACTTCTTGGAAAATTTTGTTCTCTGATTTCAAGGAGGGTAGAAGAGCCAAAACAAAATTGCTGAGGAAAATTCACTTTTGCTTTTGACACTGGCTTTCTATTTCAGATTCCCGTGTGTGGTCCTGATGCCAGGAACTGCAGCAGCCATCTTGTGACCATGAGGAAAAGCCAAGAGAATCCAAAGATGGCAGCTCAGCCCCCTGACAGCACTGACTGAGCCAACGAACCTGCCTTGGAAGCACCGTCTACAACTTTCTATTACACGAAATATGTAACGGCTTTCTTGCTCGGGCTGCCGCTCATCTGATTTTATGCTACATGTAGTGAAAAGCATTTATAAATGGTACAGTCTTACAAAGATAAAAACTTGAAATTTCTTTTTGGCCCTATGGTAAATTGATTACCTCTCGTCTAAAATGTACACGGCAAAAATGAGGATCGGCTCTGAGTGTAGATGAAGACATGCCTGGCCCCTTTTATCACTCATATGTTCTCAGGATGGAGGGGATCATCCTGGATGTTGTCAGAAGATCTCGGCTTGCTCTCACTCTTAGACTGGATTCATCCAGTCACTGTTTCCAGAAATAGAGCGTTTCCATGAGAGTGGAGGTATCTGCAGAAATATAACTGGAATCGGGACGGTCCTGAAATACACATGGCCGATCACATCTGGGAAAATGCGTATTGTGCCTTACGCATGTGATCGTCCAGCTCCCGTGCAAGGCTGTAAGAGTGTCCGTGCCAGTGGCTGTTCGTGAGAGGTACGGCTGCCTTCTGCCCGCCTCACTCACCATGGAAGCAGCACTCTCCGCACGGGGCTCTTGGCCCATAAAGAGCCCTGAGAAAATTTAAAAAGGAGCCTTGTCGACAACTGAGTGCTTGACCTGTTTAACGCCATCTCTTTAAATACCCTAACGATGTATAAAGGGAGTGTAAGATCAAAGAATTGTTGTGTGTCAAGACGGATGCTAATAAATATCCCATTACTTGGCATCTCAAGGACATCTTATTCCCCCCAAACAAACAAACAAAAGAAGGACTATCTCCGTGACGTCGCCTCCTCAGTGCCTTTGTTGCCCTGTGATTGGAAAGTACTTGTTTCTTCCCCCGAAGAGCTCGTTTTTCCTGGTGCTTTTTATTACTACAGCCCTGTTATTCACTGCCGTGCCGAAAAGGGATTTAAATTTGTCTTTTCTCAAGTAGAAAATGCCTCTTCATGAATCGAGTGCATTCTTGCCACCAGAAAGACCGTTTCAGGCCCAACACTCCCCTACGCAAAGGATTCTTGAGTTAATAAGTTCTACCGCAGGTGTAATCCTCCCTGGTGGGGAAAGGCCACAGTAATCCTTTGGGAGAAGCAACTGCTGACTGGGGAAAGGCTGTGATGCTGTGGGGTCAGGCAGAGAGAAGCGTCTGAGTCCGGCATCATGCTACTGGTTGGCAGAAGCTGACAATCTCAGTCGGTGTTGTCCTGATGTGCTGGAAAACGGGTCAGCAGGCGAAAACACACGGAAGAATGATGGGAACCAGAGGGCATCAGAAGCCGGGCTTCCGGTTGCAGAAGACAGTACGGTGTCGACAAGGAAAGGACCACAGTCTTTGGGGCTGGATTCCAGCCCCAGAGCTCAGCCGTGATGCCAACTCCTTCATGCAAGATGTTCCTGGGCACCTGATGGGGGACCGAATCAGAGGATGAAACCCAGCGCCAGACCAGAGAGATTGAAGAGAGAAGCAGGCAGCTCAAAGATGGAACAAGAAGGTGAGAATTTCATTATAACGCCCAAGTTTGAGAGCAATTGATGAGGTGGGAATGGGTGGGCACCAAACACCCCAGTCAGAGGCAAGGCCGGAATCCAAAGGTGGGACTTAGGGAGGCCAGAATCAAACCGTGAGCATGGCCATATGATGGATGTAGTGCAAGGTCAAGGAGACAGAAGCAGGTCACAGAAAGACAGCGTGGCTCGGGAATGTTGGCTGAGAGCCCAGGCAGGACTCCTTGGCACGAGGTGGCCTCGTCACGCTACCACTCTTGACCACAAAAAATCCTGCTTTCTGCCAGTTTGACTTTCTGTTCTTATTTTCTCTAAATCTTCTTCTGTGGTGTGATAGCCTTTCTTCCTTAATGGAGTATTATGGAGTATTATGCCTCCATCAGAAAGGATGAATACCCAACTTTTGTAGCAACATGGACGGGACTGGAAGAGATTATGCTGAGTGAAATAAGTCAAGCAGAGAGAGTCAATTATCATATGGTTTCACTTATTTGTGGAGCATAAGGAATAACACGGAGGACAAGGGGAGTTAGAGAGGAGAAGGGAGTTGGGGGAAATTGGAAGGGGAGGTGAACGGTGAGAGACAATGGACTCTGAAAAACAACCTGAGGGTTTTAAGGGGGCGGGGGATGGGAGGTTGGGGGAACAGGGTGGTGGGTATTAGGGAGGGCACAGATTGCATGGAGCACTGGGTGTGGTGCAAAAACAATGAATACTGCTATGCTGAAAATAAATTTAAAATATTTTTGAAAAAAATTGAAAAAAAAAAAAAAGCTACTGACTTGAAAGAATTACACTCCCGTGCATTGAATGGGATGTTACTTCATGGGCTCCTCAGGCCTTGGTGGGGCTGTGACTTATGGAAGGGTCAGGAAATCGAGAAGGTTCATGCTGGCCTCTCTCACAGGCTGGACAAGTAGCGAGGGCTCTCAGGTGGGCATTGTAAACTCCTCCGTGAGACTCGCTCCTGTCCAGGTCCTCCCAGCAGATGCCAAGTCAGAATTTGACATACAAGAGGTTTAGTAGAGAAAAATTCTATGAGGGGAAAATGGGAAGCAAAGCCTGGAGAAGGAGCCATCAGACCATGATGCCGGTCAACACCCATGGGAGAGAAAGGAGAAAGGGCAGGTAGGGCAGGCCAGAACTTCAAGCAAGAAGCTCATGGGGAATCCCATCAGAGGATTCTCACGCTTCCCAGCGATGGGCATGTCTTGGGATTCTGCTTCACTCAATCACTGTCTGGGAGTAGCCAGGAAAGGGTGACCTCTGTGCTAATATGGTGGTACATTCCAGAGCATGGCACAGAGGGCCAGTGGTCCATTTGCTCCCTATAGTCCAAATGCAAATTTTCTTTTTTTTCTTTTCGTTTCTTTTCTTTATTTATTTGACACAGAAAGAGAGAGAGAGATCACAAGTAGGCAAAGAGGCAAGCAGAGTGGGGGGGAGCAGGCTCCCTGCTGAACAGAGAGCCTGATGCGGGGCTCGATCCCAGGACTCTGGGATCATGACCTGAGCCAAAGGCAGCGGCTTAACCCACTGAGCCACTCAAGTGCCCCGAAATGCAAATTTTCATGTCCAGCCATGGTTGGCAGACTAATGGCCCCCTAGGAACATCCATGTCCTCATCCCTAGAACATGGGAGTATATTACCTTAAATTAAAAAAAAAAAAAAAGGATCTTGCAGATGTGATTAAGAGATGGGGATTATCTTGGTGGGCTCAGAATGATCATTAGGGTCCTTATAAGGGAGAGGCAGGAAGTTCAGGGTCAGAAAAGGCTGTATGATGATAGACGCATAGTGTGGAGTGATGTGGGATCGTGAGCCAAGGAACGAGGCAGCCTCTGGACCCTGGAAAAATCAGGGACAGCGTTCTCCCTTAGAGCTTCCAGAAGGAATGCTGATCTGTTAACACCTTGATTTTAGCCTAAGGAGACTGATTTGGGGATTCGGGCTTCCATAACTATAAGTTAATTAACCTGTGCTGTTTTAAGCCACAGAGTTTGTGGTAATTTGCGACCACAGACATCGGAAGGTCATACGTGGCCATAAAGTTTCTTGGCAGAAAGCTAGACTGGCTTCCTGCCTAGGGATCTCCTACCCGACATCCCAAGACGCAAAGGCAGGAGCTTCCAGCTCTCTGCAGCCTCTGGCTCTTGGGCTCACATGAAGTCACATCCACCATGTTTTATAAGCCGACATTGGTCACCAGGCCAGCCCACGGTCAAGGAGACAGAGGAAGTGACTTCCCCTTGGGTGGAGGGATCAGCAGCTCACCTTGCAAAGGGAAGGACTCTGCGGCCTCCAAGCAATCCACCACACGTGGCTTCCGGCAGGTGACAGGTGATGGGGCAGGTTGGGCTCGGGAGGATAAAGGTTCCCCAGCATAGCAAAGGCTGACAAAGGTTTGCAGTAATGGAGCTCAGGCCCGACTGCATGACAGAATCCTTTGGGGCCATCAGCTAGGAAAACAGAAACCACTCCCTGTGTTCCAGGTAAAGTCCTTGTTAAAATGCAGGTATGGGCTTACCCTCTGGAAGGGCTGCAGGAGCCAGGTACGATGAAGAAGCTGCTCCAGGAAACTCACAAGCAGGGAAGCAGTCGCCAACGACCTTGGCAGATGGCAGAAGCACGCTAGGTGATTCCTGGGAAGACACCTGAACCCTCAAGTGGAAGCCGGGTCTGCTGTTTGCTGTTACCATGCGTCTGCCGCAGCTGCTGCCGAGAGTAACCCCTTCCTTTCTCCTCTCCCATCCCAGCTGCAGATGAGTGTCCCTCTCCGGCAGAAGTGAACAGGAACCCTGCTGCAGTCAAGGGGTCTAGGAAGGAGTGCAAGAATTGTTTAAAGGGCAGCGGTGATGCAGAACGTGGATGGACCACTGGGAGGTTTTACCAAAAAGTGCCCAGGCCCCACCCAGGCTAAGGAAACCAAAAATTCTGCAGAGGCAGCTTCAACACTAGTACTTCTAAGGGGCTCCCCATGATCATGACTTTATACCTTTTATCTTACAAAGCCCGTCTGTAGGTGCTCTCACATGTAATACCTACAACTTGTCCATTTCCACTCTTGCAAAATCTGTCAGAGAGGGAGTGATTTCCCCAAGGTCATACAGGAGGCCTGGCCCAGCTCCTTTTAAACTCCTTTCCTTCTACAGCCTGTGACTGTCCCCAGGCACCCTGACATTGCTGAAGACCTCTCTTGGATTCTGAGCATGTGCCCCACCTTGAACTCACAATCTGATTCCCTTCTGATGTCTCTGCTCCCGGCCTCAGACAGCATCTCCAAGCTGGGACCACTGATCCTGCTGACGGACCATGCCCCTCAGCTCTGATTGCCTTGGCCGGTGGACCATCTTTGTTTCTAGTCATTCAAAAAATGAGCTAGCAGGCACTGCAGCAAGATTTGCTGCATCCTTCTGTGGTCATCTCCCCTGGGAGTCTCTCTGATTATTTCTCTGCATCGGTCTTTGGCCCGCCCCTTGTACATGCAATGCTATGCTCATCACATTATCCAGAGTGACCCTATGAAGATCACTCTGCTCACACTGATCTTGGCTACCAAGCAATCGCCCCCAGTGGAGCTGTGTCTGCTGGTGGTAATTCACAGAGCAGGATGCTTTCCTTTCTTCGGGGTCTCTGAGAAGACAGTATTATCTAGAGGCAGGCAGAGTGATGGGCCCCCCAGCATCAGGTGTGTGCAGAAAGACATCCAAGAAGGCAAGCAATCAGCATTAGGTAATTCTGGCTGCAACCAGTTGATTCCAAAAATGGCAATGCCTCAGCTCTGGGGACCAAGGCAGGACCTTCTCCTCCAGGGAGACCTTGGACTTACAAACAAAGCAAGACCACTGCTTCAATGGGCCCAACCTCCTAGATCTTTTATCTCATTCCCACGTGAGAAGTTGGTTCCTTTTAACGTATCTGCATCTGTTGTCTATTCTTTTCACCAAAGAGTCCCCATGCACCTGGTCTTTCCTTCTACAACCCAGTGCTCTATCTGGACAGTCAGTGGTTTCCTTTCCAGAACCTTTTCCAGCCATCCTTGGGCTTGTGAAGAATGTTTCTGTGTGCATATGTCGTGGAGACTCTCTGGAGAGTGATGTTGGGCAGAACTCGGTCTCCTTTGTCATGGAACACTGGCCTGGGATTGATGCCAAGGATACTTCTCAGAACCAATGGATACCAAATTCTGCGTGGGCTCAAGATGGCCAGGAGGACCGGTGGGCCCTCCTGCTATCAGGTACGGGGAAAGAAGGCCATCTCTGGGTCCTTCCAACCTGTTTCACATTTTACTTCATTGTCCCATCACATTTCTCCTGGTTACATTTTCATTGCTCCTCATCCTGGAAGCTCGGAGTGGAGATGCGTGGCTGGCCTGAGTCGGTTCACAGAAGAAGCAGGGGAGCAAGCAGCACGCCTAAGGCATCCAGCCTGTGAGGACAGGCATGGCCACAGTCTCAGCACAGAAGCCCTTTTTTGGCTGGAGAAAGAGAAGAGCTCCTGGAGGCCCAGAGCTCACATCTCCCTGGAGGTGGAGGTTCCAGAATTTCTACCCAGGAAGGGCATCAGGCCTCAGTACTGCTGAGGTGGTTGATGCTGAGTTTACAGAGTCCTTCCCATAGGAATGAGACAATGACAGATGCCCAGTTCAAAGCCTGGGGTCCGGGCTTCCGCTGGGAAGGACTGCCTGATGCATTTCCTACGAAACAACCGATTCACCTTCAACGGGCACCAGCTTGTCTTTGAACCTCAGTTCCAACAGCAGGTTTTCTCCTGGACCTGAGGTTGCCCCTTGCTCCCTTATCCACTTCCCCAGCAGACCCCAAATCAGGCCTTGCCTGATGTCCTCCACTCCGCTAGATTCTGTCTCCCTGCCCGAACTCTGCAGAGAGGGGCTTGGAGATCTATGCCCAGTTTCCTGCCTCGACTTCGCCAATCGCTGCCATCTTGGAAGCTGTGTCCCTCCCTCCATCCGTCCACGGGGCATTTAATGAGCACCTACAGTGTGCCAAGTCCTGGGAACACAGGTCCGACCTCCTGGTACCGCACACTCATCGACGGAGACCCATCAGCCTGCCTTCCTTGTCCCTTCTTGACAACCGGCAAAATCCGTTCCACCTACATGTTCTCCTGACCTGGGTCTGCGTGGCTTCAGTTTCCTTGTGAAACCGAGTGTGACAGGGCGTGGGCACAGCACTTCTTTCTTGGTGCACGAATCATCCACATTCATCGTACGCCCTGCTGGGGACACTCTTCCCCAGGATCTGCCACACCACCCTCTCTGTGAGGCCTTCCCTGGTGGCGCGTTTCAAATTCATTTCAAATGTCAAACCCCTCTCCCCCGGCCCCCTCACCTCCCCCCCACGTCCCGGCCCATCCCCCACCCCGTACTCCTCTCCATGGCAACTGTCACCAGGGCACATTCTATGGATCAGACTGACTCGTTGTTCTGCTGGAACATCAGTCCCACGATAGTGGGGTCGTGTCTGTTTTATTTGGCACCGTGTCCTCGCCATTCAGAAGTGGGGCCGGCCAAGGCGGTGCCCAGAGGATGGTCATGGAGTAAAGCATGAAGGAAAGCCTACAATCCATGACGTACTGCCCCGGGAACTCCGTCTCTATTATTTTATTTAATTTTTTCTCCATCCCATTGTCATCCTTCATCCGCGAGAGGCAGAGCAGTCCTATGATGCATGCGAGGTCACTCGACTCGCAAGTGACGGCCTCGATGTGATCCCACGCCTGCCTTCTGATTTACTGCATCATTGGGGGCCACGTGGGGCCTTGTTACGAAGATAAAGAGAGAGGGAAGCAGGGAGTGAGGCCGGAGGGAGGAGGGCGCCAACAGCACCGTCGGGGCATATTCTGGGTTCTGGGGCTACAAGAGAGTCGAGACTGCTTTTGCTGTTTTGTTTGTCCTCTGATCTGACCGACATCTCCGTGCAGCTCCAGCAAAGTGTGTCCTGCCACGTGCTTACCTCGGGGGGCAGGAGGGAAGTCTTCACGGATTGGAGTGATTTCTCCCGGCGAGCATCCCCAATCCAGTGGCTTCCCGGAGCCGTCAATAGATGAAAGGTGTGCGACACACGGAGCGATCGCTAGCCCGCCTGAGAGGAGAAGGAGAAAGCTCTGCCCCGCAGACCAGCCTCCCCCCTTTAAAATCCCTTTTAAGGAAATGCATGATTTATGAGTCATTGAGAACCCAACGCTGAGCCCCCCTGTGTTCTAACCGAGTTCTCCACGGAAGCCGCTGTGGTCAGATGCCCAGATGGGGGGACCTTGAATCGGCTCTTCCTGTTTCTCCCGGTAGCAGAGTTTGATGCCTCCCGTTTGGTGTGGGGTGACCACGCTGGAACTTAGCGGCTTGCACAGGAGCTCAGCGTCGAAAGTGTAAGGCTCACCGCCTAAAGGGCTTTTGGAGCTTGCAGACCAAAGCCTATGACCCTATGAGCATTGGGTCCAGAGCTCTGGCAGACCCACTGTATGCTGCTTTGAACTCCAACGCATCTCAGGGCATGGTCCCTTCTGTGCGCACGTGGCTGGTGGCTTTTTTATAATTCTGCATGGCTGCAAACCAGGCACGTGGCCAAAGGGACATCACATAGCCTCTTCTCCCGGGTTTCCCGTCTGTAGAATTACGGTGCTGAACACATTAGATCCTTAGGACTGTTCCACTGAAACATTCTCATCCTCAAAATATGACATTGTTTTGACTTCTCCATAACCCTGACTGCCCCTCCTCCCTGTTCAGCCCGAGCAAGACGTCTCTGCCTTCTCTGACTTGCCCAAGACTTGAGCTTGGCTGAGTCTTCCATGAGTCCAAGGATGATGAATCTATTAAGGCCACTTGCTCCATTTCCACAGCGACTTGTGGGATCTCCCCAGGTCTCGGGGCTGGTCATTTACAGCAAAGAAACAAAGTTGCACAAGACTAGGGGCTCTAACAGATCATTAAGACACAGTTACCAAACCGCCTTCTGTTTCCGCAGTTATAAATGTATCCAGAGACTGAGCGGCAGGTAGCGATGCAGAATGATTGACAGAGAACCACATGGGCTGTTGGGGTTTGGGGTCAGCGTGCCGGCCGCTCCGTCGGCTGAGCCACACTGTCATTTGGGCCCCGTGCCCTTCCTCAGAACCCAATAAACTGCTGCAGGAGTCCCACTGCTGGTACAGCTATTACCGACAAGCTAATTGAGTTTGCTGGCCTTGAAAATGCATCAGCGGAGGTAATGTGATGATGTAATGCTGTGTTCCTGTCCTCTGGGTTCCCTTCCTGCCATTACCAAGGCCTTATTTATGAGACTGGAAACAAAAGCAAAAAAAAAAAAAAAAAAAAAAAAGGATGGCCTTTCAATGTGGCTCAGACAAGGCTCAGGCAGAGCCCGGCTGAGCTGTCCATCCGAGATGCAACGGTTCAAGTCAAGCACAACAGCCCCAGGAGGCAGGTGAGCGTGCCCCCCTTGAGGGGGTCCGGGAGGGTCTGCTGGACAGGGCTCCGAGGAGGACGGGAACACACACATGCAGCAGTCTGTCGGTTGCCACGCAAGCTGGTTGTGGACGACACCCAGGGGAAGGAAGCAGCAGATCAAGCAGAGGCTGAAGGAAAACCACCAATTACAAGGAGAATCAGAATGGGACAAGACAGTGTTAAATCAACCCAGAAGATGTGGGAGTCACTTTGGAAGAGACCAGAAGGAGGGAGCCTCCTGGACCCCAAAGTCGAAGGAAGAGGAGTCTGCCTGGGGAGGGTGGCGTACTTGGCCAAGTAGGAGCCACGCAGGACATGCACGTGGGCTGTGGGAGGAGCACAGACCCCGCCACCCGGTCATTGGAAGTTTGCTGAGCCCCGCTGAGCCAGGGGTGGGCTGTGGACACCTGACCCAGTACCTGCCCTTGAGGGATTTGTCTTCTAGTGGTGAAATCACCTAAGAGTGATACAGACAGACAGTCAGACCAAAGGAAAAGAACAGAAAGCCCAGAAATCAACACTCATGATGGCCAAAGTGTTTTCAACACAGGTGCCGAGACCATTCAATGGGGAAACAACATGTGTGTGACTCATGGCGCTGGGAAAACTCAATGTCCACAAGCCAAAGAAGGGTGTTGGACCCTTGCCTTACATCATATACAAGACTTCATTCAAACTGCATCGAAGACTTAAATGTAAGGCTAAAGCCGTAAGGTTCTTAGACAAAAACCCAGGGGAATGAGATCTTCCGGGTTCAGAAGTAAGAAAAAGAGCATGTCGGGGACACGCAGGTACAAGCAAGACCGGATAGATACACGTGGCAGAGGTGGACGGGCCGGTCAGCGCAGGGCCCAGGAAGCTGCCTCGGGTGACAGAGCTGGGGGGAATGACAGGGGTTGACAGAGGTGCACTCGGAAAGGTCAAAATGAGCCAGGCCCACCTTGATCAGGACAGGTGCTCCCGACACGAGGAAGAGAAGCCACGGAGGCTCTAAGAAAGGAGGGGGCTTGGCATTTCGAGGAACAGAAAGATGGTCGGTGCGCCTGGACGTAGGGACGGAAGGAAATAGGCTGGAGACTGAAGGGGGGACCGGATGATGAGGGTCTTAGGGGCCATGGGGAGGAGCTTGCATTTCACTGTCAGACCCGGGAAACCGGTGGAGGGCTTAACCAGGGGCGTGAAGGCTGCGATGTCACTTGACCTGCCAACCTCGGTCCACATCCCAGGTCTTGATTGAAACCAAGCCCCGGCACACTTCTAAGATACGGAGCTCTTTCAAAAATCCCTCAGCGGCCACGAACCTTGGTGCCTCGTACCTGACCAAAGGCTACTTGAAGACCAAGGAGATACTGGGACAAAGTGCGCGTTACTTCCGTCTGTTTGCATCAGAAAGCCCTCTGCTAAAATGCAGAGTGAGGTCTCAATGTCTGTGACGAATTTTGTCCTCCATCTCCACGGGTGAGAACAGAGCTGCGACATTTGCCCCCGAGACGTCTCTCATCCGGCTGCTTTGCTCCTTGACCCCCGCACCCCGGTTAACTGCCTCTTCTCTCGCGGCACACCTGCTGAGGTCGCTGCCTTGTGTACCAAGTCCCTGACGTCCTCGTGCGTGCAAAGCAGATCTTCACAGATGTTTCCTGAGCAAATAAATGACGGTGGCTTTGGTGGCCTCACACACTCGCACATGCACACACGCACATGCACATGCACACTCCTTAAAGAACAGGATTCTGGCAATATTTTTGCAAACCCACTTTACCGCAGAACTGTCTGTGCTGTCTGCCTCCCTCCTTGAACAAAATGGGGGAGGAAAATCCTTGCATCTGACGGCGAGAGCAGAGCCTGAACACAAGGATGAAAGTCCTGCCGGCGGAGAGCCGGGGAGAGTGCGCGCCGGCTAATGGAAGAGAAATGTCTGTGAGAGGCAAAAATAAAAGGCAGCGTTAAACAAAAGGAAGATGAATCACCCCCGCTCAGAAAGGAACACAGTGAAACAATGGTGCTAAATGAGATACAATCCCTGACAAAGATCTTCTCTGTTCTCCAAGGGCTTTTATTGTGCGGGGCGCACACGAGTTATGTTTTATCTTCCCGGAAAGAGTCCGTGTACTTTATTTTAAGCGTGGTACCTCTCGTTGCCTCGCCTCTCCCGTGTGCTGAGATTTAAGCCGTTATTGTGGTGCTCTATCTCTGATCGGCCTCCAAGATCTGAAAAGCCCTGAGTCTGCACGAATAAAAGAAGGCCTTCGGGTTTGACAGTGACAGATCCCGCCTGTCCCCGTGGGATGACATTCCCACAGTCTGAAGACCGGGGATCGTCCGATAACAACGGCAGGTTCTTTGTGCCTGGAGGTCAGGGCACCTGCCGGGGTAAGGGGGTGGGGGGTGGGGGAGGTAGAAGGAATTGCCCGGCCAGCTCGGGGCCAGCTCCAGTTTGGATGCAACAAATTTTGGGGTTGGGGGGGGGGGGTGAAAGGGAATATAGAGGTGCGGTCCTTGCACTCAAGGATGCCGTTGGGAAAACTGGGTTTGAAAGGGTCCTTTAAACGTGAGCCTACATCCCTACGCAGCTACCTTCAAGAGGTATGCCTTTGCCTCGGGGGACCTCGATCTCCCCATCTCTAAAACGGGACAGCAGGAGCGTCCGCTGCAGGAACTGTTGGTTGGGAGTGAGATCCTACATGCGAGATCACACACACCTCGCTCTTTCCGAACGGCTGGGGAGGCAGCCCGTGTGCTTAGGACTTTCACAGACAGGGAGATTTTTTTTTTTTTTTTTTTTGACCCTCAGCATTACTTGGCAGGCTTAGTGATTAATGCCTTTTTATCTTTAATGAATGAACAATTAGAACACTATTAGGCAAAGAGAACTGCATTACTCTTCTGATTAAAAACCCGGTACCCAAAAGATGAAGTCCAGACTCGGCGGGGCTCCCTGCGTGGCCCCACGCTGGCCTGCCAGGCTCCTCCTCTGCTAAGGAAGGTTGCAGAGACGCTGCAGTTGCGCACGCCCCCGGGCTACTCAGTGCACCTGAACTTGCCTTGCATCTGTAGGGCTTGATGATGGGTGGTTGGGACGGAGGGCTTGCATACACCCTGCACGGTCCAGCCAAGTGCTACCTATGCTCCCTAGGGGCCCTCCCCTGAACTGCCCCAACGCAGTGGCAGCTTCTCTCTCCTCGAAGCTCACGTCACGTTTCACAGCAGTGGTTCTCAAAGTGTGGTCCCCAGAGCAGCGGTGGCAGCGGCAGCAGAGAACTTGCTAGAAGAGCAAATTCTTAGGCTACTGGATCAGAAACTCTTGGGGCGGGACCCGGTATCCTGTGGTTGAGTCAGGTGCTGCCAACGGGAGCTCAAATCAGGGACCTGTCACTCTTCACAAACCTCGACGGGGACACGTCTCGGGCTGTGTTAAAATCACTTGCTTCCACAGAGGGCCATCCTCCAGGAGTTAGCACTTAGACACGCTAGTTTTCTTTCCTGTGACCTAATTTCCCTCCTCTGTAAAAAATGGGCATAATTATATTACCTTGCAGGAATGTTTAAACATCGGAAATAATTGGGGCGCCTGGGTGGCTCAGTGGGTTAAGCCTCTGCCATCAGCTCAGGTCATGATCTCAGGGTCCTGGGATCGAGCCCCACATGGGGCTCTCTGCTCAGCAGGGAGCCTGCTTCCTGCTCTCTCTTTGCCTGTATCTCTGCCTACTTGTGATCTCTGTCTGTCAAATAAATAAATAAAATCTTTAAAAAAAAAAATCAGAAATAATTGGGGGCACCTGGGTGGCTCAGTTGGGGAAGGGCCAACTCTTGATTTCGGCTCAGGTCCTGATCTCAGGGTCATGAGATTGAGCCTCATCTTGGGGGGCTCTGTGCTGGGTGTGGACCTAGCTCGTGATCCTCTGGAACACCGAAAAGAAATTTTTAATAAATAAATAAATAAATAAACTAAAAATAAGAAAGATTCTCTTTCCCTCTCCCTCTGCGTCTGACCCTGCTCATGCTCTCTCTCTCTCTCTTCCTAAAAAAAAATAAATAAAAAGAAAGAAATAATCAATACATAATGTGACCTATCGTATCCCAAACACGAATTTCCTCCTGCCCTCCCCCACCCAACTCCAAATGTTTGTTCTCGATCGCCTGGTATAGTGGTTGTTCTTAACAATTTCCCACGGCCTCGCAAACGAGACCCACCAGTCGGGCTCAGCCCATGAGCCTGGTTCTGACCCCGTGGAAAGGCCTGGAAGATGGGATTAACGCAGGCCTGGTGGCCCCAGCTCTACGAGGTCTGCCCCTCAGACACCAGGACCGGAGCTCAGTGCGGCCTTGCGGGCCTGGAGAGCCGCCCTTGTCTGGGGACGCGCGTGACCCATGTTGAGGACGATGCAGAAATCCGGGAAGACTTGCCCTAAGTGAGCCGCGGGGTTAAACAGATAAAAGAGAAGTAGGATTTCGGGGTGGGGGGGTGTCAGCGAAGAGTCAGTGAACACCCCAGAGAGGATAGCAGCTGAACAACCCCATTACGCTCTCTTATAGGGCCGTCTGCCTCTTTCACAGAGCGTTTGCAAAGTGAATTATTTCGTGATCTTGGCTTCTGTCTCCTTCTATACGTGCTAGTAGGGCAGGGATCACATCTGATTTTCTCTTATTTTATCCTGAGCATCTAGACCTGGACTTGGCGTGGGGTAGGTTCTCAGTCTATGTCTTCAGTGTTCACCTCAATGAACATTTTCGAAACAAAGGATTTAGGGCACCTGGTGGCTCAGTGGGTTAAGCCTCTGCCGTCGGCTCAGGTCATGATCCCCGGGGTCCTGGGATCGAGTCCCGCATCGGGCTCTCTGCTCAGCAGGGTGTCTGCTTTTCTTTCTGCCCCTCACCCCACTCTCATACTCTTTCTCTCTCAAATAAATAAATAAAATCTTTTAAAAATAAATAAAGGAACTAGTGTGATCTCTTTGAAGGATGATCAAGAAGCTGGGCCGGTTGACACAGGTCTATGTTGGAGCGACAACAGAAGATGTTGAGGTAAAGTAGAGACGAATTCTAGAAGGGTTTGAAATTTTCATTGAAAAATGTGGACTTGACCCCGTAGTCCAAAGAGAACTGGGAGTTCCTGGGAAGCAGGAGCCATTTCTCATTAACTTAGCCCATTTATTGGGTACCTGGACCGGACACCACGCGATGCTAAAGCGGGGAGCGCGTCTGCCTCTGAGGACATCAGGGTCAGGGTGGGGGCAAGGGTCGGCTGCGCACAGAAGCCAGGACGGCAGAGGACAGGAGCGATGAGTGCCACACGGCATCCGGGAAAAAGGAGTCGGAAGAGGAGATTAGGACCTTCCCCTGGGGGAACCAGAAGTGGTTGGGGAGCCCAAGGTTGCAACTGGATATGGGTGGAGAAGGGCTGTCCATGTAGGGATGGCCGATGTGGCATTAGGGACGCAGGAGAGGGCCGCTGGTTCAGTGAAGTCGTGCATCTTCGCCTCCCCCGCGATACTGAGCGAGCTACGTGGCACACTGGTGGTCGATCATGAGCGTACCGGCTGTTGGGTGACAGCCGTACATCCTTAAGCATGGGGCTGTCGGGGTTTGGGGAGGACACTGTGGATATGTAATATTCCACTTCTTGAGAACCACAGCTAGGTTTCACCCACCCCAATCGCTCCTCAACGTACAGTGGGTGCTACAGGTTGGTCCACCGAGCGGCAAAAGGAAGGACGGTTTGCGTGCGGGATGTGAGGAGTGCCTCCCGGCGACAGAGTCCGTAAGGGAGCTGTGAAGGAAGCCAAGATAGCCCGTGCCTGGGTTTACACCATGTCGAGGGTTTCACGCCAGAAGCAGCAGAGAGCGCCTTGGGAGAGCGGGAATGCCAGAAGCAGAGAGCCTTGGGAGATCAGGCTTGCCTTTTAGGAAGATCACAAGCCTGGCTGGAAAAGGGTGGGCTGTCCCTAGTGTTAGGGCCTCTTCCTCTTTGCTCCCATAGCAACTCCCTATCACCCCTTTTGTCTCGACAAGTTTCAGAGCGGGGGGAGCAGGAAGGGGACTGTAATGATGTGCGTATGTGTCCTGCTTTCCCACCGGAGAAGGGTCAGCTCCTTGAGGTCATGGAGTCGATCATACTCAGTCCTATGTCCAAGCAGCGGTCAACTAGAGCTACGTCGTGAGTTAGCAAGAGTGTAAGCGGGGCAAAGGGGAAACAGTTTCGGTAATCCAGGCAAGATGTGACCACGGTCTGAGCTGGGGGGCCGTTTGGAAAGGATAGGACGTGGGAGACGGATGTCAAATACACCAAAGTGGTCAACTACGAAGGACTCTGTGACCGAGGAGTGGGGAGGGGGGAGGAGGGACTAGGAATCGGAAGGATGTAGGCGAAGCAGCAGGTGGCAGGTGTTCCTTTGCAAACAGAGGAGGGGAATCTTGTTTGGAGAACTACAAATCAAGTCCTGATTTGGATGCGTTGTGTTCCATAAGCCAATGGAATTTTGGAGTCACGATGTCTAATAGGGGGTCAGACGTGCAGGTATATGCTCAGAGGCAGGGCTCAGCTAAGTGATCTAACGAGTCCCAGACCCATAGACGGATGGATGGAGATGAAGGAAGGCTCGAACTCGCCCATAATCTATCTAACATTAGATACTTCTGACTTGCCGTCCGGACGATTATCAAGCGGTATCCCAGTGTTGTTCTAATTTTCATTTATTTGATTCCTGGTGAGCCCGATGAGCCTTTGTTCATAGACTTGATACTTACAAGGGCTTCCTCTTCTGTGAATTGCCTTGGGATAGCTCTGGCCCATTTTTCTATTGGCTTTGCTCATCTCTGTGTGTTGGTTTGATGGATTTCTTTGTGTATTCTAGAAATGATTCCCTTGACTGTTTTAGGCTTTGGAAATATCTTCCCCCAGTCTGCCATCTATTAAATTTTTATTTGGAATTCCCAGCCCATGCCAGGGGAAGGAATACATTAACTGGGCTCCAGAAATAGCCTAGAAGACACACACTATGAAGTGAGAGAATGAGCTGGATACTGGACATGTTGAGGAGGGGAAGATCTGGATAGGCTGATCTGGAAGGGAAAGACGTGCCTCTAAGCACTGTCCAAAAAGCCCAGGGGTGGTGGTGGGGGCGGTACTAGGGAGCAGGAGTTACATGAATGAGATGTTCGTGGTAACAAAGCTGGGAGTGAGGGCAGGGGTGGGTCACACCACAGCCTACAGAGCAGCAAACACTGCCAGTCCTTGACCTTCATCTGGTGGCGACTGACACCAAGCAGGGGAGAGGGGCCCCTCTACTAAGCTGAGTCTGGAGATGACGTGGAGGGAGTTTAGAGCAGGGACGATGGACTAGAGCCGGGAGATCAACAGGAAACTTGGCAAGAGGATAGTATCATAGCATGATGCATCAGCTGAGCTAAGCTGTCGTATCCTATTGTAATCACACACTCATCTAGGCGCTGCTGAAAGGGTATCTGGTCCAGGTGGTAAGCATCTACACTAAGGTTACTTTAAGTAAAGGGGATTACTGTAGATCTTGTGGGTGAGCCTCATCTAATCAGTTGAAGTCCTTCGTGCAAAACTGGGGATTCCTGGAGAAGAAATTCTGCTTCAAGACTGTTAACGTAGAAATTCAGGTCAGGATGCCTGGGTGGCTCAGTCAGTTAAGTGTCTGACTACTGATTTTGGCTCGGGGTCTTGAGGTCAGGTCCCACGTCGGGCTCCGCGGTGCGTATGGAGCCTGCTTAAGGTTCTTTCTCTATCCCTCTCCTTCTGCCCCTGCCCCTCAACTTGGGCTCTCTCCCTCTCTCTAAAAAAAAAGAAAACAGAAAAAAAAAAAAAGAAAGAAATCCTGCCTGGGTTTTCAACTTGTCGTACAGATTACAAACTTGCCAGCCCTCACAATTGCATTGCATTTGCAATATATTATATTTTTGCAACAATATATTGCAATATATACATGCAATGAATTATATATTTATTATAAAATACATAAATGAGGATCTGCCCTATTGTTTCTACTGTTCTGGAGAACCCTGAATGATTGATACTCGAGGTAAGTTACTAACTGAAACATTTTGTACCTGCCTGCCCTTCCTTTATTTTTTTTAAAATCTTTATTTGACAGATAGAGATCACAAGTAGGCAGAGAGGCAGGCAGAGAGAGAGAGAGGAAGCAGGCTCCCTGCTGAGCAGAGAGCCCGACGTGGGGCTTGATCCCAGGACCCTGAGATCATGACCTGAGCTGAAGGCAGAGGCTTTAACCTACTGAGCCACCCAGGTGCCTCTGCCCTTACTTTAAACCAACCGAACCAAGCAAACAAACAGAAAGAACACTCACTTCAACACGTACGTATTTATTTATTTATAAATTCCTTACATGGACCCAAGTACCAATACCCTATGTATTTTACAAAACAAAAAATAGAGGACTTTTAAAGAATGAACTATAAAAAGACCTGGACATCAAAGCTGTCCCACTTTCTTGCTGGGCCCACACAGACACGCCCTCCTTCATCCTTGGGAACCAGCTGGCCATGGGGACGGACGGCAAGATTCAACCCCACTGTCCTGAGGACAGAACTCAGATACTCTGAGACAAGGGACTAGACCAGGGAGTAACTGTCCATTCAGCACCAGCTTATCTGTTAACAACAAACGATTTCTGACCAGTATAGCTCTTCTACACATACTTGTAATTCACCCCAAATGGTTAGGGTATGCATACAATCAGAGTTCCGGACATCTGAAAATAACCAGACTGTCAGATTTAAGCCCAATGCCAGATTTATTTCAAGATTATTGGTTCGCAGTAATACCCAGCAGTGGAAGGCTGATCTGGTTTCCAGAGCAGTTTCTTAGGGCTTGACTCAACACAGCCTCACAGATTGGAGGTGGAGAAGGTTAGGATGAGGTTTCCCTTTTTGCTGATGGGTATTGTTAATACTGAACACAAAACCAAAAACGAAAAACAGTCAACATCTTAGAAACAGAAAGCAGAGGGGCACCTGGGTGGCTCAGTCAGTTAAGCATTTGACTCTTGGTTTAGCTCAGGTCATGATCTCAGGGTCCTGGGATCGAGTCCCGCATCGGGCTCTCTGCTCCGCGGGGAGCCTGCTTCCTCTTCTCTCTCTGCCTGCCTCTCTGCTTACTTGTGATCTCTCTGTCAAATAAATAAATAAAATCTTTAAAAAAAAAAAGAAATTAACTATAAAAAAATAATTTAAAATGGTATGATGGTACATTTATTTTGTTTTTCCCCAAAAATTATTACTAAGAAAGAAAAAAAAAAAAGGCAAACCGGCGCCTGAGGAGATTCTAGAACTCAAGGTGACCTCGTCAGTGTGTGGACAATTCAGACCAGGATCTGGGTCTCCTGGGGGCCAGCCCAGTGTCCTTCCTATGCTACAGATGATACAATATGTACAGGGGGATTTTCCACCCCTTTTTGCTTGGGGCAGTGGACATTTGGAGGAGTCGAGACCTGGCCTGAGATAACAGATACTTAAGTAGATTCTGGATATTTCTTGTTTTAATCCTTCGTGTACAACATTGACTTTTCTCATCAATCGCTAAAATAAATCTCAAGGATTTGCTAGATCGTTTGTGAAATGCAGGCAGGGCACGCTTCCCCCTTATCAGTCAGCAAACAGGTACCTAAACTGAAAGGGAGAAGTGGGGGGGGGGGAGCGCGAGACCCCACGCCTGGCCTCCATCCAGGTCTGCGATTTCACTTTCCAATGACAAGCCAATGACACACGGGAATTAGGCAGCCGAGGAAACTCGGAAGTCACGCCGTTGGAGCAGACGATAAGGAGGTGGCAGATCCACGAGTGCACGGGACGCTCAGCGAGGAGATCAGGCACCTGCGGGAGCCCTCCAGATTGCAAGACTCCAGGAGGCTGCTGGCCGGGAGGCGGAGCTCAGAGGGGGCTGCTTCCGAGCTTTTCTGTCTGCTGGGCTGAGCAGTGCCGGCAAGTCCTGAGCCTCCTTGGGATTAAATAGGTCTCTCGTTGGGTCCTTTGGGAAAGTTTTGCCGTTTCAAGCCACTTCTCCTGGGATCAGATAAGAAAATGTTCATTGAGCCCATTCCGCCAACAGAGAGAGAGAGAGAGAACATCTGAAAATACTCCTTGTATCGGGCTGCCAGAGTTCTCGCAATCAAATATTGAAGACTCGGGGGTTTACACAATAGGCATTTATGTCTCACCGTTCTGGATGCTGGAAGTTCAAGGCCAAGGTGCTGGCAGGTTTCATTTCTCCTGAGGCCTCTCTCCTTGGTGTGCAGGTAGACACCTTCTCACGTGGCCTTTCCTTTGTGTGTGCACAGAGAGAAAGCACACCGGTGTCTCTTCCTCCTCTTAGAAGGACAACGGTCCTGTTGTTTTAGGGCGTCATCGTCATGACCTCATTTAATCCTATTACCTCCTTAAAGTCCCCATCTCCAAATACAGTGACACTGGGGGCTAGAGCTTCAATATTGAAACACTGTGGGGATGTAATTCAGTTCATAACACTCAGTTTTGTGCTTTTTTTTCCTCTACCGTTAGCTGTATACACCTTGCAGAAATCAATCCAGATTCAGCTATGTTGCCTTGAAACAACTTAGGTGGCTTTAACAAAAATGTACCTGCAATCCAAGATCAGAAATGTCATTTTGTAAAACAAAATTTTCAGTGTGCGTGTTGGGAAGGAAAGAGTGAGGATGTGTGTGTGTGTGTATGTGTGTGTGTGTGTGTGTTTACTGCAGAGGATGGGTACATTTTTATATATTATGGGATAAGCCTCCAAAAATAAGCTTGTGCACAGCCCAAGAGATCTGAATATGAAGATGCTGAAAAGTAACAATCTCTGGGTCCCCCGAGTTAATGACAAATGGGAATTGCATCACAGGGTCCATGTGTTCTGATCATGGGGCTGGCGGTGGCCCACATGCTCTGTGCCTGGTTGCTGCAAACAGCCCAGCCGGTGGATTCTAGATTCCGCCTTCATCAGATGGACCCTCTTCTCCACGCTGTGTGGGAAACTCTCCTGGTCAGAGCCCACCCAGGCCCACATCAGATCAAGCAGCAGGTGCGACACAGCGACCACCTGTCAGAACGTGTAGTCCCTCTGAACCCCAGGAACGGGGCGCCGTCCTCAGCTGCTGCTGGAGATGCCGGGCCATGAACAAGCTGGTTCATCCCGAGCGTTTGGGCGCAGTGTTCCCCTCTGAGGACAAGTACAGAGAGGCTCTTCTGGCCCGTTGGTGACCCGTAGTCTTTAACGTTCCAGCGACTAGGGGAAATAGGACATAGGCATAAAAACCCGTAGTTTCTAGAGACAGCTCCCACATGTCTCGGGAGAACAGAAAAAACTGCCGTCAGGGAGACAGAGGGGAAGACATTCAAAGTCTCTGCTGTCACTGGACGAGTCAACCCAGCTGGCGTCGCGCTCATCTTCACTCCTCTGCCAGCTCTGGGTCTGGTTGTCTAGAATCCGCGGTGGATTGACAGATGGATGGCGGCTCCCTGCTAACCTGCTTGTGCAGAACATGGATCCGGGTACAAATATGGCGCTTCTTCTTAAGGGCCCAGCGGGAGCTCTGGTTACCCGTCTGCCAGTCACGGTCACCGAAATATGCACACACACACCCCATATATACATGCATGCAGGCATACACATATGTGCACACATGCACACATGCACACGTACATGATACATGCACACATGCATACACACTCGTGTGCACCAGTGCATACATGTGCACACATACACACATGTGTACATGCATACAAACTCATGTGCACCAGTGCATGCATGTGCACAAGCATACACACTCACATGCACCACTGCATACATGTGCACACATGCACACGTACATGCATGCACGCATGCATACACACTCGCGCGCACCAGTGCATACATGCACACACGCACACACGCACACACGCACACGAGCACACATGCCTTTCCTCCCCTGGGAGCAAGGGCGCACCAGAACCTGAGACAGGCCGATCACTGACCAGAACCGATCTAACATGACACCACCCCGCCTTGTCCTTGCAAGTGTCTTCTGACTGTCATTCGGAATCATGCCTGAAATCAAACCTCAAGACTTCTGTCTGAAACTTTGGGGTTTGGGGCTTTAAGAAGAGAAGATGTCTAAGTATTATAATTCTGCCTCGGGGAGGGACGGCTCTTGGCCCCTGTGCTCAGACATCCATGTGCTCTCTGCATCCCCCTGCGCCTGCTCAGCCGTTCAGCCAGTACCTACTGAACCCTGGCCCCGGGGACACAGAGACCGATCAGGCAGAGGCCCCACTCCTGGCTCCGAGCCCAGAACGGGACACCGTCATGCAAGCAGACGACCGGAAGTGCTGAGAGAGCTGGTCGCCGAGAGCAAAGAGGGGTGAGCTGGGTCTTGGGTGATGAGTAGGTTGTCTCAGGCTGAGGGAAGGGGGCAGGACATTAAGACAGGGAAAGCAGAACGCACACAAAGGCCCTGAGTGTGGGGACGGAGGAGCGGGTGAGAGGGCTGCGTGCCCAGGTCTGCAGGGGGGCGGCAGGGAGCAGAGCCGGAGGTGGAAGGAGGGTCCGACCAGGAGACGGTGCAGGCGGCTGTGCTGTGACATCCAGGCCTTGGCTCGCTGGCAAGACAATGGAAGCCGTGGAGCACGGAACAGTCCATCGCGGATCTTTCTTGATCTAGAACTGGATTTTAAACGTTACTTCTGTGTATGGTAGGAGCAATGGCAAAGGCTGAGGGTTTATTGCACGAGCCCGGCCGGAACCGGATGAGGGTCTGGACAGAGACCACATGAGGAAGATGGAGGAAAAAAACACGATTCTAGAGATTTCAGAGGTAGACACTGTGGGACTTGGGGACAGACTAGGGGTGCTGGGATGGCAGAAGGGTCTTGACTCCACAGTGGGACCCACGGATACAGGCAGGAGGACACCGGAGATGCCCCGTGACACAGCCAGCAGCGCCCCCCACCCACCGTTACACTGAGCCATCCGAAATGGCCAGCATCGACCAGTAGAAAATATCAATTGCACGTGGCTCGGCCTCATCGTGAAAAAGTAAGGCCGTTCAGACCTCCGACATTCTGGAAAAGGCAAAATGAAAGAGGCAATAACACGATCGGTGGTCGCCAGGGGTTAGGGGGTAGTTAGGGGGGAACAAGTGGAAGGTATAGGATTTTTAGGGCAGCAAAATGACTCATCATGACCTTGATCGATGGAGGCACGACATTGCCCATTTGTCCAAACCCATACAATGCCCAACAGCAAGAGTGAACCCTCCATCATCTACGGACTTGGGGGTGATCATGACGTGCGCATGTAGGCTGACCAGTTACGACAAAGTTTCCACCCTGGTGGGGGATATCCAGGGCAGAGGAAATTTATTCATGCACAGAGAGTACCCAGGTGATCTCTGTCCCTTCTGTCCAATTCTGCTGTGAACCTAAAACTGCTGTAAAAAATAAAATGTGTTCATTTTTATTTTTTTTCTTTTTCCTTAATTTTTTTTTTATTATGTCATGTTAGTCACCGTAAAGTACCTCATTAGTTTTCGATGTTGTGCTCCGTGACTTGCTTTTTGCAGGTAACACCCAGTGCCCCACGCAATCCATGCCCTCCTCAATACCCATCACCAGGCTCACCCAACCCCCACACACTCCTCCCATCAAAAACCCGCAGATTGTTTCCCAGAGTCCGTAGTCTCTCGTGGTTCGTCTCGCCCCTCTGATTTTCCCCCCATTCATTTTTCCTTTCCTTCTCCTAGTGTCCTCCGTGTTATTCCTTATGCTCCACAAGTAAGTGAAACCATACCGTAATGGACTTTCTCGGCTTGACTTACTTCACTCAGCATAATCCCCTCCAGTTCCACCCATGTAGGACCCAGACTCGAATCCAGCTCTGCGAAACCCAGATATTTCCCTTCCTGCAACATTGCCCGAGACTGAACGTTGTCTAAAGCACTTCCAATCTCGGGAAACCAATCAGCAAGCTCTCGTTACGCTGTCACGGGAGACGTTAGCCCTCGAAGGGTGTATCTTGGAGAGGACAGTGTACTAAGGGTTGGAAAGCCTTGCTGAGAGGAAGAAGAAATAGGGCATATCCGATATATCCCACCTCCCTTAGCCTCCCCCGACCTGTTCCCCGTTGGTTCCCCCGAGGGCACAGGGCATGGTTTCTTCCCCCGCCTTCCCGTCAATCTGACCTCGCCTTTCCTAGAGTTACTCATGCTTCATGAACTCACATCCTGACCCATCATCTCACCCACAGAATCCGAAAGGTAAACTTTACTGAAGACCACAGTTTACTATAAAAATACCATAGGGAGAGGAGGGGACCCGCAAAGACCAAAGACAGAAGCCTGCAGTACCGATGGGAAAGAGCAAGGAATGACGCTTCATCCCTTGACTTCCTTGAAGCAATCACCATGGACACACTCAGACGCTGCCGAGCCCTTGACCCCCTTCGGTCTCCCCCACATGCTGTAATTCTGTCTCCAAAGCTTCCTCCTCCTCTTCTTCCAGCCAGGAGTGAGGGGAGAATGCTCCCCTTCTGATCCCTTGTGCTGGGCTTCCAACTGCAGCTTGGGCAAGCCCGTCCGGGACGTGGGAGGCTCGCGAGGCTGAGCGGATTTTGTGTCTTTTCTTTCCCTCAGGCAACGGCAGGCCAGCCAAGTCCTGAGCAGGAGTCACCGGGCAGGCTGACCGGCTCACAGCCACCAGCTCCAACCCCAGGGTCTGCTGCTGAGCAGAAGGCAAAAGGAAGAAAGCCCACACATGGCCAAGTCTCTTGACCCTTACTTGGTGGCAGAGTACTCAGTCTGGACTTGAGCCTGGGCCATGGTTGCCATCTTGTTTGCCCTGAAATCCCAGAAATGCATGTTCCGGGGCTTTCTGCTGGCTGGCAGGTGCACCCAGATGGGGTGCTGGTGACTAGACCTTGCCCTTGAGCAGAGGATGGAATGACTGAGCTCAGTGAAAAAAAAAAAAAAAAAAAAGAAAGTTAGGGGCAGGAGCTCCGGATGCTGTAAAATTCTTACTGACTAAAGCACAATTTTCAGGTATTATTTGCTAGTTTTATCCTACCAACCCAGAAGGCAGGGGAGAAGCTCACCTGTTTAGACAAGGAGTAGAGAGTCAGGCCAAGGGCCAGCCCAGGTGTGAAGGGACCCTGCGTCCTAGTCTGACACCTGAAGGTTGTCGGTGGCTCTGTGGGATCTGGACCAGCACTTGTCCGGTCCGTTTTGTGGTCTCTTCATCGGATAACTCCTGCCCTTTTTATTTCCTGAGGTTGGGCCCAGACCCAGTGCAATAGGAGACATAGAAATGTTTCGGAAAAGGCAGCATGCTACCCGAGGGCGGGCGTCGGGATCAGGGTACCAGTTCCCACGTCACCCCGCCCACGCACAGGGACGTCGGAGGCCCAACGAGATCAGGGATGTGCCAGACCCTTGTAAATGATAAACCACGGACTAGATGGAGAATAATTAGAAGCAAAGCGCGATGATCCGTGTGCTTCCGATAACAGCACCATTTTGCCACCTGCTGCCCAGACATCTCTGTAACTGCATGACTTTGCGAGGACGTGAACTCAGCCTGCGGGGGTTTGCCCAGCTGTAAAATGAGATACCTCCGGGGGATGCAAAGACAGCCGGCTCTCGCGCGTCCCCGGGGACGTGTAGCTGGGACAGGAGATAGGGAGAGGCAGGCTCCAGGGAGGGTCTGAAAACCCACAAGTGGACGAAGTTTTGCCCAGAGGACAGAATGGGTCCGCGGGTCCAGTGCAAGTCTTACAGAGGGAGACTTGGCTCAGGGCAACCCTTGCTAACACCTAATTAATTCCGGAAACCCCTCTGCCTTTGAGTGCATTTCTTCCTTCAGTCTATGCCTCCAGCCCTCAAGGTCTTTTTTCTCTCACCATTCCCATTGCACAGACTAGGAAACGGAGCCTTGGGGACTTACGTCCAAGGTCACAATCCAGGGAGAAGCTGAGGGGGTGCATTTCTGAAACTGACCAGCGCCTCCCGGAGAACCAGAGCTGCCAGCGCCAGGCCTAGCGCCCGTCCGAGGGTGAACGTGCAATGCTGGTGAGCGTTTCCATCTTGGGGGACCCGCCAGCCGTGACTGAGTTCCAAGCGTCCCCTGTTCTTTATTTATTATTTTTCTTTTTATTTTTTCAAGATTTTATTTATTTGACAGAGAGAGACACAGCAAGAGAGGGGGGAAAGCAGAGGGAGAGGGAGAAGCAGGCTTCCTGCAGAATAAGGAGCCTGATGGGAGCTCCATCCCAGGACCCTGGGATCATGACCCGAGCCGTAGACAAATGCTTAACAGCCGAGCCCCCCAGGTGCCCCAGGTCCCTGTTCTTTAAACAGGATGGTGGCTTGGCCAGTCTCATGTCTTCCTCATCCCTGTCAGACCAGCCTTTGCCTCTGATCCTGAGGATCGCAGGAGGATGTCAAGAGGTGAGCGAGAGCAAGAAGGTGCGGTTTCGAGAAGGCTGAAGGCAGAGAGAGAGTGGGAAGGAACGTGCTAGAACCCTCCGTCTTTCCAGTCTTTCCTCGTCTTGGAAGAGACCCGGGGTTCTTCTACATGATTCTTGGCTGTGTGAGAGGTCTGGGTCTGAACGATGTGTCAGCATCCTGACACAGCTTTGTACCCCGGGTCCCGGGCGCTCAGGCCTTGAGCCACACCTGATGGGTACCACTGCTCAGCACACCCAGAAACAAAGCACCTAAAAAAACCCAAAAGGCATGGAGCTCACCTCCAGCGGGCATTCCTGTCCAGCCAGGGCCCAGCTCTACGCTGCCTGGCCCCACGTCAGAGGGTAACTCCCAAACCCCGTCTCCTGTGGCGGCTGGCTCATCTTCGAATGCCGCCCTGCCTTCTCCCGTCCTTGCTACTCAGGGCCAGCCGTGACTCGTGGCCACCCCCCACCCCGCCCCCCAAAAGCCTTCCCTGATCTGCCTCACTCTGAGAAAATCCTCCCTTGGGCTCACTTCCTGCCCCACCCCTAAGCTCATAGGCAGTAAGAACACAAGCCAGGATTGGGTCTGGAAGCCTAAGCTTGTCTTCCCCATTATGTTTTGAGACCCTTAAAGCCCAGGACCAAGGAGAAACGCTTTCTGCCACCGTGACCCCTAAATCTAGCTGAGCAGAGGAATCAGCCGGGAGTTGGGAAACAGATCTCCGTTCCCAGCCCAGCCCTGCTGCATCAGACTCCCGGAGGTAGGGGCCAGGAATCTATTTTTTAAAAAAGTTCCCTGAGTGAGTCTGTTGAACAGTCATCGGGGGAACCCCTGCCCTCCAGCAACTATTTAGCGCAACGTGGAACACCTGGGCTGTTCTCAGACTATTTGTTTTCTGATGATTGATGGATCAATCCCGCAGGAACGGCACCACCGTACCCCAGGAAGGTCACACCTGCCGTGGAGTTGGGATTGGGGTACTGCTAATATTTGGCAAGGCTCTGGAAGTCCAGGACAGCTCTCCCACGCTGTGAATGCCCCCCTCCCCAAAGCCCCTCCAGATCCCAGGCATACTGCTCAGTGCAAACAGGCTATCCTACATGAGCTCATGCTCGCCCGTTCCCTTGGCGGTTATGGGATGGTCTTCCCCGGATGATTCCTATCCGTGGCAGGGTAACAGCCCGCTCACCGTGGGGGCCCACTGCACCGCCGGGACCAGCCGCATGACTCAGCACCCGGGGTTGCCGAAGGACGAGCCTGCCACTCATTCTCAGAAGCCATTATGGCGAGGTCGGCTCCCGCTTTCTCTGCCTTGCATGCTAAGTCAAGGGTATCTGCTCCATATGGCAATGCATAATTTACAACACAATTTACTTCCTGCTTATGTAGCGTATTTCGTACAAAGCTTCCATTTGCATATTTATTAATTTACAAAATTAATGCCATTTTCTTAGTCCCTTACAGGATGTGTTGCTGGTCCCTGTCTTTGAATTAATTTTAATCTAAGGTGGAAACATTTGTTAAGGGACTTGGCTCAGGCCAAAATAATCAAACGCATGCTAATCAAATGCTGGTAAAGTACGAAGAAGAGAGGGCAAACATTTACCGAGAGCCTAACTGCGCTAGGCTCCAAGAAATTAATGGTGCAGAATGTACGTCTCCAAAAACGTTCCTATAATGACATATTGTCACTGTTTTATAAATAAGGAAACAGAGATGCAGAGGGAGTTAAGTAGCTGGCCCTCTGTCACATAGCTGGTAAGTGGTGGTCTCAGATGCCCGCAAAGGTCAAGAAGCAGGGTCTCCATCTGCGCTGATTTCCACGCGTGAGAAAGGCCATCCCTCGACAAATTAATTTTTTTTCCAGAAGGTTCTCAACACTGCAGATACTTCGGTTCTCACAGATATTCCTGCCACATAATGTAACCCTTGAGACAGACAGAAGTGGAAGAGGCCCGTTGAGAATCCTACTCCACCTGTTCTTGCCAGCCTTGGAGAAGACCTACGCAAGAAAACAAATGTTCAGGACGACATTCTCACCTGGTTGCACCGGAACAGGTAGGCAAGCTACTACCATTAAAAAAAAATTCCCAATCCTAACCCTTCTGTCACTCA
>NC_081567.1:10841368-11000516 GCF_022355385.1 Mustela nigripes | reverse complement strand
AGTCACCAACCCATACCTCTGTCTCTCTTCACCCAACTGTTTGGAGTTACCAACCCATACCTCTGTCTCTCTTCACCCAACTGTTTGGAGTCACCAACCCATACCTCTGTCTCTCTTCACCCAACTGTTTGGAGTCACCAACCCATACCTCTGTCTCTCTTCACCCAACTGTTTGGAGATACTCTTCTCCCAAGTGTCTGTCATTCTCTCTTCTTCTTGTTCCCTCAGCCTGCCAATATGTTGTTCCCCGACTCCAGAACAATGGCGGGTCCATCCTCAGCCACCAGTGTTCTTTCTACCTTTGGATCCACTCCTTCCAAGGAGTGTGGGACCATTAGTCACCCATTTCCTTCTCCATACAGACTCTGCCCTTTCCTTCCTCTCTCTGGGTCATTTCCCACACTGCCTTTTGCTGATGCTCTTCCTCACAGCTACTTGGAACAATTCCCTCGTGACTCTCAAATATGTTTCTTTAACTCCCACCTGGGGAGGGTTCTTGAGCATTGGGCAACACTCAACCGTCTACCAGATACATCTCCATAAGGACTCGTGCACGGGAAACCCACTGTGTCCAAAACCCTTCTTCTCCCAGAAAACCTATTTACCAGCTATCTTGTCTACTTTGGTGTATTGTATCATACAACTCGGTATATTGTTCCAAATGTATTGTACCCTATACTATACCTCACAACGCAGGACTTTTGTCTACTTGACTATCCCTTTAATCCTCACACCCAACATCCAATGGATTATAAAATAGTATCAAGTTCTTCCAAATATACTTCTGAAATCTACCTCTGAAATAACTTCCAAATCTTTCCCTTGGTTTTGTCCTTCCCAATCTGCCCTCAGTGATCTCTTCCCTCTGTTACTGCGGGGCCCCCCACCTCTGCTGTCCCCAATCCTCTCTTCACCCTCCATGCCAACATCGATAATGTTTCTGAAACACAACTCTGATCCCGTGGGCCATTTTACTCACCCCTTCCTCTGAGGACTCCCTCGGGACCCTTGGATGGAAGAAGTCACCCTGGATTATGTGGTAGAAGTCACACTCCCTGCAGACTCATAGTCCCCAGAACGGTACCTATGGTTGATGCTCAAGAAACACTAGTTGAGAGAATGAATCCCAGTCCCGCCATTTTGTGAAACCCATCTAAGTCTCCCTTCATCTTCATCTCCCACCACTCCTCCCTTAGAGCCCAAGCTTCAACCATCTCTAACATCAACACATCATATCCTGGTCCTTGTCACAACTCTCTACGTTTATACATGCTATTCCGCGTGGGGGGACGTACTTCTCATGCAATCCATTTGGCGTACCCCCCCTTCACTCGTGCTCAAAACTCAATTCTGACTTTACTGCCTACAAGAAAGTATCCTTGGTGCCTTCATGACCATGAGTTAGGCGTTCCTCCAGGGAACCTTCCTTCTGTTTACTTCCTGGATAAAGACAGAGAAAAAGCCTTCGAATATCATGCGATACCTTATCGCTGACATCCATCCTTCCTTTAATGTGTCCCTTCATTCGGCAAATAGTTACTGAGGATCTGTTGGTTGACAGAGTCTGGGACAATTCTCTGCCTTTGACCCAGGCCAAGGATGATGAGGTCTTGAGCTCCCCCTAGAGGCCAGGAGTCGTTGCAAGCCAGGGAAAGCGGGGAGACTCTGCAGGCCAGTAGGAGGGACAGTTCTTACATGGTTCCCCAAGAGGAGAGATGAGACGTACAAGGACACCTGAGAAGTGACGAGAGGGCTCCCAGGGGCATCTGGCCTGGAGGCCCACTCACAGTTCATTCTGTCACAGAGACATCTAACAAAGCAAGCCGCTAGGGCTAGAAATTGTGGATTTCATCCTCGGGACACGCTGGAGGGCAGGAGAAAAGAAACGACCCTCTTCTGAGCGTCTGCTTCCGGCCCTAGTATAAAGTACATTTTTGACCCCTGAATCCTAATTTAAATGCCCATGGTTTTTAACCCCTGCAATAAGCCTGAAGGCTAGGAGTTCGTTACACTCCTCACATCGTGGGGGGAGAAAAATCAAGGTCCCAAGTTCATATTAAAAATAGAGGTGATCTTGAACTTGGACCTTAAATTTTTCAACTCCAGAAGCCTACGCTCTGTGTGTTCGTCACACCTCCTCCGAGGGAAGAGAAGTCTGGGCTGCGGCCCCTGGTTAGCCTTCTGTGGTGTCCGTCTGCTTATCCAACATAGACACTCTTATTTCTACGACTGCCAACCCGGCCTCTGTGTGCAGGGTCTTCAGACGTATTATCTCAGCCTTCACGGTGAAGCTGCGAAGGGGGTTGTTCTGTGTTATCGCCTTTCAGGAATGTTCAATTACTCAAGGTCATGGCTAGGAAACAGCAGAGACGGATTTGAATGCAAGTGATTACCTAGAGGGGGCCCGGGGGGGTGGGTGCATCAGCAAATTGTCTCCTTTATCGAGCTTCAGATTTTGGTGGGAAAACAGCCACAGACAATACATCAACAATGGTCATGCTCATGTTCCAATAAAGCTTTATTTATAAAAACAGGCTGAATTTGGCCCCCGGATTGTAGTTTGCCCATCTCTGTCCTAGACTCTTTGTTTGGTTGAGAGATGTCCGAGGGGATCGGGCCTCACCAGTGGTGAGCTCAGACATCCCAGGCACAGTCACCGGATGTCCCGAAACATGGAGGTACAAATGTGTTTGGGAGAGGCGAATGCCAGCTGGCAGGAGCCCTCCTGGGACAAGTGACCCGCGTGGCTGAAGAAGGGACAGAACGGCAAGAAAAGGAGCCAGGTGGTGAGGGTACTGTAAGGGGTGACAGAAGTCCAAAGGTCAACAGATTTTAAAGAGGGGCGTGACCCTGGTCCTCTTAGAAAGAGCCTTCTGCTGGCAGGGGTGAGTCTACGCAATCCTGAATTGAGACCATCACAGCCAGTAGGTGCGTTCACAGTACCACCACAGGGCCACTGAAGGGTGAGGGGATAAAGCCAATGTCACACATCCTTTCAACAGAATATGCTTCCGTCTCGAGGGGAAGGACACCCTGTCCCCCACTACCACAAGGCTGAACCTTGAGGACTTTATGTTCGGTGAACTAAGGCGGCCACTGAAGGACCAATACTGCGTGATTCCACTTGTACGAGATCCGTAGGAAAGCCGAACCCAGAGCCCCAGAAAGCAGAGTCATGACTGCCGGAGGCTGGGGGAGGGGGAGCGGAAAGTCGTCATTGACCGGCCCTCAAGGATTCGTTTCGCAAGACGAAGAAAGTTCTGGAGACCAGCTGCACGGCAACGTGGACCTCCTTAACGTGACTGAGCGTGCATTTAAAAACGGTTAAGATGGTCAGTTCTCTTGTGCTTGTGGACGTTTCTGTTATATGTATGTGCGTGTGCTTCAATTGTGTGTGTGTGTGTGTGTGTGTGTGTTGTTTTTTCACCACAGTTATAAATAAAATAGGAAAGCGGATGGGGTTGCTTTTCAACCAAGGCTGAAACAGAGAGGAAGGCATAGAAGGGCGGAAAAGAAGGAAGCGCCACGGCAGGCTCGCACTCTCCTGCCGATCTGGCGCCCGGCCACCTGCTCCGTCCCTCCTGCCTGGCGGTGCCCTTAGGCTGCCGTCAGCAGTGAACAGGGCCCTGACGCTCTGGCCTGGGCCGTCAGCCGTGGGGCTGGGCTGCTCTGGCCGTGTCCACGCCACGTGCAGTCTCCTGCCATATGTTGGGCCCCCCGTTCATTCATCATGCCTCCTGAAAAGTCTCTTAATTACATTATGTTCACAATCCATAAAACATAATTAAAATATGTAAATCCATTATATCCTTTAATGAGCACATTGAGACCTCAAATTTTTAAATTAGATATAAAATTGATGTGGACCTACTACTATTGATTACGCAGGGTAATAAATCAGGCCCAGTTTGGATCCACTTCCCTCCTCCCGTTGGAGGCAGTGTGTGTGTGTGTGTGTGTGTGTGTGTGTGTGTGGTTTCTTGGGGTTTTGTTTGCTTATTTGGTTGTTTATTTTTTTAGCATTTCCCACGAGTGTTTACAATTACATGCTATCTTGCAAACTTACGGAGGGCTCACACAAACCAGTTTCTCATCTGTACTTTTTTTTTAATTTTTATTTTTTTACTCATCGTATTTGGAGAAAGAGAGAGAGAGAGTATGAGTGGGGAGAGGCGAGGGGGTAGAAAAAGAACCTTAAGCAGGCTCCCTGCTGAGGGCAGAGCCTGACATGAGGCTCCATCTCAGGACCCTGAGATCATGACCTGAGCTGAAATCTAGAGTTGGATGCTTAACCCACGGAGCCACTCAGGCGACCCCCCCCATTTTATTTTAATAAACAACTATTAATTGCCTAAATGTCTATTCCTTGGGTATCAGTCTAAGTACCCAGGTAAGCCAGCCGGAACCAGGTCATCTAAATTCTCACAGCAGAGCAGTTACCCATCACCTCCATTGTCTTCAACCCAAGCAGGGTCTGGCTATCCTGGGGTCTGGCACACACAAGGATTTTCAACAAATATGTGTTGAATAACGGTACAGTCACCGTTCCTACTGCATCTAATCACTCACAGAATTATTTTTTCGCAACGCATTCCAACTGAAGTCGCCAAAATCACACCTCCCTCTTAGAAATGTGGTTCGTGTTTATCAGAACCACCTGGAGGGTTGTTAAACCCACCCCTGGAGCCACTCAATCTCTAGGTCTGGGGAACCTGCATTTTGTACAGGTTCCAGGTCGATGCTGTGGCTGCCGTTGAGCCGGGGCCACAGGCCAGGAACCGCTGCCATCAGGAGTAGGGGAGCCCTTGACGGAAGGTATGTGGATCCCCAAATTGGCATTTATTTATTTATTTATTTAAAAGATTTTATTTCTTTATTTGATAGACAGAGATCACAAGCAGGCAGAGAGGCAGGCAGAGAGAGAAGAGGAAGCAGGCTCCCCGCTGAGCAGAGAGCCCGATGTGGGGCTCTATCGCAGGACCCTGAGATCATGACCTGAGCCGAAGGCAGAGGCTTAACCCACTGAGCCACCCAGGCAGGCCCCAAATCGGCATTTGGGACATTTGGGAAGACACCCACCAAGCGCCCACCCTGGACCATGAATGAGGAACCAGCTTCACGGTGTGCAACGTCTGAGGGTCAGGGTTTGTCTGCGACAGAAGCTGGAATCATCTAGCACAGACTACAAGGTCATTGTTTCCGGGAAGAAGAGGAACGTACAGTACGTTCAAGCCTCCAGGTTTTTTTTCCTTGGCTTAGAACACAAGAGTCCGCATCCCCTAACCTTCTGCCGCTGAGTCTCCCATCAACCTCGCCCCTCCCCCCCCAGCCTTTCTCCTTTCACAGGAGGTGCACGGAAGAAAGAGGCCAAGGTTGAGGTCACCTCAGCCTCAAAGATAGTATGCTGAAGGTTTGGGTGTAGAATCGGAATAGAATAAACTCAGTAACTCATTGACCCCGTAAGAGATCTCTGCTGTCTGCCGATAATGGAGAGACACCATTCTAAGAAGGGTAGGTACAGGGGTGAACAGGATACCTGGAGGCTCAGAGGAAAGACACGTAAGGTCTTCTTCAGGGTTCTGACTGGTTCCCCCAATGGAAGCAAGATACAGCCATAATCTAGATGAATGGGTTAGCGACGTCAAAAAATCAGCATTCTATTTTCAGCCAGAAGAGGCAAGTGTTCGTCAGCATGGGAAAGAGTCAGGGGAGACATCCTTTAGCCTTGGTGACATCCTGGTCTGGGTCAGCACGAGGGAAAGAACCTCTGGGCCTCTTCTTGTCAGGGAGGAGTGTGCCTCAAGCTGTCTTAGCCGAGAATCCTTCCTCTGTGAACCTGCGTGTACAGAGGCACAAAGTGCTGATGTGCCGAGGGAAACACTCCAACCTTACTTGGGAAAGGAAATTAACACAGGCCTTCTGGTTATACATCAGTCTATCAGGAGTTGAGCTAATGTGAGTCTCTCTAAAGAGTGAATCCCTTTCACCGTACTCTGACAAAAATCAAGTGTCTTGGCTTGCTCAGCCTCAAGGGTCCTTTTACAGACCGTGGCTCCATGCAAAGTCTCACGATACCTCCCCTGTCCCACTTCCCTGATGACCTTCTACCTTTACCACACACCTTCTCTCAAACAGCACCCCAGACTGGTGACAGTTGTGCATGCTTCTCCGTATGCCTGAAATCCGTCTGCCTCAGCCACCTGGTGAACTCTGATATTTCCTTCAAAATGCAGTTCAGATATCTCCTTTGCCCTTTGGCATGTCTCTTCTTGTTAAATATCCTCTTCCAAATTACCATTGTATTTTGGACACACATTTATTTTAAATTACCTACTAAATGCCTATTAAGTACAGGCCTGAGGTTTCTATTATGTGTTTAACCCCGAGAAACTCCTTAATGATGGATGTTGTTATCCAGGGATTACAAATGATGGCTTCAAGCCTCAGAAAATGTAAGCCCAGGCTCGCACAGTCAGTTTGTCTCCTAGGATGGGGTTCTAATTGAGATGTGTCAGTTACAAAGGTCATGGTTACCGTCACTGTGTTCCACGCTTTATTTCCTTGTCTGCTCCTTCATTAGACTGGGGGGCTCTGCAGAAACCATGACTTTGCATACACACACATGCGCATGTACATACACACACACAACCCAGTCATCATCTACCCAGAACATGCCATGCATGTGTGTGTGTTGAATGAAAGAGTGAGTGCGTGAATGAATGAAGGGCTTTTTCACATGGCAGGGATACGACCGTCTAACATAGACTTGGGGGGCGCCTGGGTGGCATCCAATGCTCAATTTCAGTTCAGGTTATGATCCCTGGGTTGTGAGATCGAGCCCCGTGTCAGGCTCCCTGCTCAGGACAGAATCTGCTTCTCTCCCCCTCTCTCTGGCCCTCCCAACACTTGTGTGAGCATGTGCACACTCTCTCTCTCTCACTCAAATCAAATAAATATTTTTTTTAAAAATTAAAAAATAAAATAGATCGTGTACGGATATTTTCTGTCCCTGTCTCTAGCTTTCTGCCTGGCTTAACCGCTGTCATCTGCTTTTCCTCTCATTCCGTCCAGGAAAGGCCACCGAGCTGTCTAAGGAAAGATGCTCCTTCTGAAGCCTTCGGAGAAGCTGTCCCACCACCCAGCACTAATTTCACGCAACGTAAATAGCCTGGCCGTTCAGCTTACCTCTCTCGTTCATGCTACAGTGAGAATCCGAGATGTGCTTGTTTAAGAGGCAGAAGGAGGCAGCCTGTAATTCATACATGATTTCTTCTCAAATGCTCTCTCCGTCTGACGGCAGATGGTTCGCAGGCCCATCCTGCGAACGTCCTGTGAATGTTATCATACTAAATGCATAGGAATCTGGGGGGGGGGGGGAGGAGAAATGAGGAGGAGCTCAAAGACAATTACCATTTGTTTATGCTTCGAATCCTACTTAAAGAAGAGTGTCAGCTCAAAAAGGAAGGGCAGGAACCAGGTGGTGGGGAAGCCAGTTACACACAAGATAAAATCTGGAGAATTAACAGATGTAGTAAACTGACCGCAGAGAAGTTAATTTTGTGAACGTACTGACTTGGTTTCTTCTAATCTGCTTGTTTAAGTATCACGGCTTGGCTAAGGCAAGCTTCATTTCTTGCATGAGAATTTCAGTTAAATCCAATGGTTGGAATTTTTGCAACAAATACAACAAATAATTAATGTCCTTAACACTTCATTACCTTCACTATCAGATCAATAATTAGAAAAAGAAAAGCCACTTAGCTCTTCACATAAAACAAAACAAAACAAAAAAAACATAAAGCAAGTCCTAATACATTTTTACAACAATGTAGAGTCACACCCAAAATGGAAAAAAAAAAATTACAACAAAGTCAGAGGCCATCGCTGAGTGCAAATTCGGAATATTAACAAAGATGTAAAAACAATGATCCACATTTTATTAAGCGTACATGCAATGCACATAATCCCATACCCTCTGCTGGTGAGGATGTTGATTGGTTCCACGTTTTCAGAAATATCTGTTTACAATATTAAAAATACCCACATATTATTCCTAAGTTCTAATTCTGAAAACTCCACCTTGAAATGATTCAAGATGGGAGAGGGAGGGAAAGTTGATGCCAAAAGATATCCATCATAGCACTGCCCCTGAGCAGGTGAAATGGTGAGCCTCTTAAATCTGAAAGGGTCCCAGTGGAATCTTACACCAAAATATCCTATGTCTTTCACCATTCTTTTTGTTTCCATCTAGAGATAAAGAGCCATGTGAGTTTTCTTCTATTTTTATATTCCCATTTCTTCCATTTAAGCCTTTATTTTATACATAATGTATTGCAATATGGGATGTGAAGAGTTGGAGGATACGGACCTACGTCCTGTCTTTACGTAACACCAGATGTGATACTCCGGGCAAGTAATTTAATCTCTCTGGGCACCAAGAGTCAGTTAAGCATTCAACTCTTGATTTTGGTTCAGGTCATGATCTCAGGGTCCTGGGATGGAGCTCCAGGTCAATAAATAAATAAATCTTAAAAATAATATTTTAAATCTGAGTCTTAGTTAACCAGTCCACGGAAAGCGAAATGATCACACTTACCGTTGGGTCGTGACTCTGAAGCGAGTTTGCTCACATGGAATCAGTGACCGTTGCTTCGACTGGCCACAGGCTCAGGGGTGAGGGGCTGATGGTCCGTCTGTCAGGAGGCTGAGAACTAGAATTGGAACAGGTAGGGAAGTGTTTCTGGAAAAAAAAAAAAAAGGCAACTCTGAAGCAAGTATTAAAAGGAACTAGAAAGAGGGTGCCTGGGTGGCCCAGTAGGTTAAGCATCTGCCTTCAGCTCAGGTCAGGATCCCAGGGTCCTGGGATCGAGCCCCACATTGGGATCCTTGCTCAGCAGAGGGGGAGCCTGCTTCTCACTCTGCCTGCTGCTCTCCCCTGCTTTTGCTCTCTCTCTTTTTCTGACAAATACATAAATAAAATTTAAAAAATCATGTGGTCATTCAACATTCATTAATGTTCATAAGAACTTTAGCAAAGGAGGCTTAGCAGGGAACTTAGTGAACCTGATAAAGGGCTTCTGGAAAAGCTAAATGTTTTCACCCCAAGGCTGGGAACACAGCAAAGATTCCTACTTTCACTGTTCCTACAACATTGAACTAGAAGTCCTAATCCAGAAAGCAAAGACGGTGCAAAAAAGTCAGATAGATTGGAAAGGAAGCAGCAAAATGAGCTCTATGTACAAATTACATGATTATCTAAGTACAAAATCCCAGGGAATATGGGGGGAAAATAAAAGAGTTCTAGAACGGAGTTTAGCAAATTTGTAGGGAATAAGTACAATGCTCAAAAATCAATTATACTTTAGGAACGAGCCATGAACAATTGGAAATGCCATTTTAAAGAAGTACAATTTGTGATAGCAGCAAAAAAAGAGATGTTCAGGGCAACCTTTAACCAAATGTGCATGGTTTCTGAAAACTATGAAACACTAATGAAATACATCAAAGAAAACCTAACTACATGTAGAGATAGATCTTATACAGGGATGAGATGGCCCAGCACTGTTAAGACATCAATGCTTCCCAAACAGACCTGTGGGTTTAACGTCCATCAAAATCCCAGCAGAGTGTTAGATACGGATTCTAAAATGTGCATATAAAGGCAAAAGACCTAGCCTGTCCCCAAAACGTTTGCAGTAGAAGAACAACATCAAAGAATCTCACACTTGATTTTGACACTTGTCGTAAAACCAGAGTAATTAAGACCGTTATTGGCATATAGAGAGACATAAGATTAATGGGCCAGGATACAGTGCTCACGTATAAGACCCATTTATTTCAAACAAAGGTGTCAGGACAAACGGACTCATGTTTCTCAAACTATTACAGAGATATCCACACACACACACAAATTGAATCTCAACCACTACCTCACACCGCGTAGAGAGACAAACTTAAAATCAGTGATAGACCTATTTAAAAAGAAAACATGTAGAAAATTTTAATGACCTTGAAGTAGTCGAGGACTTCTTTATAGGAGACAACAATGCACGAGCTATTAAAAAGAAAACAGGATAAGTTGGATTTCATCAAGATTAAGTTCTTGTTTTTCAAAAGATACTCTTCTGTGGTTACATAAGAGTTTAACCTTAGCAGAAGTGTGGTGAAGAGTGTACAAAAGTCAGCACAGTTTTTGTAACTTTTGTGTAAGTCGAATGGTTTCAATCAGAAAGTTAAGATAAAAATAGCAAAAATTAAAGAGCCATAAATTAGAACAAATACTTTTAAAAATATGCATCTTACAAAAGATCCAGAATATATAAAGAATATATAAAGAACATTTCTAATTCAATAATAAAAAAAACAATCTTTTTAAAAGATTTTTTTAGTAATTTGAGAGAACGAGAGAGAGGGGGCAGGGAGGGACAGAGAGAGAAGGAGAGAGAAACTCAGGCAGACTCTGTGCAGAGCGTGAAGCTCTGACATGGGGCTCGATCCCATGACCCCGAGGTCACTACCCAAACTGAAACCCAGAGTCTGACACTTAACTGATGGTGCCACCCAAGTCCCCCAAAGGACATCGTTTAAAAAAAAAAAAAAAAGTACAAAATAGTTGAACAGACACTAGAAGAGGTACAAATAGCCAGTAGAGAAATGAATAATGCTGGCATCATTAGTCATTTGCAAAATCAGAGTTAAAGTCACAGTAAGATACCACCACAGACCTATCACAGTAGCCTAAATTCAAAACGGCTGATAGTATCGAATGCTGGTGAGATTGCAGAAAAACTATAGTTCTCACACTCTGCCTTGGGAAATTCAAAATGCGATAGCCACTTTGAAAACCCATTTAGGAGTTTCTTACAAAGTTAAATTCACACTCCTGAGAGGACCCAGAAATTCCACTTTTAGATATTATCTAAGAGAAATGAAAACATAAGTTCACATAAAGACTGGTACATGAGGGTTCATAGATGAATTATTTATAAGAGCAGGAGACTGAAGTCACCCAAATGTCCATGACCTGATGAATGGAGGAACAAATTGTGGTCTCTCCATCTGGGACACGTGACAAGTAGAAACAGACTAACTCAAAAACTGCAGTCACATGGAGAGATCTCCAAAGCTTTATGCTAAGTTGAAGAAGCTAGACCCAGAAGACTAGATACTTTGGAATACGTTAAGTCCGCTCATCTATTAACATTCTTGCTGGTTCTCATCCATAGGTAGATATGCAGGGGGAAAAAAAAAAAGGAAACTCTATCTTTTCTGTACTTTACACCAAAGTTTGCAATAGGAACCTCCCTTCTTGAGACTGGATTTATTAAGTCTTCATTAATAATGCTCTGGATCTCTGGGGAGTTTAACTGTGCTTCTAGATTAAAATATGGTCTGGCAGCAAGACCTTATTCCAGACTATATACAGCACAACCATATATTTGGAAAACTCCTTAAGAGCAAGGCTTTGGGGCTGGATTTGCTAACTCGTTTGGAGACTTTGATGAAGATATTAAATATCTTGAAGCCTTGATAAAGTCATCTATAAAATGAGACCACTAGCGTCGTGGTGAGAATTAAATGAGATATTTTAGGTCAATGTGTTTTTCTTGGTACACCACTGAGTGCACATCCATGCCTATTAGGCAATTCAATACCTTTGGGGTCCAGTATATTATCAACAATCTTTCAGTGACTTGTGGGGCTTCCGAACTATCATTTCTTAGATGGCATTGTCCACTGATATGATGCAGTTGAGTTGGAGGAATTAATTCAAACATTTCTAAATAGTCTTCATAATCTCTAGTTACAAAGCTCAAAATATGTGACTTCAGGCAAGAAAAGTTGCTGTCTTCTCACAGGGAGTTCAGAAGGGCTCCATGGGGCAATTCTAAAGCAAATTCTAAAGAAATGCTGCTCTGCCTTCCCATGGTAGACTGTGACTTCCTCCTCCTCCCCTACTTTTCCACATGGATATTGTGCCCTAATGAATATCCTTAAAAAAAAAAAAAAAGGCAAAACAAACAAACCAAAAACCAGAAAACCAACCTCTCAATTCTCTTCATCACCAAAAGTCAAGGAACATTAATTGTGCACAATGGTTCATTCAATCTGGCAGCAAAATTCATCTTAGCCTAGGTGACCTAGACCCTACCTTCTCTAGATAAATCCTCAGATAAACTGAAGCTAACAACTGAAAATAGAGAAAAATCAAGCATAATGACAAAGTGTATTTCCTGCAGAAAATATGTGATTGTTTTATGATAAGAAAACCATAATAATCACCAGCCTGTACAATGAGTGTCATCTCAGCCATCACTAAACCCAGAGCTAGTTTGTTCTGAAAGCTGAACCACCAGAGCAAACATCACATTTTCCATCTCTTTCCTACTTATATTTGAGTCGAATCCAGTGATTTCTGCAATCCATGTGGCTATAAAAATCAGAGGCTCTCTCAGAAGAGCATTCAAACTAAAGTTCTTTTCCATATCTCCAACCCCTTTGCCACTTGACAATCCCACTGAATGGGCCTCTACTGTGGTGTGACACTGACTCTGAAGACTTGGAGGAGATCACCTTTCTCCATTACTGCTGCTGTGCTGATGTTGGCGAGCTGGAGTGAGATGTTAGGGCAACGCAACCTAACATCTAGACAGAACTGTCTTCTCAGAACTCAGGTCTCATCTCTCAGTGCTCCCAGAAAGGCAGATGGCCAGATAATTCTGCTCCTACTGGCGCCCCACACTAAGAGCCAGGGACCCTTTGATTTGTCATGGGGGTGGTGTAGGGACACACTCGCAACATCCAGCGGTCTCCACTGTAATTCTTTCAATAGTCCATGACTGAAGGGACAGGAAAGAATTTTATAGTTCCTTGAGATGGACATTTTCCCATTTTAATGACCTTTAATCTACTAGTTTCAAGGTAACTTTTCATTCTAGAAGCTCTCAGTAGGTCTAACTCTGCATGGCCAAGTGTCACTGCCCATTCCTTGTCTATTTCTCACCTAATTTTGCCCAAGACATCTCAAGGTTACCAAAAGTGAAGGAAACAATTTTCGAGGGATTTTTTTTTTTCATAGAAGGAATTCATTAGGGGACTACAGAGACATATGTCCAGGTACAAAGAATTCTTTTCAGAATTTCGGGTATGCTACTTAGTGATTCAACAATTCCATGCATTACTCAGCGCTCACCATGATAAGTACAGTCACCACCTGTCACCGTGCAACATTATTACAGTATTATTGCCTACATTCCCTGTTACTTTTCATTTCTTGATTGTAACTTTTGTTCTTGCTATGAAATTTTTAATCATATTTTATGTTCTTTTATTATATCTCTTTTGTCTTCTGATGAATGAAGCATATTATTCGTGTATTCAAGAGGCATTTACTGAGCACTTACTGTATGCAATACTCTTTGCCATAAATACGAAGATGTGAAAATAAATTATCTACAATTCTACCAGCAATCTCTCAACACGTCGTGTCTTCGTGATTGATATTTACATAATCCTCATAATCATAATCATATTGGACAAATCCAATCCAATTTTTTTATTATAGTAAAAAACACAAAATTTTCTCGTAGCCATTTTTTTTTAAGATTTTATCTATTTATTTGACAGAGACTGATGCAGTGAGAGAAGGAACACAAGCAGAGGGAGTGAGAGAGGGAGAAGCAGACACCCCTGCTGAGCAGGGAGCCCGATGAGGGGCTCGATCCCAGGACCCTGAGATCATGACCTGAGCTGAAGGCAGATGCTTAGCAGCTGAGCCCCTCTTGAACATTTTTAATTGTACAGTGCAGTAGTGTTGACTATATACATACACATTGTTGTGTAACAGATCTCCAGAATTTTTTCCTCTTGCAAAACTGAAATTCTATGCCAAGAGAGCAACCCCCCCTTCCCTTCTTCCCACCAGCCACTGGCAAAGACTCTTGTATTGACTAAGAATTTGACTACATTATGTACTTCGTTAAGTGGAATATGCAATATCCGTCCTTTTGTGACTGGCTTATTTCACTTTGTCTACTGTCTGTCCTCAAGGTTCATCCGTGCTGTCACATTTTACAGGACTCCCTTCCTTTTTAAACCTGAATCCTACTCCATTATATGCATACACCACATTTTCTGTATCCATCTGTTGGTAGACATTTAAGTTGCTTCCACTTCTTGGTTACTCTGTTAATGCTTCAGTGAACACGGGTGTGCAAATATCTCTTCAAGATCCTGTTATCAATGATTTTGGACTTCTACCCAAAAGCAGGATTGCTGGCTCATACGGCAATTCTAATTTTAGTCTTTGGCGGAATCTCTGTTCTCTGTTTTTCATAGCAGTTTTACCTTTTTACATTCTCACCAACAATGTAATAGTGTTCTAATGTTTCCACATCTGTGCAAACATTTATGATTTTATTTTGTTTGTTTGGTAGTGGCCTTTCTAGCAAGCATGAGGTGATAGCCCATTCTGATTTTGACCTGCATTTCCATGACGATCAGTAACACCTGATCCTCTTTTCATAAACTCGTTGGTCCTTTGTGTATCTTCTTTGGAGAAATATGTACTCAAGTCATTTGTCTGTTTTTTTCATGAGGTTCTTCGTTTTTTTGTTGATGAGTGGTGAATGTTCTTTATATAATCTGGATATTAACTCCTCATCAAATGTGTGGCTTGCAGATAATTTTCCCATTGCCTGGGTTGCAATTTCACTGGATTGATGGGTTGCTCCACTGCACAAAAGTTTTAAAATTTGATGTAGACGCATAGGTCTGTTTTTGGTTTTGGTGCGTGTGACTTTGGTGTCGCGTACAAGAAATCATTGCCAGATCTCGTGTCCCGAAGTTTCTAACCTATATTTTCTTCTAAGGATCTTATAGTTCCAGGTTTTATAGTTCCAGGTTTTATAGTTCCAGTTTTGATCCGTTTTGAGTTGATTTTTGTATATGGTGTAAGCAAAGGGTCCAAATCCATTCTTTCATGTGTGGGTATCCAGTTTTCCCAACATGATTTGTTGGGCACAATATTCTCTCCTCATTGTGCAGCCTTGTCATCCTTGTTGAAGATCATTTGGCCATTCACACAACAACTTATTTCTAGCTCTCCGTTCTGTCCCGCTGGTCCACATGTCTGTTGGTATGCCAGTCCCATGCTGTTTTGTTTACCATCATTTTGCGATGTTCTGGAATCAGAAAGTCTGAGTCCTCCAGCTTTGTTTTTCTTTATCAGGATTTTTTTTATCCACTCAGGGTCCTTTGAGATGCCATATGCATTTTAGCATATTTTTTTTTCCAATTTCTGAAAAAAATGTTATTGGATTTTTGAGTCTGTAGACTTCTTGTATAGTCCAGACACCTTAAGATTCTTACGTGTTCCAATCCGTGAACACAGGACAACTTTCCATTCATTTGCATTTTGTTTAATTCTTTCAGCAGTGTTCTGTAGTTGTCATTGTGAATTCGCCTCTTTTGTTAAATGTATTCCTAAGTACCTTTTTGATGCTACCGTAAATGGGGTTATTTTCCTAGCTCGTCATTCCATGTAAGAACTATTTCAATAACCATCTCCTGTTCTTCAGAAACTGTAATCGCTGCATTGTTTCAAATATTTTCCAGTTTTATTTGTTTATTATTTGTTTCCAAAAGGCATTTGGGGCAACATATATCCATGACTCTGAAGACCTCAGAATGCCTTTCAAGGTCTGAGATTTTGACATATGCTCAGCAACTGGATGTTTAGGTATTGATTATGCCAGAAAGAAAATCGGAAACTAACTAACTCTTCTGAAAGCAAATTGTTGCCTTCCTGAAGCTCACGGGATTGTCTTTTTATCCCTCAAATTTAAAATCTTTGGAAGGGATTTGTCTTCTTTATTTGAACTTATTTCATCCTCTTGATTTCTAACCTTTGGATCTTTCATAAGATTGGGATTTTTTTTTTTTTCTCTTCTATGTTAGTCCTAAAGACAAAATTTTGAATTGGTTGCTTTCTTTTTAGACAAATGGTGGTTACTTTTGGGGAGGGGGAATCTTTTTATTGACAGATTTGGAGCTTCCTTTTCTAATGTCCATGTCTATCATCTTTTTAAAGTAAAAAAATTATAATAATAAAAGTATCAAATAATTACAATACTTTGATATCTCCTTCTGCACATTCTTCTTGATTATTTTTAAAGTTGTCTTCTATATTCTGGAGGTAGCTCTCAAATATAAACGTGAGCATCTGCCTGGCAGCCATTTACTTGGTTTTTATCTGCTTCATTTATTCTCCAAGACCTAGGTTCTGCTTAAGAAGATAGTGTCCCTTATGTTAATTTTTAAAAAATTTAAAAATGTAAAAGAACTTTTTTTGTGTAAAATAAATAAGAAGATAGTGTGTCCTTTTTTCTTTCACGGCATGGAAAATCTCTGATTTCAAATTTTGTTCTCGTAGGAGATTAAGTTCTAATTTGGGGGAGAAAAATGTGACATCTATGGTCTTCTTTTCATGTGCGTGCAGACTTTGGTAATAACCCCGGTTCGTTGGTGTATCATCTGGCACCTTCCACCGTTGACCCAAAGGGCTCAACTGAAAAACTTTATGAATATTCAACTTTTTCGGTCTGTGTTTTCCTATTACGATAAAGCAGGTGGCAGTCATATACCATGAGCACATCTTGTGGACCCTACTGGCCTAGAGTCCTACTGCTTCATTGGCAAACACAGAACGTGACATTGCTTCAGTGACTGTACAGGGACCTGGAAGAACCCACGCTGCTCTCCACGTCACTGTGTCCTTGGCCTTGCTCACTGAAGCCACACTGGAGGTAGCTTATTGAGATGGATGTCCTTTTGTTTTGGCTTATAACTGGCTCTGCCAGACTTCCTGGTGCTTAGAGAGTGATTTACTCTATGTCCATACCTATTTCATGATAGTTTCAATAACGTGCCTGGATATTCGGAAAACCCCCCAGATTTGTCATGCAGAACCCCCTTGCATGTCCCAAGGGGGTGAGGCATGGATATTACAAGGGATGGAGCGTTGCTATTGTCCCTCCACTACCTTCACATTTTCCTGCTTTGTTTTGTTTTGTTTTGTTTTCCCTGCTATATCAATTTCCTAGGACTACCATGACAATTCAAACTTTAAAACTTAAAACAATGGAAACTGATTCTCTTGCAGGCCTGGAGGCCAAAAGTCCAAAACTATCACTGGGGTGAAATCATGGTGTTGGCCAGGCCACTCTTCTTGTGGAGTCTCAGAGGGTGGTGGGGGAAACCTGTTCCTGTCCTCTTCCAGGGTTTGATGGCTCGACCTTCCTTGGCCTGTGGTCACGTCTCTCCGGCCCTCAAGGCTACCATCTTCAAACCTCTCTTCTCTGTCTTCACACGGTCTTCTCCTCTGTGCGTTAAGTCTCCCTCTGCCTCTTTCTCACAAGGATGCTCGTGTTGGCAGTTAGAGCCCATGGAGGGTAATCCAGGCTTCTTCATCTCACAATTTTAACTTAATCACGGGGGGGGGGGGGGGACAAAGAAAAAAACAGCAACAACAACCAAAAAACCTTCTTTTTCCAAACCAGGCAACGCTTGCGGGTTCTAGGCATTAGGACCCAATAGCTGATATCCATGATTGATGATTGTTCTGTGTGATATACCTATGAAGAGCTACTCTGCCATGACCCATACCCAGTTCTGGCCAACTATCTCTCCCCTGAAATATCTGGATCTTGGCCTTGGCACCTTCTGATGGGGATCAACTGGTTTCAGAAATGGCACTGATCCAAGTAAACGACTCCTATCAAGAGCCAAAGCACAAGATCCAATGAATGGATAAGCCACAATTCCATCTTAATGAATATTACTTTATCAGCGTTTCTCATGTGCTAGGGAATATACATGTTTTTGTGTGTGTGTGTGTGTGTGTGTGTAATCTTCACAGTAACTTCATGAAATCCACAGTGTTACTATGCCACTTTTACAAAAACCAAGACACAGAGAGCTTAGTTAACTTTTCTAAAGTGAATCTAGAGTTAAGGCATCCTTTAGTAAGTCACAAGAGCTGTCAGGTTGCAGCTCCTCCTTCCAATAAGGGGTGGGGGTGGTAAGTCAACGTGTGTTTCTAAACCCCAGTGGTAGGAGACCTTCCCAGAAGGAAAAGAAAGTCTGGAGGGAAGAGCACAAAAAGGAAGACACAACTGGTCAAACTGAGGCCAGAGAAACTTCAAGATTGAGAGGAGAATTGTTATACTCCTGCCTGGTTAGTTGGAGGATGTTAGAGATGAACAACACAGAGTCATGTGTAGGTCATGAGACCTACTAGGCATGGTGGATCCTAGACTCACCAAAGAGCCTGCAGCAGGTATGGCACACATGGGTAGACATACACTCATGCAGAGGACTCTATGCTTAGAGTAGGTCCTCACCATGGACAACAGACACAGACCTACATTCTGGGAAACTTTCCAAGTGTTCTAGACTCTGAAACCCCAAATTTCTCCTACGCGGTCATGAATTTCGAGGTAGAGAGTTCTGACCATGACTGAAATTGAATTTCTCAACATCTTGCCTGCCAAGAGCTCGGGGCAAGATTGATTTGGGGGGAAGAAAAGCATTGACATTTCTCCATTTCTCAAATTTCCATGTGGTTGTGGGAAAATCATGGTCATGGTGCTGTTCTCTCTTCTTGAAGCCCGGGCTCTTAACAGCTGGCCATACGGCTGAAAGTCAAGTTGGTCACATTTCAAACAGGCCAGCCCTTGTGTTTTTTGTGGCCTGTGTCAGTGAAGACGGGCGCAGGACTTGGACTCAGCTAGAAGAGTGAAACTTCGTGGAGACCATTTGTGTGGTTGACTCTCATGCCACCATCTTCTCTGAGATCCACTTGTCACACTTTGTAATTAATGACCCAGCAAGGAAATATGTGCCAGGATATTTCCTTCATCTCTGAAAACAATAGCATTTACATTTTTTAAAAAATTTAAACAATTAGTATTCGTCTGCTGACTTTTTTTATCTGTATGGTCCTGTGATCCTAACAGCCACTGTGAGTTACACATTTTCCCGGAACTCAAGGATGCCCTGAAGTATAAATTCTCTTATCTCTACAGTACTTCAACTGCTTTTCATATCTCTAGTAACTCTAGGACTTATTATATTTTTGGTCTTTATGCCCCAGTAGCTACTTAAGTACCAGAGCAACAAGATATAAAATCTTCTTTAACAATAAAGTACTTTAAAGTGAACCTATGGTCATGACCATTATACTCACTGCTGCTCTGCTCTTTTTTGCCCACTCTTGAGATCCATCCTATAAAAATCCTGGGTCTGAAAGAAACATCTAGAAAACTCGATTATGCTCAAACAAAAGAAGCCAACATTTCCAAGGCTGCTGAAGTGTACTTGGCATTTCCAAATGAACCTCCTTTATCTCAATAAGCAACAATTACCCCCAAGTTCTTATTTTAATTCTCAAGCTACCAAAGGGCTGCCTCTAAAACTGGAAACAAGTTTGCAATGTGGAGGTCTCTATGAAATATTTCCCCCTCAGTTTCAATAGCCTATTTCCCGAGACAGAGATTGAGTGACAGCTTAAAAGAGTACAGATTATAAACCCATTTAAGAGCGTTGCATTTTTTGAATTTGTCACAAATGGAAGGAAAAACCAGGGTGACACAGGCAAGGCTCAAGTGCCAACATGTGTCTTTCTGTTTATTCATTATTCAAGGGTCAGACCCTCAACCAGGGCCAGAGAGAAATGACAAAAATAAATACATATCAGTGCAACAATCTGCAATTTAAAATAATGGAAAGCAAGAGTCCTATTCATTTTTATGGCACAAACCTGACATCATTTCACTCCAATTTTCTATAATGGAACCAGCTGGGCTCTAGGAGGGAACTAGTAATAGGTTTTAATGGATAAAATCTGCCACTGAAACTGGCCATTTTCTAGCACGATCTCAGTGCTTGGCACCCAGCCCGTCATACAGCTTCATGCCTTCCGTGGTGCTGGGCCAGCTCGGGGAAAGGGAGGGATGTGTGTGCAGGAACACTGCTGTGCTTGGAGAGACGGCTCCTCTCTCTGTCAGGGAGCATTCCCAGCCCCCGTTCTGGTTCCGTAAACCCAGCTGAAGGCCACTGGGGAAGAATCGGGGAAAGGTCGCTGTCTTCCATGAAGGCTTGCAACGACAGAGGAATCATGGTTACAGAGAGAGGCAGAGAGGCCCAGGTTGGAGAGGTCAGTGCCTTCACCCGTTGAAGTCAATACCAAGCCCTTGAATGGACTTCCGGTCCTGTCTGGTGACAAAGGACACCACTGTGTTTTACTGGGTCGGGATTAACAGTGAGTGTTGTTCTTTCTCGCTTCCCCTCTCATTCCTCTGAACCATCCCTCCTCTCCTCTTGTTCAGCTCTCACACTGCCGGGAACATAGGAATATAGCATGCAAAGAACGGAACGGGCTGCTTGCCATGGAGATAAAAATGGGATGCGCGTTCTAATTTATTTCATGGCATCACGCCTTCTTGCTGACTCTGTTTTCTTTGCTAGGCGGCTTGATTGCCTCTTTGAGAGGATGACTGGTCTGGCCCTCAGCCTTGTGTTTGAGCCATGGTTGAGGTTAAACAGGTAGCCGACTTTGGAGGTTGGACACAAATCGGAACAGCCATTCTGCCCAGGTTTACCTGGGCACAGGAGAATTAGTCTCTCTCTCTCCCTCTCCCTTTTTAAACTAGTAGCAGATTTCCGGCTATATGATCTCTAATGTTCATTTCGGCGAAATGCTGCGGGCTCTAAAAACGAATGATGTTTTCAAATAATGTATACTCACTTTGCCCAAAGCCTGTTCTGTAACTTCTGTTCCGACTGCCTCATGGCAATGGTCCTGAAGCATGGGTACATGATTTGAATGCAAATTTGCAACACCTTTCAGAGCACAAGGCATGACCCAAAACAGAAAATGTAGGTACGGTTGGTACGGTCACTTCCTCAGCGCTCATGTGTCTTTGTGAACATTTCCTGATTTCATAACCACGTATCTTTTCCATGCACTGCCTCCCTGCAATAGCCATGGTCTCACCACCTGGTTTTGTTACCAAACAGAGCAACAACAGTGACAACAGAAAAGCAAAAGGAAATTTGGTTGAGTCAACATTATCCTGACTAATATATTAGAGACTCTTATTATTTTTTCTTTATTTTTTTCTAAGTAGGTTCCACACTGGGCACAGAGCCCGACACAAGGCTTGAACTCCCAACCCTGAGATCAAGACCTGAGCTGAGATCACGAGTTGGACGCTTTACTGACTGAACCACCCAGGTGCCCTTGGAAACTCCAGTTCTAATCCAGGATGAACAGCCTCTGATTTGAGCTTGGCCCAGAACACCACTGTGATTCTTTCTGCAGCTTCCTTGCCGAACCCAAAGAGTTGCATGAGTCTCTGATGCCCCCAGAGCCTCCCTTCCCACCACTGCTCATCATGCACGCTGAATCCTCACCTCATCCGACTACAGACCTTCTCTGTTCCTTCAGGTCTCCTTCCAGTTACCAACTTGTAGTGAATTTCTGTTCCTTCTTCTTTCTTCAAGGTGCTGTTCAGCTGCTCCAAGGAGAGGTCTCCTCTGCTCTACAACACATTTACATTTCCCACCATCAACTGCCCATACTCCAACCTAGGGAGCATCTCCAAGGCCAACCTCTGATATGGAGAATAGAATCTGACATGTAGAAGGTATTTAAAAGACATTTGTTATATGACTTGGTGAGAAATTAATGGAAAGCAAAAGAGCCTTAAAACACGGAAACAAATGACATTTTCTTTTTCTTCTAGATGTTCCAGAAACACAGGAACTGGAGCTTGGTTTCCAACTTTGCACTGATTGTTGTTCTCTGACTTTAGATCTTTCTGATTCAGTCAGGTCTGCTGTGTATACTAAAGGAAGCTAACAATGGTATGAATAATAATAAAAACAGATACCTCAAAGATTATATATCTTTGATATTCCTAATACTGTATTTTAAAGCTGTGTTTCTTTCCAACTTCACTTAGGGGAGAAATGTAGCAGAAAGCACTCTGAGCTCTAATAAAAGAGGTGAAATTTCTCTTTGTTGCTTTGTTAACCATTTGGTTTATGATTATGGCCAAGTCCTTCTCTTTCAGCCTTAGTTTCTTAATCTCAAGGTGGGTTGATTTTGGTCCCAAATGGGTAGGATTAGATAATCTCCAAGACCCCTTTCAGTTCTGTGGAGCTAAAAGATAGCCACCAATAGTACCCCCTATCCACGTATAGCTAGCACTGCTCCCAATGAAAGTGTAAGCATGTTCTGCTCCCCTTGACTCGGGGCTATAAGAAGTATTTCTAAAACCTATGAGAAATTTAAGGTAGTGCTACCAGACCTTCACAGCTAGACAGTAAGGGCATCCAAGAATCTTGCTGGCCCAGACCAAGCCCAGTAAGCCCAAAGTAGGGAGAAGCTATGTTAGAGAGTATCTTGGATGTGCTTCTGGGACAGAGTAAGATTCATAGAAAACCCACACCATTTTAAAATAATTGTGCTAGCGAAACACTTCCAACCTGGACTGAAATAAAAAGTGCAAAATAATAGGAGTCCTCTGGGGGCCCAACTTTCTATACTGGCCTGAAACAGGATGAGAAAGCTACTCAGATGGAAACCTGAGCCCTTTCTTACGCAAAAGAGAGAATGATTCCAGTGGTAGATCCTGGAGCAGGGGAACCTTCTGGTTCAGAGAACCAATCTCAGATGTGGGACTGGGCCCTAAGCAAGGAACATTTCCCATCTCCATGGTTGGGGAGCTCATGGTATGTGCCTGACATCTCCAATAGGTGTATATTGTTGTTATTCTGTTCTTATCTCGCCATTTAGGTGAGGCGGGGCACTGATGTGGCAGGCTTTTGGTGGCGCTGGTATTGCTTTGGTTTCCAAAATCCCTCATCAAGAGGAAACTCACCTGAGTAGTTTCATCCGCATCTAGCCACAGCCAGACCTGGCTTTAAATCCTGGCTTTGGGCCCAAGCCTGTGGCACTGTTTAGATGACCCTAAAGATCTTTGGGATGAGTGCATAACATTTGCACATGGGAGGAATTTACATTACTGTCGCTGTAGGGAGACTGGGAGGTTGTCTCCAATTATGGACATAAATAACTCCTCTTATGTTCTGTTTTGTACACAGATGTAACTCTGTGCCCAGAGAAGTGGATCCTGCCTCTGGAAGCTTGGCTAGAGTTTGACTTACTTTGACCAATAGAATGTAGTGGAAATAACACCGTGCCGATTCTGACTCTAGCCTTAAGAGTTTTAGTAGCTTCACCCGTCACTCCCTGCTACCTTGCTGGAAAGAGACGGCCCGCCAAGCACCAGCCATTCCAGTCTTCCGATGCGAGCTCCCCGACATGGGGCCTATTGTGGACATTCTAGCTCCAGTTAATGTCTTCACTTAATGTAAACGCACACGCATGTGACTTCAGGCAACCGTGCATGGAGCAAATGAAATGTCCGGCTGACCTGCTAAATTGTGAGGAAATAACGAAGCCTTGTTGGTTTAGGCCATTAAATGTTGGAACTCTTTGTTACACAGCAATCAATTACTGACACACACTCTCACAACTGATTATCTACAATGAAAAATCTATTGTCTGCTCAGATGCACAACTTATTTAGGTGAGCCGTTCAGAAGGAGAAAGGAGATAGGTTTCCTGTTTGGTAGCAAACACCAGTTGTAGATAATTTCCCACGAAAGGGTAAGAGTTAACTGTATTATTATTTTTTTTAACCCTTACTTACCTCTGTCTTACTGTGTATTTACGTTCTGCCAACTCATCTGAACTGACATGGGAATACTGACCCCATTATCGGCTCCTGCTTATTCTGTGTGGAGCACAATACTGACCTGTGGAGTCTTAGAGCTAACGAACAGTGAAGAGCAGGCTCCTGTTAGGGAGTAGAAGATCAGAGAGAGAGAAGTCCACGTGGCAGAGAGCAAGCCGGTTGCATCTGGAGACAGACTGGATGACTAACCAGATGTTTTCATTCCAGCCACGTGGCAGAAAACAGAGAGCATCCTAATTCTCTTGCTCCTGAAAGGCACTGGAAAAAATTTTTTAAAAAGCACATTACTTCACTGGAATGTTTGGTAGACCCCCCCCAACCTGTTACTGTGAAATACCAAGAAACCTTGTAATGCATTAGATTTGGCATAATGCTGTGTTTATCATGAACTAGATCCCATCTGAATGTGAATCCCATATTAGAGGGTTTGGTTACAGAATTTTTCTAAAATTCTTGTTACAACATGCTCTCACCTGTATGGCATTAGCAAAATTTTGAACTCAGAAGACAGTAAACAGGAAGTATTATGGCAACATGTGAAATTCAGAAGATATACAATATGTCATGTATTAATGATGAAAAGATGATCTTACACATATATATTATTTGGAACACTTTCTCCCCTATCCAGAAGGATAACTCCAGCCTCTTGACAAAGTTTATAATCTTGGTCTCGCTGTTGAGATGTCGCTGAGAAATAGTTTCGTTTCTGGGTTACCATGGAGACCACTTCCCGACTGGTGGCTGAAGGTAACCCCCGTTGACTGTGGCTGGGGGTAGTTATCAAGCTGTCACTGGCAATCTTCCCCCTCATTTACTAGAAGCAACATTCCAGAAAGGAAATAGCGGGATGACATGGTGAGAACACACTTTCACTCTAAGACTGCAATTTTGGGGAAGACTTCTATTGCCGGCTGCAAGCTCCTGGTCCCAGCGGAGTCCGGCTCATGCATAACCTGAGCGTCCTCTGAGCGGAGAGAGTGGGGAAAATAACTCTGGGCTTGTGGTCAGACTGAGCAAGAATTCTGGCTCGGTCCTGCTCACCAGAAGAACTTGGGCAAGTTGGAGGTTGGGCCGTGGGAGTATCTGTTCTTTCTTCTTTTCTTATGAATACAGAATCATAGTTTTTGCTCTGCCCACTTGGAAAGATTCTTAGAACAACCAGACGAGATAATAGAGAGAAATGTGCTTTGCAGAGTACGAAGTGCTATATGGATATGAGGCTTAGAGAGCTAGGGAAGAAATGACGGAGTGATTCATGGTCTTTTCCAGGTCAGAAGTCAGAGATACCCACACGGAGTCTATTAATTATGGGAACATCTGTTGAAGGAATGAACTTGCTGGAAGTTGCTTCCCTCCACGTAGAGACATTGCTATAATATTTTAAACTGTGCAAAGGACAGATCTAATTTATATATGTTTTCTGAAAACACAGGCACTGCATTTGTCTTAAATACAGCTAAAATTTGGCAAGTGATCGTAGGACAAGCAATCTTACAACTGAATAAGGTCTTCTTTGAAAAGAGTCTTTGTGCTTTTAATGGCTTTCGAGTCTCAGACTCTCTGGGCTGAGAGAACAGGTGAAATTGGGTATCAGACATTTGCAACTGTTTTTTGTTGTTTTTTTTTTCCCCAGCAAGCTCACTCCATCCCCAACTCTTTTTCTAGCGCTAAGGAAATGGAATGTCTCAGTGTTTCACTGAAAACGGATTCCAGAGGCACCTGGGTAGTTCAGTCTGTTTGAGCATCCAACCCTTGGTTTAGGCTCAGGTTGTGATCTCAGGGTCATGAGATCAGCCCCACATAGGGCTCCACATACAGCATGGATCTGCTTCACATTTTCTTCCCCCTCTGCCCCTTCCCTCTACGCTCACTCTTTCTCTCTCTCAAATAAATCATTAGATCTTTAAAAAAAAAAAGACTGATTCCAAAGGATAACCCCTCACCCAGAATTTAAAAAAAAAAAAAAAACAGTTAAATAATGAATGGTTTTGTTTCCACAATGTCAATTAAATAATGCAATAACATCTAACTAAACAAACAAGAATTCTACCCCAGATAATATAGTAGGTGCTGGAGAAACCAACCAACCAACCAACCAACCAACCAATTAAGTCATGCATTTGTTTTCAAGAAACTGACAGCTGGGTAAGTAATTATGATTTAGTGTTAGCAGTGCAATAACAAAACCACATACAGGAGGTAAAAATAACCTGACTAAAGAAGTCACTGCATTTCTGGATTAGGCAGGAAAGAGTGTTTGGAGGGATAAGACTCAGGTTGTTTATTTTTTTTTGAAGGATCCTAAAGAAAATGGCAATTGTATATATATATAGAGAGAGAGAGATCTATATATCTATATATCTACATATTTTCTTTCCCTTGGATGGATGGATGGAGATATATATATATATATGTACATATATATATATATATTTCCTTGGACGGATATCTATAGATATCCATATCTATATCTATATCTATCGATCTATAGATATCCATATCTATATCTATCTGTAGATCTATAGATCTATATATATCGATCCAAGGAAATAGCCGTGCGCAGACATAGTTGCACTGTCTGGCAAAGCATAGTTGAAGAGCTACAAAGTATTTGATCTCACCAGTAAATCTGAAAGGCATGGAACCCTGGTGGCTGGGACTTGAGAAGTAGTCAGGAACCAAATGATGGAGGCCCTCATGTACCATGTTAAGCAATTAGACCTCATCTTATAAATGCACAACATCCAGTATGGATAACCCAAGCCATGTATGGCTGTTTCAAATTCAAGTTCACTTAGTTAAAACTAAAAAATAATAATAATAATAATTAACTCAGTTTCTCATTCTTAACCAGTCCTTCCTGAGGGGCTCAACAGCTCCATGTGGCCAGTGGGTGCCACCTTGAACAGTTCGAGATACACAGCTCAGATACACTCAAGAACCCTTCCATCATTGTTGCTCATGGCTCAGCACTATCATGGATATTTGGGAATGTTCAATGATTTAAGAAAGAGCATGCTAATATTTGCATTTTAGAGAAATACTTTGCAGGAAGCTAATGTGGGGAGGAATAAGAAAAAAAAGTAGCACGATAATCTACACAAGATTACACAAAGTTACAGGGGTTGTGAGGGTGGGAGAGAGGCAGCAGATTTGAAATGTCGAGTGGGAGCAAACTAAGGTTTATCACTGTGTGGAGCAGTTGTATGACTAAACTGATCAGGGATAGCAACCAAGATGGTCACTGAATGAATAAACGTGTGTGTGTGTGTGTGTGTGTGTAAAGAATGGCTCAGCTAATTTTGTTTGTATATGGAAAGTGGAGTACAGGTTTGCCATAGATAATAGGATGATAAAAACCAACTTAACAAGTTCCATGGCCCCATGTAGACCATGTAGTTGACAGCCTGAAATTTTCACTTTCAAGCAGTATCTTTGACATTTCTGAAACCACAGGCATATTTATCTTCACATCAAAGCGCTAAATTGCCTTTATAAATCTTTAAGAGGCAGAGAGGCAAGTTTAGAAAATGAAGTTCTCGTGAAAATCTTAACAGGGAAGTATGGCTCAACATTGCCAGTGTTCTGATCTTTTTCCAGTGTCTGTGCCAGTTGTGGAAATGACTCCAAGTCTGACATTTTCCTACCGTGCCTTCTGATTGAACAGAGCTGCTGCGGTCCGTCTGATGCGTGGTCCAATTAGCCAAAGGGGTATTTGTGCTTTCTGTCAATTGTGCCACTTACAGACAGATGGAAGTTAGGTCACTTGGTTGAAAACCATAGCCCGAAGTGGCACGTGGTTAGGAAGCCAAGTGACTAAAATTGGAGAGAGGATAGCTTTAGTAATATTCTTCCCAGCAAACTTGTAAATTTGGGATAATAGGTCTCCTAGGGAACCATCCCTGAATCTCTTCCTCTCACCATTTTTTTTTTCTCCTGACTCTTTTTCCCCATACATCCCCACTATTAATCTGCAGTCCTCCTAGTACCAATGATGATGGCTATCATTTACTGAACATCTATTACGTGCCACCCCCGTGTCAAATTCCTCTGAACACCGTTTCTTCACATTACTTCAGCCATGAGTGGTTGAGTCCAGACTCAAACCAAGGTCTGATTCCAAAGCTGTGGATTTAACTCTTCCATGCTACCCCTTCTCTGGGGAAGAACGTGGGACCCATCGGGGCCTCATTAAGGAGATGCTAGCAGAGCTTACTCAGCACTTGGTTTTCATTTCCATAGACTGAGAAACGGCTCTTTTTTCCTCCATGAGTCCTTCACGAAAACAGAAAAACTGGCTTGCAGTGGTGAGAGAAAAGATTTCGCTGCTACAGCTCTGAGAGGGCTTTTCTTTTCCTTCCCCCCAAAAATAAGTGGATGCAGGAGAGATCAATCAGGGGAAGTAGTTAAAAAAAAAAAATTAACTAGAACACCTAGATCCAGAATGAGGCATGGAATTCAGTCCAGGGCATTTGTGGTCAAGAAGGAAGCTGGAAACATACGAAGTCAATAAAATCAGGAGAGGGAGGTTCCCTATCTCTCAATCGTGTCTGTCCTCAGGGTAGGAAAGGAAAAGAAAGGAAAATAACTACTGTATACTAAATTTATTTAGTTTAGAATAAACTAAATTTATTCATGATTCTAGGATTACCTTGCCTCTCCCATCCCCCACCAGCTCTTATCAAGAATGTGTTAAGGAACTTAACATCTGACTCTTACTGGTGAACCAGGAAAATCATTCACAGTCCATTGTCACCGCAGCCTTCAGCCTGGAAATACCACCTCGACTCCTCTTGAGAATTTCTACTTTATTATACTCTGAAAAGATGTCCTGTATCAGCCTCTGCCTTAAAAATGCCATTTCTCCCCCAAATTTGTAACACATCGTTGACAAAGGATGTTTCCTAAGTACACAGGGAACCTTTACAAATCAATACAAACAAAAATCAGGAAAAAACTCAGTCGGCAAGAGCAGAAATCTTGTCTGTTCTGGGAACCAGCACATTCCCGTTGCCCAGAGGCTCAAAGAAATCTAAAGAAAAAAGTGGGTACACAACATGGGAAAGACAAAGGACCTATCAATATGCTTGATCTCGTTCATAAATAAAGACACACACGGAGGAGGACAGTAGGGGAAGGGAGGGAAAACCAAACGGGAGGAAATTGGAGATGGAAGACAAACCAGGAGAGACTCTGGATTCCAGGAAACAAAGAGTTACAGAAGGGAGGGGGTGGGGGAATGGGATTAACGGAGGTGAGTATTAAGGAGGGCTCCTGTTGTGATGAGCCCAGGGTGTTGGCTAACTGATCCTTAAAAAAAAAAAAAAAAAAAAAAAAAAAACACAAAATAACCACACAAATTAACACGACTTTTATACTAAGACAAAAATGAGGAAGGTCAGTAACGCCCTGTGTTGGTGGAGCTGTGCCGTTAACAGGCATTCTCAAACATGGTCTGCAAAAGAGTTTCCAAAGGGTAAAATTCTTAGGGGAAAATTTGTGCAAAATATCTACTGAAAATGTAAACATCCCTGCCTTGGACCTTTCTCTAATTTCAGACCAAACGATTCTCACACGATAACACGTGCATAAGGATGGTCATTTCATGAACATTCATAAGAGTGAACTATGGGAAAGCACACTGATAACCATTTTTAGAGCCAAAGACAATATTTGCCCAGCACTCACTTGCTGTTCATCTCCTTCACACGTGTTTCAAAGGTAATATTTCATTTAATCTACTCAGTAAATTTAGGAAATCGATTCTATTCCTATTCTTCAGGCTCAGATAAAAACAGATTCAAAGGCAGATGTTGAACCAGAAAAAGCTTAGGGCTTTATTTTTCTTTCTCTTCTTTCTTTTAATACCTGGTGCAACGTGCTGTTCTAGACGCTTTATTGCTTTAAGTGCATTTAACTTAATTTAAAGTCTGCTTGTTACCATCATCCTCATGGAATGGCTGAGGAAAATGACATTTAAAAGAGGGTCACACGCATAGCTAGTGACAGAGACAGGTGCTATTAACCACGATGTTCTATGCCTTCCTTGTTGGAGATGAAATACGTAGATGTACATCTTTTTCTGAACCAATTAAATGTTCGAAAACTCGCTTCCATTTCCTTATGCATAAGATGGAAATAATAACATTATCTTATACAATTTTGTGAGTTAACATATCTGTATCAAATTGTACCAGCCTAGAGGTAAAAGTATGGTCAAAAAAGCACTCAATTAAAAAAATATATAGCCAACTATATTTATTCTGTAAGAAATGCGTTTAAAACACAGATTTGGGCCCCTGGGTGGCTCAGTGGGTTAGAGCCTCTGCCTTTGGCTCAGGTCATGATCCCAGGGTCCTGGGATGGAGCCCCACATCAGGCTCTCTACTCAGCAGGGAGCCTGCTTCCCTTTCTCTCTCTCTCTCTGCCTGCCTTTCTGCCTACTTGTGATCTCTTGTGATCTCTGTTTGTCAAATAAGTAATTTTTTTTAATCTAAAAAAAAAAAACAACAAAAAACACAAAGGCCCAAATGGGTTAAAAGTAGGGTAGTGAACAAAAATAGACCATGTTAATACTAATCAAAAGAAAGCAAACTGAGGGTTTTGGAGGGGAGAGGGTGGGGGTTTGGGGGAGCCTGGTGGTGGGTATTATGGAGGGCACATATTGCATGGAACACTGGGTGCAAAAACAATGGATTTTGGAACACTGAAAAGAAATAAAATAAAATGGGAAAAAATTATAGCTAAATAAGAAAAATTATAGCTAAATAAGAAAAAGAAATATTAGATTAGATTCAGACAAAGCAGACATCAGAAAAAGAGAAATTATCAGGAGTAACAAAGGACACTATATAATAATAAGACACTTCATTCTCCTAAAGACATAATTCTAAATGCATATGAACCTACCAAGAGAGCACCAAAATTGGTAAAGCAAAAACTGACAGAACTTCAAGGAGAAATTGAAAAATGCAATATTACAGTTGGAAACTTCAACACACTTTTTCAGGAATTGATATATCAAGTGGGCAGAAAAGTCAGAAGGATATATTTGCCCTGAATTACCAATCAATTGATCTAGTTGACATTTATAGAACACTCCATCCAAAAAGAGCAAAATGCACAATGCCTTGCAGCTAACATGAAACATTCCTCAAGATAGATCACATTCTGGGCCATAAAACACACCAACAAGATTTTAAAAATAAAACCCCTATAAAGTATATTCTCAGATACAATGAAATTAAACTAGAATTCAACCAGAGAAAAAGAGCTGGAAAATCTCCAAATATTTGAAAATTAATAACACACTTTAAATAGCACTTGGGTCATAAAAGAAGTCTCAAGCCAGATTTAAAAATATTTTGAGCTAAATGAAAATAAAAATTAAAACTAATTAAAACCTGTGGGTTGCAGCAAAAGCGGTGCTTTAAAGGGAAATTTATAGCATTAATTGTGTACATTAGAAAAGAAATATCTAAAACCAATAACCTAAGTTTTCCACCTTAGTAAACTAGAGAAAGAAGGCAGTGTAAGCCTACAGCAAGTAGAAGAAGAGAAATTTAAAAATTAGAGCAAAAATCAATGAAATTGAAAATAGGAAAGCAATAAAGAAAGTCAATAAAATCAGGAACTGGTTCTTGGAACATGTCAATAAAATTGGTAAACATTTTCAGAAAGGAAAGAGCATAGACCCCAAAATTAGCATCATCAGAAATGAAGAAGGGTCATCATTGCCCATCCTATATAGGATAATGAAAGAGCACTATGAATAATTCTATGCCTACAAATTTGACAACATAGATAAACCAATTCCTTCAAAGATGCAAGCAACCAAGCAACTTCTTGTACTTCTTCATATGAGCAGTAGATAATCTGTTCCATGAATTGAGTCAATATTAAAGACTTTACAAAAAAAAAAAAAAAAAAGTCCAGATAGTTTCACCAATAAATTCTCACAAATATTTAAAGAAGAAATGAAGCCAATAGTTCACAATCTCTTGCAGAAATAGAAAGAGAGGAAATACTTGCTAATTCATTCTATGAGATAAGCCATCCCCTAATAATAGCATGAGATAATCACATTACAAGAAAGGTAAATCACAGACCTACATCTCTAATGAATGTAGATGTAAAAACAGCTCACAAAATTTTAGCAAAATCAGAAATGTATAAAAAGAATTATCCCCATGACCAAGTGGGATTTATTCCAGGTATGCAAGACTGGCTGAATATTTGAAAAATAATCAGTACAACACACCATATCAACAGGTTAGAGAAGAACTATCACATGAGCATATTAATTGATCTAGAAAAGCTTTTTGATATTTGTGACAAAACACACATTCATGATAAAAAGAAAAAAAAAAAAAGTCTTACCAAACTAGGACTAGAGGAAATTTCAATTTGATGAAGAATGTCTACGAAGAACCTATAGTCAACACCATAGTTAATGGTGGCAAACTGAATGCTTTCTCCCTAAAACTGGGAACAACGCAAGAATGTCCCTTCTTACCAGTCCTAGTCCACATTGTACTGAAAGTTGTAGCCAATGCAATAAAACAAGAAAAGGAATATATATGGTATATTAATTGCTGCATATATTAAAGCATACATGATAATGTAATATATATAAATACTATATACAGAGAGACAGACAGATTAAGCAAGAAGAAATAAAACTGCCTTCATTCACAGATGATGTGATTGTACATGCTGAAAATACAAAAGAATGCACACAAAAAAAATCCCTGAAACCAGTAAGTGAGTGTCGCAAAGTTTCAGGATATAAGGTTAATCCACAAAAGTCTATTGTGTTTCTATTTTCCAGCATGAACAATAAGAATTTGAAATAAAATTACTATTTACAATAGCTCTCCCGAAAGTGAAATGCTTAAGCACAATAGTAGGTATAAATCTAACAAAAATACGTACAAATTATATGTGCAAACATTCAGTAGGATACTGTAATTGCCAAATGCAAGACACTAGCCATTTTTCAAAGCCCATAGAACTTTACTGCACAAAATATGAGCCTTAAAGTACATACACTAAAAAAATAATTTAGGAGTATAGAGGATCCCAGATAGAACGTGGCAATGTAACAAGTAATCTAAATGTAGTATAAATGCGTAAAACCAACTCCCCGAAGTGGGTGGGGAGAAAATATGCTGACCCAGATAACTTTGGAAATAGGCAAAGTATGTAACGTGAAAGACAAAAGAAACTGTACATGAGCTCTATACTCGAGATGACCAGTGTCTGTCCACACATGTATAACCACAGAAATAGGAGTCAACCATTCGGATACTGCTGTCCACTGATGTTTGAAATGAACAATGAAGTAAAGAGATGGGGGTTGGTGGGACAGAGTTGTCACTGTGGGAGTGGTAATCCACAGATCAGCAGGGGGGAGGAAGCTAGAATAATCAATCTGCTAATGAATTAGAGTTGGAGAGATCCGTAAGAACTCATGTTGACATTAATACAAAGATGGTTACGTATAGAAATATGTCACAACCTGTATATATCCATCAATTGGCGTACCCACATATATGTCCTTGCTGTGTCAGCCCAAAGGTCAGGAAGAAGGTCAAGAAGCAACCACAGCCCAGTAGCCGTGAGCCATCTGGGCTCACTGTCATCCAAATCTTGGTTTTTAATACCATTCTCCGATAGAAAGAATGAGGCTCTTTGCAAAAGTGGCTGAATCTAGGGCTGGGGCAGGAAGTATGAAAGATGAGCCTGGAGTGTCTTGTGATGACAAATAGCAAGGAAAGACCATACTCCTACAACAAAAAACAAAAACAAACAAAAATGCTCCATGGTGGGGATATTTCAGAAAAACACAGAGGTCAGCTGGAAGAACTCTCGGTGGCTCACACTGGAACAGTCTGAGCCCCAAAATAATTTAAAAAGAAAAAAAGAGTAGTCCCAAATACCATTCCCATTCCCAAGAGCATAACCCAAAGTATAAGATCAATATCCATGAGCCCACACTAATATAAGTAATCAAATAAGCAAATAAATGGATGAGAAGAGACAATTTTCCATGCACACATTTCCCAATAATTTATAAAGCTACTCCACCTTCAAGGAGGACCTTGACCCCCTATTCCTTAAGTGTGGACTGTGTATAATGACTTCCTTCCAAAGAGCACAGTGTGGAAAGGGGGAAAAAAATAAAAGTAACCTTATGGTAGAGAAACCTGGCAAAGACTACCTTGGCCAGGTGATCCTGGTCGTCATGAACAGTCATAAATCATGTTGATAGTATACCCCCTTGATGTGATGTGAAGGAAATGGCACTCTTCCTCTGTGATCTTCCTCCCCCAAGCTCATAACCCCAGTGTCATTGCAAGAAGAACATCAGACAAATTCCAATAAAGGGCCATCCTGCAATATATTTTACAGGCTTCCTCAAAGTCATCAAGGTCGTCAAAGACAAGCAGAGCCTGAGAAAGTGCCGTAGGCATAAAGAGCCTAAGGAGACATGACAACTGAATGTAATTTGGCGTCTTGGATGGTATCCTGGACTTGAACGACATCAGGTTAAAAACGATGGAAATCTGAACCAAGCATGGACTTCAGTTAATAGTGTCTTGATATTGGTTCACTGATTGTAACAACTATATCACACTACTGTAAAGCTGTTCATACCAGGAGGACATGGAGAGGGAGGTATATGGGACCTCTGTACTATCTTCTCGATGTTCCTGTACATATAACAATCCTTCTAAAATAAAACTCTAAAAAAAAAAAAATCAACATTCACACAAAAATACTTTTCTGGCTCAACTCCCACTTTACCCGGGAGAAATCCAGTCCCCTCCAAATGCCCACTGAATGTCTGAGAATTCTCCAGAGGCATCTCTGGGGTCCCTTTCTGGACTCTTAGGGCTTCTCCCTTCCCACAGCTTCTCAAGGTTACCCACGACAATGTCCCAGACAGGACCATTTGCAAACTTCAACTTGAAGTGTTCACACGTCCCAAAAGGGAGAGGCGTCATCATCACAATTAATAGACAATAGTCACCGCTATCTTACGTGTGACTTGGGGTAGTGTTTTCAGAACTCTGAAGTGGGCAGAAAGGGCTATGTTGTGGCAGGAATCTGCCTGCCCTTCCTTCTGCAGGAACTAAAGCATCTGTAAAAGGGGCACTTGGAAACCTTTGAGATGAGCTTCTGTCTTGACTAAAAGTCTAATAAACTTGCTCTGTCTTGGGCCCTTTTAATGAATCATTTCTGCCTGCCAGGTACCAGGTGTTCTTTTTAGGACATCAAGAAATAAGAAGTGACATGGAGTGCCTCTAGGAAGCAGTCCAGACTAAGGCAGATGTCTTTTGTTGGTGTCTTAATGTCACCCCTCGTTCTGCTTCTGCTACCCTCCCAGAATTTCCTTGTCCCTGACCTGTGGTTCACACCCGGGATTATTTCTTAGAAAACCTGCCGCTACCTGGACTTCATCTTGTTTTCCATTCTCCTGGCTGTTTTCGCAGACTCTTGGTACTTACTTGGGTTTTGGCTCCCTGGCCGGACCATCGCTCTGGGGTCATCGGCTGAACATCCCTCCCATTTACTGACTTGGGAGACTAAATTGTCTTAATTTCTGGATTCTAACTGATTTCCAGCCCCATAGCATACCAACACCCAGAAAACCATCATGATAACCCCAAGCATCTGTTGACCATGTACGATATACCATCAGGAGCACAAAAGTCAACCGCCTAATCTCTCCCAAGGTGGGGGGCTCTGGGTAGGTGTGATCATTATACAAAGCTGGGGGTTAGAGTTAAGAAGTTTCTCCCAGGGGGTTTACTACTGTGACGATACACCCTAATTCCATAGAAGGACAAGGAAGGGGAGGTTGAGATCTAGTGGGACTCTGACCTCATTTCTTAGGTAGCTGTTTGGATAGAACTAGGGACGTAAAACACGAAATAAGCATCCAGAATGGCGATTAGGAACACATCAGAGGCAGGGTAAGAGGGGCTGTTGGGAACCAGCCTGTGGAAGCTCAGCTCACTCTTTCAGCAACTGGCTGGCAAAGTATCTTCGGTCCACGGAATGGGGGGTGGCTGGGACGCTATCTCTTTCTTTGTGCAGCCTCACAACTGATCTCATCCAGCAACTTGGCAGAATGTCTTCCCCGGGGGCTGCCTACACATTGAAATGGACCCAGATGGCATGACGGGTGGCTTGAGTCTGTGAAATGATTTTGCACCTGTGGAAGGAAAAGGACCTAAAACTGCTTCTGTCCCTGGTTCAGAATACAGATCATCTTTCCAGGGGTGTGTATTATGGAATGGCCTTTCTCTCCACTGCTGCCCTCAAACCCATTTAACTCAGAGGCCTTCTTGGACAGCGTCTTCTTATTGCCTCCAGGGGTTGGCTTTGTTGGAATTAAAACATGACCTTCTTCCCCAGGACTTGGCCATTTTGTTGTTTTGTGAAGGTTAACAATTTTATGTGCCAACTGGCTAGGGGACCTGATTGTTTGATCTAAAACCAGACTATGCAGGTGCACCTGTATATGTGGGTGTGGATATGTAGAGAATATGTGTATATATAAGGTATATGTGTTAGGCAATGATAAAACTGCATGGGTCCACTTACATACAGATTTTTTTTCAATAAATACAGTACAGTACTATACACGTGTTTTCTCTTCCTTATAATGTTCTTTTCTTTTTTTTAAGATTTTATTTATTTCTTTGACACACACACACACACAGAGAGAGAGAGAGAGAGAGAGAGCGCATAAGCAGGGGAGAGGCAGAGGGAGAGGGAGAAGCAGGCTCCCTGCAAAGCAGTGGAAACCCAATATGGGACTCGATCCCAGGACTCCGAGATCATGACCCGAGCCGAAGGCAGTGGCTTCACCAATTGAGCCACCCAGGCTTCCCTCTTGTTATAATTTTCTTAATACTGTTTCCTTATCTCTAACTTACTTTGTTGTGAGACTATGATATGTCATACATACAGCACAAAATACGTGTTCATGGCCTGTTGATGTTATCATGAAGGCTTCCCATAAGTTTTGGGGGGAATCAGAAGTCATGCACAGGTATTCAACCGAGCAGGGGGTTGGTGTCCCAAACTCTCCTGCCATTCAAGGGTCAACTGGGTCTGTCCTGCTCCCCCGGAGAAGCCTGACTGACGAATGATACATATTCCAAATCCAATTCAGTGAGCAACATGATGGCAATTGAGTGGGGAAAGGTGAAGTGTCGTTGCCTTCAGTTTAACTTCAGTGGAAAAAATCATGACAAGAGTAGAAAGAAGGAGACGGAGGGGGAGGGGCAGGGGAAGGAGGAGGAGGGGGAGAGGCAGGGATTGTCTTAAGGCAATATAAATATTTAACCTGGTTTTCTGGTTGAACAGAAGATAAAGCTGTTGCTCTATTTGTACTATGGACACTCGCCAATTTTTTTTAAATCTCATGCCACAAAAGAGAGAGAGAGACAGAAACACAGCGGGAGACAGAGCCCAGCAAGGAGAAAGGGGGGGGGGCACCCCGTGCGCTCCCCAGCAGACGGCTTGGGCTGCAGCATCCGCGACTGGAGGGATTGGGACTGGGACGGGAGCCCAGCTTCGCTCCTGCACGGCCCGGCACGTGGCCCCAGCACTCTCTCTCTCTCTCTCATCTCTGCCTGCGCGTGGACCAGCTGGGAGTGAGAAGGGGCTGCAGCTCTGGGCTGGTGTCGTCACCGGCGCGTTGGCTCACATGCTGTACACGTGCTTCTTGTCCCCTGATGCAATGTTGCTACAGACGGGGACATTGAGAGTCACACAAGCCTGAGATGAAGAAGTTGGGGCCATGCTTGTGAGAAAGGGATCTGGGGGGGGGGGGTGTGTGTGTGCAAGGGTTGTCCCCCGGAGCCAGGGCAGCCCGCTCTGCTCCCAGCTCTGCAGGGCACACTCCAGATCTCTGATGAGTCTCCCTGCCTCGGCTCCCACAGGTGTAGACAGGTTCTGAGCACCCAGAAAAGTCCTGAGCATGTCGTCAGGACTTTCTCCTATTTTCCTCCACGGTGGGAAAACCAAGCGAGCGTGGCTGAGCAAACCCCCCTCCCGGGCCGACGGCGGATCTTCGCTGTAGGCAACAGCCACCGCTCAGGTTCCTGAACCTTCTACATTCTTTCTGAGGCAAGACGTGAGCAAGGTCTCTGCAACCTAGATTACGTGGCAAGGAACCCTGTGGGGGATCCTAGTTAATGACCCTTCTTTCCTCCAAAAATCAACCAATGAATGTGGTAGAAGATCCCCTGACCCCCATGTTCTTCCACACTCCACAGCGACTCTCTCAACAAAGACGCTTGTTGGCTCATTATTAAAAATAAATCCAGAACTGAGGCTGTTTCTCGCCAGCCCACCCGCACCCCCCGGTTTTCCAGCCGGTCCAGGCTACGAGAGTCACTTGCTAGACCCACTGTGGGCACCTCCTGATGGCCTTCATGCCTCTCCCCTCTCCCCCCGCAGCCGCCCACTCGGACCTGTTCCCAGTCGTCAGACAGAGGATCCTGGGAGCTGGAAGGAGACCGCCTTACTCCCCTGCTCGAAACCATGCAGTGTCAAAAGTCAAAAATCACCAAGTCAGCCTCTCACACCCTCCACCAGTGGTTCTCAACCACGTGCTCTCGGTACCCCTATATACTCTTAAAAAGCGATTGAGGACTCCAAAAAAAAAGTCTTATTTATGTGCATTGTACCTGTCAATAGATGCCAGAGGAGAAATTAAGATTGAGAACCTTCAAAAACATGTATTATTCTGTTGGGAAATAATCAGAGTAAATCTATTATCATAAATAACATTTTTATGAAAAATAACTGCATTTCCCAAAACAAAAGAAAATCAGCAGTAAGAGTAACGCGATAGTACATTTTTGCAAAATGCTTTAATGTCTGGCTGGCGGAAGAGAGCTGGGTTCTCTTAGGTGCTTCTGTATTCACTCTGTTGCAAGGTCGCACACCGTGTAGTATCTGGAAAATTCCATCGTTTGTTAGTGAGAGAAGGATAGGAAAAAAAAGACAAATAATATCTCGGTAGGATTATAATCTTCTGAAGGTGTCTGAGGATGCCCAGGATCTGTGGACTACACTTCGCAAACCCCTGCTCCATACCATCTGGTCCCCACCATCGTGCTGACCTCTTCTGGACCATCTGCCTCCTCGTTGGAGCCACGCCAGCCTCGCAGCCTGGCTCCCGTTCCTGGTCCCTCAGCGAAGGGTTCTCTCTTCTCCACATAGTCCCATAGGTCACTCCCTCATCTCCCGTGGGTCCGCTTACATGTCACATTAGGGACCCCTTCTTTAACCAACCATTTTGAATTTTGCACACTTCCCAGGAATCTTATTTCTGATTTACATTTCTTTAGCATGAATTTTGAGCAGGAGTTTTGTTTAGCTCAGTGCCTGGAACAACATTCATCTAACAGTAGGTGATTAATACGGCGATTAATAAAGACATATTGAATGTGCTGCCGATGTTGGCACAGAAACATAACAGTGGAAAAAATGCCCAGGTCTGACCCAGAGATGCTATTTTACTGATGTGGGTTCCTTTACTAGGACTTGGGTTGGACAGTAGCCTGTCTTCAGAGCAACAATCATCTCCGTAGACTCACTATTAAAAATAAGAAAAGCTCCCCCACTGCCTCTCCAGTATTGATCACAGAAAGTCTTCAGGGTGGATTTCTTCCACTTTCTGTGACTTGTGACCAACAGCTGGAGAAAGTACTTCACACTGGAAGTCACACTATGGAGTCATGATTGATTCAAGCCCAGGGGCTGCGTGTGTTCCGGTGTCATGGGAGATCCTTTGCGGTGGCAACGCTGGCCACCTGTGGGGCCATGGTGACATCAGACTGTACATGCCCTTCAGATACTTGAAGGACTGTCACATAGAGGAAAGGTACAATATTTTATTTTCCCTTTGCTTCCAGGGGCAAAACCAATGGGTGAAAGTGACAGAAAGATTCTTCTAATAATTTCACTTGGCCAGGGAAGGGTTGGGCTGCCTTCTGAAGTTGACCACTGTCCATCCATGAAAGAGTTGAATATTGGGGAGGATAATGGGATTGGTGTGCTAGTGTCACACACACACACACACACACACACACTCAGAGACACACACAATGAGAGCTTTAGAGAAAGTTTGATGTTAACCTCCTTGGCTTCATCATTCAGTCCCTGCATAGCTGTAGATACATCACAAAATCTCCAATCCTCACTTTTGTATCTCTAGACGTAGAATAACAGTCAATGAGCCGTGGCCGGAGAAGGTGTGGGTAGGGCTGTAAGGACAAAGACCTTCGACCCATGAAGGCGTTTGACTTGCGGTACCATTTGCAAACGTGTGGTTTTCTTTGATGTCCTCATGATGTTCAGTCCACCAAAGGAGAAATTTCTGCGCTACCAAAGACATGGCAAAAGATGGTTAGTGATTTCTCCTTGGGGGGATAGAAAGATCTCCCGAATTTGGAGGGAAAGTCACAGAGTAGAAGATTTTTCCAAGATTCCTCAGACTCCCTTCCAGTTGGTCTGTACCCAACAGAGAATCTATCTACCTACCTATCTGTCCATCCATCCAACCATCTATCCATCTAGTCATCATCCATCCATCATCTATCAATCAATTATCTATCTATCTATCCATCATCTGTAATCTATCTTCTATCTACCTTATGTTGAATTCAAATGAAAGTGACTTCTGAAACTTTCCATGCTAACTGGCTCTCTGTAATGGAAAATAAAGAATGAGCATTTTGGTTCCCATTGACGTTAGGGAATACCTTTTTGTTCCATGGCAACCGTTTCAGAAAATGTACTTTTTAATTCAGATTTCAATTGACCCTATTCTTTCATTTGCTTTTCTCTCCACTTACTTTAGAATTCCCAGATTTTTTTTTGTTTCATTTCATTGTTTACATAATATACTTTTTGTTAAAATTGCTTGTAAGCAAATTGGCATATTTAAATGTAGATTTCTAGATTTAATGATTGGTTCAAACCCATGCTTTTAAAAAGTTGAAATTTTGCAATTGAGTAGTGAGATAAGTGTTTGTTTCCATGTATTTTAAATTTATATTTTGTTGGGCCCTTTGATATATAATCTCCTTTGATTAAAGTTTAACAAATGTACCCTTACATTTAAAGAATATTTAAATAGTATTCCATTTTTTATTCGTTTATTATTTGGGAGGTATCTGCTATTGAAAAATAAATATTTCTTCTAAAGCTTCATTTCCTCCATTAATCCAAAACAGAGTTCCCAAGGCTTTAACCGGTATCACACCGATCATGTAGAAGTGTCTCAATCTGGTCTTGCCAAAGGGATGCTTTAATGATGACAAGCAGAAATGTTAGGGCATTTATATATATTTTTGCCCAAGATGGGTCCATTTATAGTTTGGACTACTGGAAGGATATTATTCTTCTGCCAAAAGGGTTTTAAAATGTCTATTCCTTATTGTCACAGACAAGAAAGAAAAGGCAGCCCAAGGTATAGATCTGGCGATGAAACTGAAAAGACCCCGGAAAAAATCACATAACTCTATTTGCTAAAATTCTGCCAGCATTTTGCAGAGCATACTGAAGAATAGAAAGCTCCCACAGCATCTGAGAGTGATGGGTTCGTGGATGCTGATTGCATTATTAAGAGGCACTAATTGACAAATAAATAATTAAAGGACAAGAGGCCCCGGGCATGAACTGAGGAGGAGTGTGCCATGAATCACGGAGGATGATTAATCCATTTTGTGCACCTGAGCTCCCTTCCTCGTGAAACAAAGCAGAAACCTCAGTGGTCACAGACTGCAAGCTCAGTATACGCATTTGCTAGAATCTTCTGCGACGCACAAGACAGGGTCTGGAGTGGGTGAATAGAGCGGATGAGTCAGCTGCTGGACACTAGAGATTTCCCAGAACCAGAGAGCTCTTAGACCACCTTTAGCCATATTAGTTGGGCCATTTGTTCTCAAGGAGGGTGAGCGGGAACTCTGTGGTTCTTCCTTTGTGATTCATTCTTTGTGGTTCCTTCATGTAAACATGGAGAGAAACATATATGTAGTTCACTCTACCAAGTACCTCTTTAGTATTGTTTTGCTATTGCTTTCATATAGACCCAAATTAGGATCCCCTTCCTGTTTTGTTCTCAGTTTAAAAATATGCTGGGCAAACCCTACATGATGATCCTTGCCCCAATCTTCAGAACCCAGGGGTGGCAAAACCTGGTCATTTTCATTACAAAGGAGGATATCCAGAATTTTTATAAAAGAGAAAATATGTAAATCAGAATTTCTTTGAGAAAAGAGAAGCCACTCTAGGCATTCCAAATAGAAAGTGCTTTAACAGAAGGCATTTGAAGCCTACATAATTATTAGAGGGGCCGTAAGAATGATTGTTAGTGAAGCTTTGAGAAGGAGGTAATTAACAGGAGAGCTCACCCGGAACCCACAGCAAATCTCATGAAGCTCAAAGGTGCCAACGTTGCCAATGTCAGTTGCCTATGATGTCAGAAGAGGTGACTTCTAGGGCCTGTCCAGGACCCAGAAGGCCCTACTAACTTCATATTGGCCATCTGCTCATGTGGCTAGGTGCAAACGCCATCAATAATAATTAGTGAATAATAATAATAATTAACACTAATAATAATAATTAATAATGGCTTCTCTCTTTGCCTTCCAAATTTCACTTGTTTGCTCTGTCTGTGAGAGACTCTAACCTCGAATCCCAGAAAGGTAGAGATTCTGAAAAATGTATCTCCAGGTTTCTCTCCGGCAATGCCAAAAAAGACTGTCAAAGATGGATATGGTGATACGAAGTTAAAAACAGATAATCCATCACAATGAGAAATCCCAAGAAAACTAAGGAGAAGGCAAGAAGCATTCTAAAACTCTGGTTTGTAACGTGGTGGCAGACTGAATTATTGCTCAGCAAATAGTCATCCTCTGTTTGCCTCCAGCCCTGTGAAAGAATTTCGCTTTCCCACCCCATCCACATCTTCTCCGGCCTCTGCCTTGCTTTGAACCCAAGGAATAGAGGCAGAAGAGGCAGTGTGGAGGTTCCGAGAAGAGCTTTAGGAAGCATCGCACATATTTTTGGGGATTCTTGACATTCTGCGTTCAAGAGAGAGCTACTATTCTCTCTGGATGTGTTATATTTGAAAAAAAAAAAAAAAAAAAATGGCGCCCAGCCAATGGAACCACAGACAACCTACCCCCAACAAAGCCTTGAGATTTTTTTTTTAAAGATTTTATTTATTTATCAGAGAGAAAGGGGGGCAGAGAGCAAGCACAGGCAGACAGAATGGCAGGCAGAGGCAGAGGGAGAAGCAGGCTCCCTGCCGAGCAAGAAGCCCCATGTGGGACTCCATCCCAGGACGCCGGGATCATGACCTGAGCCGAAGGCAGCTGCTTAACCAACTGAGCCACCCAGGCGTCCCACAAGCCTTGAGATTTAGAGGTTGCCTGATACCTCAGCAAAACAGGTAGTGTCTGAGCCTGTCCATTATCACATATTTGCTATGTGGATGGTTTCACTGCGTAGAGGAATGAGTGCAGATGATCCCCATCATCAGATAATGTTATGATTGCAGGTACATTTTCTCTTTCTGGGGCTCCATTTCCTCAGATACGTTAAAGTGAAACACAATTTTCTTTCTCCTCCGCATTGAGCCCTCATAGAGTCTTTTGTATTCTCAACAGAGCTATATCCTAGGAACTTATTATTTACATATTATTGGGACACTAGGGCCTCTGTAAAGACTTTTCTTATCCACAATCCTGTAGGGTTAAGAATAAGAATAGAAGCTAGAACCCAAGCCAAAAGCTGTCCTCTGGAGCCCCAACTCTTACAGTAGGGGTGAACTAGAGTTATTTATAGGATTTCTGGAAAAATCTAGTGTGCAGTGAGTACAGTGCCCCCAGTTGCCTTCCTGTTACTCCCCCATATTTTTGTCTTCGGGCTTTATAGAATCTACCATTCCGTATTTCACTTGACCTTCCCATCACTTTGTTGGATCTTCTAAAGCGATGTTTCCAAGCATTAAAAGGTATTTCTAAAATACAGACTTAGTACGGGAAAGCGGGGTGTAGGAAGCTGGAAGGAGAAGGAAGGAGAAAAGTCAGGGAAGCCCACTGCCAAATCTCAAGGTGACCCCTAGCTTTTAGGGAATCCGACAACCCACATCAGGAAAAAACAGATGCCAAAATTGTCGTCCACAGTTGTGTGTGACACAGGCACAGGTGAGTCACAAGAGTCTGCCCGGATGTTGGTGCCAAACTGCACAGAGCTGAATTCTAGCAGCGCAATAGCTCAACACCGTCTGCCCCTTTTCTTTTCTGACACACTTGTCTAATATTTACGTTACAGATTTGAATAAGGCAACGATATAACACGATAGAGCTCCACATGGTGCCAGCAAAGACCTACCCGCTCTCTGCTCCAAAGGGAAGGCTCTGGTCCCGGCAGACACTGTATCCATGTCTGGCTGATTGATGGCTCTTCTTCTGTTCATTTTCCCACAACTTTTATCCCAGAGAATACACATTTGGTGTACCCACCATGAATGTCCCTTAATAAGAGGAGAAATTACGTAGCAATTATTATAAGCAAATATTGAAATAGCAAAGCCAGGAGGAACTCGTGTATGTATTTCACACCTGTTTATTTGCCTGTTTGCCACGGCCTCGGAGACCACGACTGGTGTCCAGAACTTCCTTCTTCAACCGTCTGCTCTACGACCCCTTTGCGGCTATGGCTTCTCTCTGATGCAGTGATGAAATCTCCCTCCTGAGAGGGGGTCCTGCGGTGTTCACCGTCCTCACCCATTCACGCATACTGTTTAGAATGGAACTACTAGGAATTTCCCCCAAAGAAAAACATTCCCAGGTTTCAGACAGATTCTTTCCGGGTCTACACTTCTCGGAACCCACCCCCACTCACTGTCCCTGGGCTTCTACCAACGCCAACAATATATGGTTGTTGCTTCACTGTGTAAACTGCCTCCACCCAAGGGAGACCTTGTAGAGATCTCTTCAAGGCTCTGCTGGGATCTCATCCAGGGGTGGGTCTGGAGACAACGAGGGGGCGCTGGGGTGCCCCTTGAGGGTCTTCTGGAGAATGGTGTTTTGCAAGGTAGCTATCTCAGGTGAAGTCATTGTAAGGTCTTTAAACAAGGGGAGACCAGCCTCCTCTAGGGAGGAGGGTGATGCGGTGGAAGTAGGTGAGCAGTGAGGGTGGAGGGAAAGCAAGATACTCATAATTATCAGAATCTCCAAAATGTGGGGCTTTGGTCTTCCCCCAAGCAATACTACCAAGTGCTAAAGGAGCAAAAGCACGGAAGACCATTTCTACCTCTAAGGTCCCATCACTCCAGTTAGAAGAAAAATGACAGCACCAGCCATCTCTTTGGTCGGGACCCACAGCTACTGCCAACTTGCCCGAGCTACCAGCAGCGGGTGTTTCTGTGCAAATTCGCATGTGCACCTAAACCCGTGGCTCTACCTGCCGCCGTGAAAACGGCTTCCACTCCTCTTCCTTCCTCCACATCTTGCGTGTGAGCTCTCAGAACAGAATGTGGACCCGAATCCTGCTGGCATGGGACTAGAAGAAACGTGTTTCCATGCTTTCGGCACCCGCAGCACCAAACGGAGCACGGAAGGTGGTGGAAATGGTGCCGAGTGCTGACAGACGCGTGTCTGGCCCACTGGGGTTGGATTTCCTCCTACACACTTGTTCACCTCGGCACTTTCTACATGGTGGGGGGATTTTCTCCACGTTCCTTCACCATTGCTGTGCCCTCTAAACCTGGCTTCCTTGTCATTGTTCTAGCCCCCAGCACAGTAGGGGCTTAGTCATCATTGACCGTGGGAAGATTCGCACTTGGGTCCATGACTATGAAGGCCAAGCTCTCCCATCACACTCCACTCTTCACTAGAAAAAAAAAAAAAAAAAAAAGGAATATTTCCATTTCTGTCACCCACCAGATCAGAGAAGACAAAGACTGCTTTTAATATTCCCTGGTTCCTTGGAAAATTAACTCAATCATGGGGCGCCGTCAACTCCTGTGAAATTCGACCCCAAGGTCTATCAAATGGTGTTTACCTCACCATTGAGGGAGGTACCAAGGGAGGAGAAACCTTGAGGAGGTATGTATACAGGAAAGTCAACTTTATCTGTCATTATCATGTCCCTGCGTGTTTTAAAGCCTCATCAAAGAGACGGAGCCCGTGATTCCACAGGGATTTCTGCAGTCATCAGGGAAATGCCGGGAAGGAGACAGCTGAGGCCACCGACTATTATTAGCTGAGTTATCACTGACGCCACAATGCATTCAGCTATAAGCACCGAACCTCGTGGCTTAATTAGGAACACCGGTTAGCCCAGAGTCAGACTGATGTTTTATCTTCCGGCCACACTTCTGAATTGTTCCTCAGATGGAATTGGGGGCAGCAGCCCAGAAACGCAGCCCAAGATGGCATGCTTGGACCCCAAGGAAAACAAGCAATGGGTCTAAGAGATAGACAGTAGCCACTGCCCATGCTGGCTCGTTTATTTAACACAGGCATCTGTTTATTTATCAAGCAGGCATTGTGCCAGGCACTCTGGAGAAGATATTTGCATGACATGTGGCTCCAGGAGGTTAGATCCTAAGAAAGAAAATGGGGTGAGTTGTGTAGGCTCTTTGAATCGCAGAGTCTCTCCTGAAAGGCGAGGGTAATAATTACTCCCGCCTCAGAGTGTTGTTGAGAGCCGTAACAAAGAAGAAAAAAAAAAAAAAAAAGAAGGCACAAAGTCTTGCTGTGAGGAATGAATGATGGAGAGAGCTTCCTGGGTGGCTCAGTCAGTTAAGCGTCTGTCTTTGGCTCCGGTCATGATCCCAGGGTCCTGGGATTGAGCCCCGCACTGGGGTCTCAGCTCAGCGGGGAGCCTGCTTCTCCATCTCCTTCTGCTGCTACCCCTCCCATGCTCTCTTTCTCTCGTGCTCTCAAATCTTCCTCGCTCTCAAATAAATAAATAAAATCTTTAAAGAAGAGAATAGGTGATGGGGAGACAGAGAGATGTATGATATATACAAATCTGTGTATGTAAATACATAAACGTACACTTATCCAGCTCAGGGGGAGCCTCCTCCTCTGCCTCCCACTGTGGTGCTCCTGCTTGTGTGTGCTCTCTCTCTCTGCCAAATAAATAAATAAAATCAGAAAGAAAGGAAGGAAGAAAGAAAAGAAAAGGAAAGAAAACACAAGAAAAGAAGGAAGGCAGGAAAAAAGCCTCATGGTTACTGCTGCTAATTACATAGGAGGAATAACATAATGAAGACACCTGAGCTGCACAGTTTCCACGTTCACCAGAGCCTCTTCTAGACATGGAACCCATGCTCCTGGGACCGACCATGAAAACCACAGGTGGACCCCACCAGGCGTGGACCTGGCCAGTGAGATGACCTCATGGAAAAATTGACACATCCAGGAAATTTCTCCGGCGGAGTGCTGGGGGCCCAGGGGGCCGCGGGGGTAGAGCATGCCCAGGGCGATTGCTTCTCGGAGTTGTGCAGAGGAAACCTTCTCCTGTGAAAGAGGCACGGAGACGAAATCGGACTGAAGCAGGCAGGTCGGAGCCCAAGGGGAGGACGTTGGCAGATACTGTCCAGCAGGAGATCGCATGCAGGAACCAGAACGGAAAGGGTGTCAGAAGAACTCAGTGCCTGCTGTCAGAAAAGACAGTCCCCGCGAACACCAAGGCCAACCCCACCCGGCTGGAATTCCTAGACACGGTGAAGCTGGCAAGCACAGGTGTGGGTTTCCGTGGGACGTGGCTCCTCCAGGCTGCCTGGCCTCCTGCTCTTTATTTGGCATGAAGCAGACGGGTATGAAATGTCGCTGGAATGATCTGGAAGAAGAAGACCAGGGCAGTGTTCAGTTCTCCGTTCAGGCAGTGGTACCCAGAGTGTCTTGCGTGGGAACCGGGAAGTCTGAGTGGACGGCATGGAACTCAGCCTCAGGAACCAGCACGTTATGGTCCCGAGCTAAAAACCTATCTCAGGACAAGATGAACGGAAAGGGTCCAGAAGCGTGCCGGCCTGTCCAATGGAAGCAGAAATGTGACCCCCGCCCTGGGCGTCCGTCTGGGTTGTTTTCCCGAGCCACAGAAGGCGGCACCCTGATTCTGCCCTCTACCCGCGTGAAGCAAATATTTAAAAGAATGCAAAATTATCAAATTATTTTATTAAAGGTTATAAAGATGAGAACGTATAAGCTTGCCCCAGGTGTCGTGGTTTTCTCTCTGTGTGTGTCTGCCTTTATTCTGGGACCTCAGGCCACCTGTACGTCTCACCCTCAGACTCCTGGGCTGCGTCTTTTTCAAAGGGGCTGTTTGAGGACCAAGCAGCAGGTGCTCAAGTAAATAGAGGTTTTTTCAAATGGGTATAAGCATATTCAACAGGGTAAGTAGTGTTTAATAAAGGTTTTACCTGCCAAGGCGTCTGCGGACTGGGGACGGCGGGAGGCCGTCTTAGGTGACAGCACCAACTTTTGGGAGAGGAGGAAGTGATCACGGGAGCCCCGTGTGGACAGGCTGTGTGACATGCACTGTGGCCTCTGGCAACAAGACACCCACAATCCCAAGCGACCCCGCAAGGAGAGAGAGCTGGCTGATAGACCACCCCCCAACCACACTCCCCTCCCGCCTTCCGACTTAAAATCAGCACCTCCTATCAGCCAACCCCAACGGGAAAGAGGTCCAAAACATCAACATCATCCGCTGGCCTTGGGCCAGTAAGGGACACAAAGCTTCCTGGGACACAAAGCAGTTGTGGGGAAGGACTGAGGGCAGGAGAGGCAAGCAGAAAGCACCGGCACTAGATGTCTCTCAACGTGGGGGCGCCTGGCTGGTCCGTCGGTAGAGTATGTGATGCTGGATCTCGGGGTGGTGAGTTCAAGACCCACGTTGGGCGTGGAGCGTTCTAAATGTTTCTCGATGTTTTTGTTCCTCAGTATGACTTCAGCTTCTTACTGGATCTTAGGTCTATTCGCAATAGTATATTTCTGTAGAAACCTATTTCAGCAAGATTTTCCATGACTAATAGGACAGGATTATGTTCTTACAAACACATACGCATTTACAAGTATATACTCTCTTTTGTCTTCTATAGTCAAGTCCTCTCTTTGCTTGACGTTAAGTGTTTATGCTTTTTTTTTTCAGTTTTGCGAGACTTACCGGTGTTTTGCTTATTCTATCCGTCTTCTTCAAAAGCCCAAATCTTAGACCTCTTGCTCATTTCCGTGGTGTTCAAAGTCATTTGTTTCTTTGATCGATTGGTTTCACTTTTACAGTTTAGCTTGGCTGGTTTTATTGTCACCTTTTTATTTTATTACAAAATACGTCAAGCAAAGGATTTATTTAGGAGATCTGCTTTATTTTATACATTCCTATAATGTGTTAAGTTACAAAGGAGTTTCTTGTCTCTTCAGTAATAGCCATTCTCACAGGTGTGAGGTGGTGTTTCATTGCGCGGGACCCTTTCATGTGCCTGTGGTGGGCTCTTTGTACGTCTCCTTTGGGAAAATCTCTATTTAGGGGCTCTGCTCTTTTTTTTTTGACCCATTTGTTTTCTTGCTAGTGAGATGTACTTCTTTATTGAGTTTGGACATTAACCCCTTATTGGATGTATGGTTTGCACGTATTTTCTCCCAGATTCTCATTTTCACTTTACGAGACTTTCATTTTATTGATGATTCTCTTTGCTATGCCTTTTAGTTTGCTATAACCCAGACAAGAATGACCCCCAGCCATTTGCCACCAAATGGATGGACACGGAGAGCATGAAAAACAGATACCATAGGGTTTCACTTACTGTGAAATCTAAAAAACAAAATTAACAAACAAAACCAAACCCCAAAACAAGCTCATTGATAGAGAAAACAGACTGATGGTTGCCAGAGAAGACGGTGGGTCAAAGGTGGGGTGGGGGGGATCAAAAGGTGCAAACTTCCAGTTATAAAATAAATAAGTTGTGGGATGTAACGTACAGCATGACAATTGTAGCTAATAATACTGTTAATTATGCTACATATTTGAAACTTCCTAAGAGGTTGAATCTTAAAAGTTCTCATCACAAGAAAAGAATATTTTGTAACTATATACCATGACACATGTTAACCAGACTTACCAAGTGACCATTTTGGCAATACATACAAATATAAAACTATGTGCTGTCACCTAAAACTAATATAATGTCAATTACACCTAAGTAAAAAAAATTAGTTAAAATTTAAAAAAGAATCAGCTATTATCTCAGTCTTGGGTGTCTGAAACGATTGTTATTCCGTGAAATGTTTGTCCAAAGGCAAGTGGCTCTAAATATACTATTAGTTTTCTGATTTCCTAAACAGCTTTCTTGAATTTTTGTAAACTTTGGTGTGCATCACACCACCAATTTGTATAAATAATCAAGAGCATATAAAGAGAAGGCACACTCCTGGTGAAGCAAAACATTTGGTCCCCTTCATGCCACCTAAAATTTATTTACATTGTATTATGCCATTCCTACCCATGTTTAATTTCTAGTAATTAAAATCTCCCATCACAGTCACTCACAATTTTACGTCTTTCTAAGAGAGTGTACTTTGTTGATTATATTGACTCAAAGCATAAAACCTTGATAACTTTAGGACCTTAGTATTGATTATACATTTTCTCGTAAGTGATTTTCCTGCTTATCACGGTCAACGAGATTTGCCTTAAATGCTATATTACTCTGCCTACCACGGGCAGCCACCTGTTCTAATTAAGACTACCTCTCTCAACTTCGCTTTTTCAGGCTTTGGAACTCATCTCTCTCCAGCTGTATGTGACGTAAGCAGCAATACTGTAAACAAAGATGTTCTCCTGGTCTGAGAGTCGTGGCTGTTGGGCAGGGCAATTTACACTGTTAGTTTTATGTTTGCTATAACAACTTCACTTTACCCAACCTCTGTCCTCCTATTTTATGTTTTCTCTTTATGTTCTCTTGCTAAGCCTTTTTTTTTTTTTAAATATTTTATTTATTTATTTATTTGACAGACAGAGATCACAAGTAGGCCGAGAGGCAGGCAGAGAGAGAGGGAAACAGGCTCCCCGCTGAGCAGAGAGCCCGATGCGGGGCTCGATCCCAGGACCTTGAGATCACGACCTGAGCTGAAAGCAGATGCTTAACCCACTGAGCCACCCAGGTGCCCTTGGTGCAACTTTTCTAATATTGGCCTCATCTTTGTCAGTGGTTTGGAAGAAAAACGTGCAGTTTTTAGATACTTCTGGAATGACTTTAACTATTCATTTTTATTTTTCTTTTTTATTCAAGTATTTGGAAGTAGCCCAAAAGCCTATCGATAGATAAATGGATAAAGAAGATGAGGTATGTACATATATGTATATACCTCAACTATTCTTAATGCCAAAGTTCTATGTCGCTAAGTTATCTAATTAAAAACTCTAGGGTTCCGCTCCTTTTTAAGGAAGAAAAGGAAATGTGTGCTTCCTGGCTTTTCTCTTCTTCTCTCTGTGCCAGCCCAGTCAAGCTGAAAGTCTGCAAATAAACGCCCTCCCCTGCCACCCTCCCTCCCTGCCCTGCCTCTCCACCACCCCACCTCCGCTAATCTGGGAGTCTGCAAAGCGCGCGGTCCAGCTCCTTCCGTTTAGGAAGACCCTTTTCTCGGGGTCTTTTTGGATCTGTTGCAAAGTACGACTCAAAAGTCTGCAGACCTCCTCAACAACCGAATCATGGATGAGGCCCCATGGGCACCAATATCGTTAGTAAATGCCGCTTCTTTCCCCAACCTGCACCTCGAAGATTGCGTCTCCCTTTTCCTCTGTTATTTCATCCCAAAGAATTTCTTTTCATCTCTTTGATAGGCAGAATAATGGCCCCCTGAAGAGGTCCACCTCTTAATCCCCAGAACCTGGAAATATGTTATCTTACATGGAAAAAAGAGATTTTGCAGATGTCCTTCAGGTTAAGGACCTTAAAACGGGGAAGTTACTTTGGATTATCCAGGTCGTTCAGACTAACCGCCGCCCCCCCCCCCCCCCGCCCCAGAGCCCTTTCAAGGAACATTCCCAGCTGAAGTCAGAGGCAGAAGCAGAGGTGGGTCCGAACACCTGAGTGGCCACGCATCTGACTTTTGATGCTGGCTCAGATCATGATCTCAGGGTGGTGAGATCAAGCCCTGCTTCGGGCTTCACACTCAGTACATCTGCTTGAGATTCCCTCGCCCTCTCCCTCTGCCCCTCCCCTTGCTCTCACTCTCTCTAAATAAATAAATAAAATCCAAAAAATGTTAGGAAGGGAGGGAGGGAGGGGGAGAGGGAGGAAGAGAGGGAGCTGTGACTATGGAAGTATGGTTAGAGACGTGCAACGCTGCCGACTCGGAGTATCAGGACGAGAGCCATGAGCTGGTGCGTGCTGGTGGTCCTAGAGGTTGGAGAAGGCAAGGAACCTTCACAGGGGAACATGGCCCAGTCCACACCTTGATTTTAGCCCAGTGAGACCTGAGTCAGACTTCTGACTCTCACAAAACCATAAAATTACCCATTTCAATTATAGCATTTGTTGCTGCAACAACAGGAAACCACTAGGGTCTCCACTGGGGTCTTTTTACCCCTCACCAAGCCCCAGGAGCGATACACAGGATAGTTCTTGGTTCTGCGTTGCTCTGCTGTCGCTCCGGCATCCCTGATCTAGGACAGATCAAATGAGTTCACACACGCAAAGTGCTTTCAACAGTGCCTAGTTCAGAGGGCCGGCTTTTCGTGAATACTTTTTGCAATAAAGAGGGTTGAGTCGATCAAGCTCCATATATCCTCACCGTTGACCTGTGCGTGGCACATCTCTTGTTTTCATTCATTCATGCACTCATTCATTCCTTTAATGGCTGCAACCCACCCCCAGTCTCTTTCCCTCCCTACACAAGCATTGTGGGATTACACATTCATCTTTGGTTTGAAGGCATTCCTGTTGGATGTGTAGTTTAGTCTTGCATAGGTATAATTTTTAATTTACATAAATGCAACTGATATAGAACACTTTATTTTGCACCAGGACTAGTTTTCTGGTTGTTTTTTTATTTTTATTTTATTTTAAGATACAAGCTTGTCTCTATATCTGTTTCTTCTTCTTTTTATTTAAGGTTTATTTATTCATTTTAGAGATAAAGAGAGCACTAACAGGAGGGGCAGAGGGAGAAGGAGAGAGAATCTGAAGCAGACTCCATGGAGAGAGGAGAGCCCTGTGCAGGGCTCGATCTCACCACCCTGACATCATGACCTAGGCGGAAACCAAGAGTCAGATGCTAAACAACTGCGTCACCCAGGTGCCCCTATATTCCTCTGTGCTGGACCTGGGTCCTAGAAGTCCCAGAAGAAATGCAGGATTTTAATCTTTAGTTGCCACAAATGGAAGGATTGGATAGGTCTCAAAAGGAGAGAAAGAGGCATTGAGTGGGTTCAGAGAGGCAGCCAGTCCTCAACAAGCTAAGCAGCATTTTACTATCTCAACAGCCAGCATGGCTGTGTGATGTCGGCCCATTGAGTACCTCCCCTGCTTGTCCCCTCTTGGAGTGATGAATTTCCAGCTTGTCTCCAACTGCCTTGACATCAGCTGTAGTGTAACAGACTTGCTTCTACATTACAGACCCAGAAATCCTTTCCCTGGTATAGACACCAAGGACTTGGTGGGTCCCATGTATGCACACATGTGATTTACACCTGATGGCAGCACTGGTCCAACCTCCACCAGTGGAGCATCTGACCCCCCACCCTTGGCTCCCCACTTCCCCCCACTCTGGTACCACCCAGCTGGTCTTCACCAGTTCATAGACTTGTAGGCGTAGCCCCTGTTGCTTGAAATGGCATTGGTCCAATTCCTCGCTGCCCATAAGCTTGGGCTCTCCTCTTACACTTCTGACTTTGGTGCCCTCTTGGAGTTCCCCTCACTGTCCTGTTGGACCTTCTGTCTTTTCATCATGGTTATGCAGGAAGGCATGAGAATGTCAGTGTGCATAAAGTGTGCTATCTCCTCACACTTCCCAGACCACGAATCCACGAGGTGTCAGCTGTGTGCTGAATTCTGAGCCAAAGTGGGGACGTGGATTATGGATTCTCCCACCGACTGCCTCCTAGTCCATCTCCTGCACCCTAAGGTAGCAGCCCCTGTTCCCAGAGTCCCCAAAATCTCTTCATGAAACACCTGTTATGGCTGCTGTCCTCACAGCCCGGCTGAACAAGAGGGTTGCAAGCAAATCTTGCCAAGAGCGGCAGCACCAGAGGGGGAGATACTCCGTTGTCTAAAGCGAACCATCACGAGGCCAACAAGAGGTCCTTAAGTGGTATCAATCATTTAGATTTACTGATGAAAACAATTCCTCATTGGTAGTTGTAGGACTTGGGGACCTCCATCAATGTCAGGGACTTTCATCGATGTTTTCTTGCTTTTACCACAAATTTCCCACCCGGGCCAAGGTTCTTGGACTCTGCTTTCCGTGACTTATAAAAGACACCTTAATGCTCAAATAAGGTGGAGAAATCCGGGTTAAGCAAAGCATTCATTTTTTTCATAATGAAGAGTTTCACCGTTGACTTCAAAAAGGCATACATAGTGTCAAGTAGGAACCGAATGGGACAAGCTGTGCTGCGGCAAAATGAGCCCTGTTCTAGAAGGCAAGTTCTCTCATCTTGCTTCCCATGCATGTAATGATGCTGCTTGATGGGACAGTTCATCATTCCGAAGCCTCAGTTTCTCAGTCTGCCCCATGGGGACAATAATACAGTTTCTGTGCAAAGATGGGGAGCTTAACATTAGGGGTTTGACTGAGCTTCTCCTACAGCCTAGGGAATAGTCATATCCAAACATCTTACTTCCTGACCCTTCAACCTCTGCCCACCCCACCCTGGTGTGAACTACTGCAGAGGAACAGCCAAGATACCCCGGGAGTTGTGGTCAGTGATGCCTGAAAGCAAACCTTCATTGACTCCACCGTGCTTCTGTAAATCTGGACTGGGATGCTTGCCATTGGAAGCCCAGCAGTGGTAATTGTGCGTCAGGATGTCCCTCCTCCTGCTCCGGCAGGCTGTCACTGGCAGAGACACACGCTCCATTGGCACAGACCATGTTTCCAATCACAGCTTATCTCAGCTGCGTGTCAAGTCCAAAGCTATTATTTACGGCTCAGTTGAGGGGAGAGGAGACCATCCGGAGTCATGAATGCAAAAACCACTCATGGGGAGTGACAGGGTTCAAGACGCGTAAGGTGGGGAGAAGGGGTTTTAGGGTCTCTTCAAGCCTCAGAGATCTACCTCCTCCCCCTGCCCCCAGAAGCCTCCACTGATTGTCTCCTTCCTTAACCAGCTGTATTAGGGTTCTCTGGAGAACCTGCAGAGAGACAGAATCAGGAGATGTATGAACTCTGACTCAAATCTATCAATCACCTATCTGCCTATCTATCTCTATGTATCTGTGTATCTATGTATTCTACCTACTGGAATCCAGACTAAAACAGTGGTGGATTGATTGATTGATTGATTGATCATGAGGAATTGGCTCACAGGATTGCAGAGGCTGAGCCATCCCACAGTCCACCATCTGCAATCTAGAGAACCAGGGAAACCCAAGTTCAGTTCAATCCAAGTCCAAAGGCCTGAGACCCAAGGGAACCAACAGTACAAATCCCAGTCCCAGGTCAGGAGCTGAGATGAAAGGTTCCAGCCCAACTGTTAGCCAGAATAAAAGGAGGTTGAATTCCTCTGTTTCTCTGCCTTTTGTTCTATGAGGGCCCCCAAAAGAGTAGATTAGGCCCACTCACTGGGGATGGCTAAGGTTGCCCCGAAACAGACACTTCCCCCGCCCCAGACATAATGTTTAATAATGTCTCATCTGGGCACCACTGGGCCGGTCAAGCTGATACAGAGAAGTAACGATCAAGCCAACTGTTGTTGTTTTTTAAAGATTTTATTTATTTATTTGACACACAGAGAGAGAGAGAGATCACAAGCAGGCAGAGAGGCAGGCAGAGAGAGAGGAGGAAGCAGGCTCCCCTGCTGAGCAGAGAGCCCGATGTGGGGCTCGATCCCAGGACCCTGAGATCATGACCTGAGCCGAAGGCAGAGGCTTTAACCCACTGAGCCACCCAGGCGCCCAAGCCAACCGTTTTCCACTTTTGAGTTAACCAACTCCTTCCATGTTCCCTGGGGGTTACCCTGTGAAAGTCCAATGTGCTGGGAAACCCCTCAAATATCCCCTCAAATCAAAACAGTTGTCATTCTACCCGTACAACCTGAACTAAGCATCTCTCACTTGGTTATGTTTGGTTTAAGAATTTGGTCCCATTAACGACACTTCCTGGGTGTCTACTGAGTGCACCGAGTTCATCCTTATGACCATGCTGCCCTAGTCTCTTTGGCTTTTTTGTTCGTTTGCTTGTTTGTTTGGCCTCTATTTTTCCATGACGTTTTACAGAGGGCTTTTTCCCGTACCGGTTTTAGATCTTGGTTTTCCATGTACCATCGTCCAAAATAAAGAACCAGAGATCTTTGGAGAAATGGTTCATTCCAGGACCAGGGGAGGGAACACGAGAAGAGGAACCACAGCAATGTGTGATTCCTGGAAGGTAAGAAAGTGTACCTACCACATCAGCAGAGCACCAACACAGCCTGAAGAAGTCCCTCGTGACCAAATCTGGGATAATTTTAGCAATGAAATAATGAATCATAATCTAGTCTAACCACTGGAATAACTCTCTGTGTTGTCAAAGTGTTGGCAAAACCAAGGTGACATCCTGCAGCAGGCACCGGCCAAGGAGGGGGCCCCATCTCATAACGTACCGGCCATGGCTGAGGACTACCTCAGAAGAGCCTGGCTCAGCTCTACTTATTTATTGATGAATTTTGTTATAAGAATGTGGTTCCATTAACAAATAATGAACAGTTGATCCTGCAGATCAGCGGTCATAAATACAGAGCTGGGATCAGGGGTCCTGGGCCCTCAGTGTCCACTTAGGTTCATCTGGGCTAGACCCTCTGCAGATTGAAACCCTTGGAATAGTCTTAGTTTTGCTAAGGGAAAAGAATTATATTTTGTTTTCTTTTCTTCCAGCAGTCATTTTCTCTTTCTTTGCATGTCTCCTCTCTAAACCTACTCTTTATCCTTGTGTTTCTTTTCCCATCGAGTGCATTATCCCATGTCCTTCCATAGGTACGGTCTCCGCCCAGTCAGCAACTACAGAGTCCATGGTGGGTGCCTGGGTCTTGTCTATGCCCTGTCACGGGGGGAGAGAATGTAGACTACCTGGTGCAGGATTTGGGGTGATAGATTGAATGGACGAATAAACTCACAAACAGAATCCCTTCAGACGTTCGGGTACTTCTCCCACATCATGGACCCTTCTGCGCCAAGGGCCAGTAATACCAACTGGCCTTCAGTGACCACCGTCCCCCATACTGTGTGCCAAGCACGGTCCTAAGAAATAAACCAGCTCACTTTATACTCTTAGATGGTGAAATACTCTTAGAACAACCACTTCACGGAACAGAAAAGGGAAGGATGCAGATTTAGGGTCCCGTACCTGGGACCATCAACGAGTGGCAGAGACGGGATTGAAAACCTCGTAGGTGCTTTGAACTGGACCCCGAGCATGTAACTACGAGGCAACACGGAGAATTACAGTGAGAGTTGCTCTCTTAAGCCTTGCTCTTTCTCAACGTGCAATGCCCTCTTTAATTAAACTCAGGGTAGGTCTCCCTCCCCCTCCCAGGGAGAAGGAATCATCTTCCTCCACCCTGCAGAGGGAAAGGGGTAATGCTCTGTGTCCAATTTCCTTTTCATTGCTATTTTTATTATGGAAACACGAATGTTCAGTGATTCCAAAATGAAAACAGGGAAAGTTAATTTTGTCATTCTTACCTAATAAAGTTCTTAATGGGTTTCTCAACCATTATCATAAATACTTTTATTGTGTCTAAATTTTTTCCCTCAACTGTGCAGTAGTAAATCTTGCTTTCAAAAAAAATTAAAAATTGAAGGAGGGATGTGTTCCTTCGGCGCCTAGGTCTCTTAGGGATCATTTCCTACTTGGCACTTACTTCTCTTTCCTAAATTTGGATCAGAAATAAACATTCTAAGGTAGATTTCACATGTGTAGTGCAGGGAGGGAATGAGAGGTGCTTTAAGAAGGAAGGGATTCCTGGGGCGCCTGGGTGGCTCAGTGGCTCAGTTAAACCTCTGCCTTCGGCTCAGGTCATGATCTCAGGGTCCTGGGATCCAGCCCCGCATCCGGTTCTCTGCTCAGTGAGAGTCTGCTTCCTCCCCTCTCTCTCTCTGCCTGCCTCTCTGCCTACTTGTGATCTCTGCCTGTCAAATAAATAAATAAAACCTTTAAAAAAAGAAGAAAGGGATTCGTGAAGTTCTTGTAAGATTCTTCCTTGAATCTTAGAAGATTCAACTTGGCTCTTACTTGTTAAATCCATAGATAATCTGAGATGTCCTTTCATGATAAAGCGTATGTTAAATTTTGTACTCGATGTGATTGGAAGCATACTTCTGTTATTGTGCCCCCAATAATCGTTGCTAAATCTAACTTCATGAGATGTGTGTGAACATCAAGTCAACGTTTGAAAAATCCTCAGCTCGTGTCAGGCATACTTCTGAACGTTTTTAGTAGTTTTACATTATGGCAATGAGACTATCATCTCGATTAACTAGAGCACTGGGGTTGAAATAGCGTCCAGTTGTTAAAATGGTTATTGCATTTAGGGTCAGACACTTGATATTTTTACTCCAATGCATGCAATTTATTTCTTTTTCTCAAATAGCCCCGTATTTCAGTCATCCCTGTGGCCCTTTGACATATCCGCCCCATCATTTGTTTCTTTGCGTACTTCCTTCATTTCTGGTACTACAAGAGGCTCTAGACTTAATCTTTATATTCCCTGCTCCATCCCCCAGGCCAGCCGTTTCTCTTAGGAGCCCTGATCCCTTTGTTTGTTTTCTGTTTCTTCTATCTGCCTCTAGGCAATCCTCCAATGTCACTGACAGCATTGAAATAAAGGCAGGAGAAGACTAAAACTCTGGAGGAGGGTTGCACTTCCCTCCGATCAAGATTGAGGTGGGAGAAGGGAGTCTCCATTTTTTTTTTTTTTTCTCTGATTATCCTCTCACTGCTTTGATCTGGAAGCAGACACAATCACGGGAAGTGTGCAGAGGAGTGGGAACAGTCAAGCTCCAGATTTATAGCCAGAGAATCAGAGAGGAGGACCCTGGGGTCCAGATAGGGTCAGGGAGTCATGGAGATGACGGACCTCAAGGAAACAATCCTATAAAATTATGTACAACTCCTGGACTCACACACAAGACGCTCAGATACGGATCGGATGCTAAAACAAAAAACAGTTTTTGAGACCTGAATTATATGTTAGAACACCACCCAGATCCCAGAGTGACCCCTGGGTAAGGCATTGGTGAAAGAGATGTGAATAACACTTGCAAGGATTTTGGATACTGAACTGATGTTAGAAAGAACTAATGTGCTCAAGTGGCACCTGGGTGGTTCGGTCAGTTAAATGTTTGCCCTCAGCTCGGGTCATCATCCCGAGGTCCTAGAATCAAACCCTACATGGGGGTCCTAGCATAGCAGGGAATCTGCTTCTCCCTCTTCTTCTGCCCCTTCCCCTGTTTGTGCTCTCATTCTTTCTCAAATAAATAAGTAATTTTTTTTTTAAAGAAAGAAAGAGAGAATTAATGCCCTCAGAAGATGGGCAAGAACTTACGACCCGAACCTAACCAGGCATTCACCTGCTTTAAATGATTAATATGGTAGGAATTAAATAAGACTCCAAGTCACATACCTCATATCCAAGATGTCTAGAACACAATCCAAAGTAATTCTGCAGGTTAAGAAAGGAAAATCTGAACATCTCACAACAACAACAACAAAAAGACAACCAAAGGACACTAACGATGAAATTGCACAGAAGTTGAGATTATCAGACAAAGACACTCTTTGAAATCAAGTGAAATGTTGAAAGTTTTAGGAGAGAATAAAAGATCTTTTTAAAAAAGAACCAAATAAAAATTTTATATAATAATCACAATTTTTTTTTTAAAAAATCACTGGATAAACTCAGGAGAAAAATGTCAGTGAACATGGAGAAAGAGCACTGAGATCGTCTGATCTGGAGAAAAGAGAGTAAAAACAAAGATGATTGGGGGAAAATATTAACAGTCTCAAGAACCCATTGAGCAATAACAAAAGATCCAACATTTATATCTGAGGCGTCCCAGAGGAAGACAAAGCATGGTAGAAAAAATTAAAAAAAAAAAAAAATGGATGACTTAAGTGAAATGAGCAAATACTTAAAGTTTTGAAAAATCATTCTCCGAAAGAAATATAAGATCAAAAAGATCCTATAATTATTCAAATAAACTGAAATTACAGTTTTAAATCTTTCACAAAGGTAGCACTAGGTTCAGAAAGTTTTACTGAGGAGCTTTACAAAATATGCAAGGAAGAAAGAATTCTAGTCTTATACAAATTATTTTAGAGAATAAGAAAAAAAGACACGTGCTGCAATTCATTGGTGAGGCTAACATAATCTTAACAATGCACGAATTAAATAAGAAAAGAATTTGTTAACACAAATGCAAAAATTTGAATCAGAATATTAGCAAAGTGATACCAACAAGGCATAAAAAGATTATACTTCATGATGAAGTCAGGTGTACTTCATAAATCCAGTTAATAACGAAAATTCTATTGATGAAATTTATAATGATAATAGGTAAGAGGAGAACAAGAGGCAAAAATTGTACTTAAAAACTTTAAATAATTTGTTAAAATATATCGAATCTTAACAAATTAGGAAGAAAAGAGCATCTCTTTGTGTAGAAAGTGACATGTACACACACACAGTAAATATCTTATGCATTCGAGGAGACGTATTCTCTTTAAAATCAGGAACGATTCACAGACCTGTACCCCTGGGGATAAAAACACATGTTTATAAAAAAATAAAAAATTAAAAAAAAAAAATCAGGAACGAAACAAGGATGTCGGCCAGCACCAGTTTCATCAACCTTGTATTAAGGATCCAAGGCAACGCAACAAAACAAGAAAAATATATAAACATGGAAAAGTAAGACACACAATACTCAGTGGTCACAATGCATAAAATTAGGTAGAAACTGCTGAAGAAATCACAAACAAATTATGAGTTTCAAGTAGGTAATTCAGCCCTGAGGTGCTCAACAGGACAGAAGTCCCCTGAATTTCTAAACACTAGCAAGAAACAATTAGAAAATGAAGTTGAAACAAAGATACCATTTACAATAGTGATACAGAGGATGGCAAGTCTAAGAACTAAACTAACAACTTCCAAGACTTAAAAGCATTTAAAGAGGCATTACCATGTCAGGGAGGGAAGGACAGGATGTTGTAAAGATTTTAGTGCTTCCCCAGATTGATCCATCTACGCCATGCAATGCCGATATTGTGACTTGATAAATGCAGTTTCCAAAAAATATATAAGTAGAAGAGGAAACAGTATAAGAGACTCCTGGGGAGGGGGGTTGCATAAGAGGGCAGACTTGCTTTACCAAAATCAATATTTCTTTTAAGGCTATAAAATGTGGCACGGGCACAGAGTCCGATGACTGGACTCCTGAAGGTGATGTAAAGCCCAGAAAAGGATGCACACGTATACAGAAAAACTTACATATCGGGGCTGGAATTACAGTGAGTAAAAGTACACTGCTCATTATGTGAAGCAGAGACAATCGGAATTGGAATAAAGAGAACCGGGGGGCAATATGGAATAAAGAGAACCGGGGGGCACCTGGGTGGCTCAGTGGGTTAAGCCTCGGCTTTTGGCTCAGATCATGATCTCAGGGTCCTGGGATCGAGCCCCGCATCGGGCTCTCTGCTCAGCGGGGAGCCTGCTTCCCCCTCTCTCTCTGCCTGCCTCTCTGCCTGCTTGTGATCTGTCTCTCTGTCAAATAAATAAATAAAATCTTAAAAAAAAAAAAATAGAGAACCGGATCCCTACCACATACCATTTAAAGAGATAGATACAAAGACAGGTAGATGGATGTCTTAAAAACTCATGCAAAAATGGCAAAACTTTAAAACTTCTAGGAGAAAATATAGGAGACTGTATGGATGATCTCAAAATGGGGAATCTGTTTTCAAGACACAAATGCGCACATATAAAAGTGAAAAACTGCCAGATTGGACAGTCTTACATTGAAGTCCTTCACCTAAACACAACATAAAGAGAATGTAAGGCAAAACCAAACACAAACTAGATGTGGTCTGCTACTCATAGAACCAAAAAAGAATTCGTATTCAGTGTGACTATAGAACTTTTAAAAATCAAAAGAAGAAAAAAAAAGTTGCTCACTAGAAAAAAAAAGCAAAAAATAGAAACCAGCATTTCACAGGAAAAGAAGTACGAATTGCCCAGGACACCATGAAATGATTCTAAATAATAATCCAAAAAAATGTCATCTTACCAAAACATTGGAGCTTGAACCATACCAGCCATTGGCAAGAATACGGGGTATGAGGCGTTATTAAGCGCTACTTGTGAGCATTTAAATGGTCACAGTTACTCTGGAAGAGACGTGGCTTGACCTTATTAGCAGACCACAGCTAGCTGTCCTCCAAAATGCATTCACCCTTTTGTTAAGTGTTGGATTGCTTCTAAGCAGCAATGACCCTGGTGAACGTGGGATCAGGGTCACATTTCTTTGTCTCTTTGCATGTAGGTGCTGCCCGACAGTTGATAATGGGGTGTGAACAGAAGCTGTTGGGTCATTTCCAGGCTTGTAAAAAAAAAAAAAAAAAAAAAAGCAGAGCTTCTTCCACATTCCCTTTCTTTCTCTGCTGCTCAAGCTAGATGAAAGCCACAGGCTGGAAGAAGTCTTGGTCTCTGCATTCCTTTCTGGAGAGTCACAAATGCACTTAAACCATTCCGTGCATAAGGAAATGAGCAAATAGATACTTTTGTTTCTAGTGGTTACTCTGGTCTAGACTAACATATTAATGTAGCCAGCAAAGAATACACGTGTGTATATCTTAAGGCCTGGGATGTCCACTTGTAACTATTTTCCCCAGAGAAACTCTGGCCATGAGTGTCCCAGAAGTCATGGACAGTAATAGTCAAATACTAGCACATCAACTTTAAGCAGTTCAAACATCCGTGAAGAGTGGAACAAGCACATGAATTGTAGGATTAGAGGGCCAATGGCTATTTTAGAGCAGAAATAATGAATCAACCACAGCTGTATACATTCAACACAGGAGCAAGAGAGAGTAAATCACAGAACACATACAATAGGACACCATTTATAAAAAAGTTCAAAAACAGACCAAAAAAAAAAAAAAAAGAAAAAAGAAAAAGAAAAGAAATGCATTGTCTTAGTCTGCTCAGGCTGCTATAACAAAATACCACAGGTTCAGTGACTTAGAAGCAAAAGAAATTGAACATTCACAGTCCTGTACTGGAAAGTCCAAGATCATGGTGCCAGCACGGTCCTATTTTGGTAAAGGCTCTCTTCCTCCCTCACGGCAGGAGGCCTCTACTGTGTCCTCACCTGCTACAAAGTTCAAGGCATCTCCCTTGAGCTTCCTTCATAACGGCGCTAATCCCAACCACGGGGGCCCCAACCTCATGACTTAAACACGTCTCTAAGACCCTACTCCCAGTACCGTCATCTTTAGAACTTAGGATTCCAACGTAAGAAGAATTCCAATGTAAGACATAAACATTCTGACCCTAGCATGCCTTATTTAGGGAGACACCCCTACATGTGAAAGCATGAAGATAAAATGAAGGCTATAGACATATACCTGAAATTATAAAACTCCTAGAAGGAAATACTGGAACAAAGCTTCAAGACATTGTTCTGGGCAATGATTTCTTGTGTCTGATACCAGAAGCCCAGGCAACAAAAGCAAAAATAGACAGCTAGGTCTGCCTCAAACGAAAAAGCTTCTGCACAGCAAAGGAAGCCATCCACGGAGTGAAAAGGCGACTTACGGGATGGGAGAGAAATGTTTGTAAAGCACAAAACACCTATCTAGCAAGTGCTTAATATGCAAAACACATAAGGAACTTTTGCAGCTCAATAGCCAAAACACAAAACAAAAACAAAAGTCTCAAATAACTGTATTGAGAAATGGGCAAGTATCAGGGTGCCTGGGTGGCTTGGTCTGTTGGGTGGCCGATTCCAGATTTGAGCTCAGGGCATGATCTCAGGGTCATGGGATTGAGTCTTATATGGGGCTCTGTGCTCAGTGGGGAGTCTGCTTGGGATTCTCGCCCCCCCCCCAACCTTATCTCTGCCCCTCCCCAGTTCGGCTTGCTCTCTCTCTCTCTCAAATAAAATAAAGAAATATTTTTTTAAAAAAATGGGTAAGGTACTTAAATAATTTCTCCAAAGACATTAAAATGGCCCATGAGGGTATGAAAACACACTCAACATCACTAACCCTTGGAGAAATAACGGTAATGGGGTTGTAAAATGGTGTTGCTGCTACAGAAAAAAGTAGGAAAATTCCTCAAAAAATCAAAATAGAATTAGCATATCACCCAGCAACCCCGCTTCTGAGTTGTTACCCCAAAAAAATGAAATCAGCTTTTCAAAGAGTTGTTCATACACCACGTTTATTGCATTATTCACAAGAGCCAAGATGTGGAAGCAAAATCCTCTCTATACACTGGATAACATAAATGTTGTTACTTATGTGTTTAAAATTAACATGAAAGCATATTAAATGATTATTCATGTGTATGTAAATTATTAACCTAGAGATTTACCATACAACACGGTCTTTTTAGCTAATAGTACTGTCCTGTACATTTAAACATTTGTGAAGAGGATAGAGCCCCTGCTTTGTATTTTTTAAAACCATCATAAAGAAATAATAAAGATAAGCAAGGGAATGATTAATACAACTGTCAGGACAGTAGTTATTTCTAAGGAGCAGGGCAGGACTCGCTATCAAAGAAAACATAAAGATCCTTGCCGTGTTCCCGTCTAAGCTGGGAGATGGGCACAGGGAAATTAGGTTTATTCTTGTTGTTAATGCTGTGCACATCGTAGCATTATCTATTTCCCATAAAACCAACTGAAGACCTGAGATGCCTGGGGAGGTGCCGTCAGCTGAGCCTCCCACTCTTGGTCTTGGCTCGGGTCATGATCTCAAGGCAGTGAGATCGCGTCCCACACTCAGCGGGAAGTCTGCTTGAGAGTCTCACTCCCTGCCCCTCTGTCCCTCCCCTCCCTTGTGCACGCGTGTGTGTGGGCTCGCTCTCTGTCTCTCTCAAATAAATAAATAAATCTTAAAAAAAATACGGAGAACTCTGTATCCTGCCTTTTTCATTTAACATTCAACAGAGAGTAGAAAAGCAAGCCAAGGCGGTTATGGCTGAGGGAGACTCACTCGAATGGACGTGCCGTAATAGACTCCATCATCCCTCCACTGTTGGACGTGCGTGTCCCAGAAACCATGCACAGCACGGAACATTCGACTACCCTGGTGTCCCTACTTTGGTCTGGGAGGGCTTGAGGGGAGGAACCGTGCATCCTAACCCTACACACACACACACACACACACACACACACACACACACACACCCGCCTAGCACAGCAGGTGCCTGGTAACCATCTATAGGATGCCGGTGTACATGGCTTCCTTCCGCTTCCCGATGCCTGCCCGATGCATGCCCGAAGTTTGTATTTCTTTGGAAAAAAGTCTGGGAGGGAGACTTTCCTTCAAAGGTGCCAAGTTGCTCCTCCTGACAGGTGGCCCACAATGGAGAGAATTCTAAGGTATTGCAAGACCGAAAATAGAAAGAGAACAGTAATTGCCTTTTCTGGCAGCTTACACACAGAATCAGAAGCTCCCATGGCACGGGTTCCTGGGAACAAATAATACTCGCCTTCTGTAACTGTCTGACGTTCAATACCTTTCTGCGAGGGTTGTTATTATTCTTGTGTATTTATCTGAGACTCAGAACTAGTAGGACTCTTTTCACATCTACAGATTAATAGAGGAGTGATATTATGGGTTTTGTCTACCTTTTAAAAATAACTTCAGATTTAAGGAAAGCTCACATTTGGGAAGAAATCCTGGTCCGCTTCCCAGAGAGTTAGGTAATAAACGCTCCCTTAGGAACACGTGATTTACCCACTTGGGGCATTTTCTAAAAATTGTCTTGAAGGCTTCCTGTTGGAGGGACTCCTTGGGTTTAATTGATTGATTGCGATAAAAATCATAGAATTTCATAGCTCAGGAGAGCTTTTGTTTGACACGAGGGGATGGAAGCGCAGAGCCCTCGAGCCAGTGCGTGGCAGTGGGTACATGAAGACAGTAAACGAACTCCCTGCTCAGGATGTGTATTCCCTGCCTTGATGCCTCGACAGTGTGCTCGGTAACCATTGAGAGGTCACTGTGGTGACCCCAGGTCCAGGAGGCGGGCCACTGTTGCATTTGGAAGGACACACAATCACTAAGCAAGAAAGGGGATGATGTTAAGGCCATAGGCACAGCGCTCTGGAGGGTCCCTCTCTCCCAGCTGTGCCCTGCTGTCCCTTCTGTGGCTCTGCTGAGGCCTCTCCCCATAGTACCTGCTCTGGCCACCACCGAGGCCGCCCTGGGACAGGGAGAGGGGCAGCCAGACCCCATCGTGAGCCCACGACAGGCCTCCTCCCTGAAGCACGTGGCTCCTCAGTAACTTGTTTGGTGGGTCTGGCTCTATGGGTTGCAATCCATCCTCTCCTCACCAAAAAAAAAAGAGACGTCGAAATCCTAACCCCCATACCAGAAATGTAACCTTATTCGGCAATAGGGTCCCTGCCAAGGCAAGCAGGTGAAACACGGGGTCATTAGGGTGTGTTGTCATCCAACGTAAAGAAGGAAACTGTGGAAAGAGAAAAAGCCACACGTAGAAAGAGATGACGTGAAGGCGCCCAGAGGAGGTCCCCGATGGGCCAGCGCCTTACGGCTACCAGACACTGGGAGAGAAGCTGGGAACAGATTGTCCCTCACCGTCCGCAGAAGAACCAACCCTAATGACACCCTGACTGCAGAGTTCTAGCCTCCAGAGCAGTGAGGCTATAAATGCCTGTTGTCTGCGGGGCCCAGGCTGTGGTGCTTCGTTCCAGCGGCCGGAGGAGACACAGGAGGCATCCTTCTGCTTCGGGACCTGCTACCGGCAAGCTCTTTCTGCCAACGGCCTGTGTGTTGTTGGGGTTTTTTTGTTGTTTTTTTTGTCTGTTGTTTTTGTTTTTGTTTGTTTTTACTTCTATTTCTTACTTCAGATTCTTTAGGGGAAGAATCTATTTGGTCCAGTTCTTTTTTTTTTTTTTTTTTTTTTTTTTTTTAATACCTGATGAATCTCCAGATGGGTTACTTTCAAGTCAGGGCCCCAGACCTGGTTCCAGCAGCTCTGATTTGAAACGGTGCATGTCCCTTCAGCCGAGAGCAGGTTTCGGGCAGTGCCCACAACTCTCCAAGAGGGCGAGGTCCTTAGGCCCTAGATTGACCTATCTTGTTTGATTGTAAGAAAGATCACATCTAATATATAATGTTAAACCTGTGGGAAGCCATGCTAGCAAGGACAGAGAATCTGCAAGCCACAATGGTAGGAAGAGGCCTTGAAATTAAATATGGCGGCCTAGCAAGGAAAGCCGTGGTCTAACAAATTAAAATTATAATAAAATGTTTGGGAATATATATATATATATAACCTCAAAGAGAAGATAGCGAGAAAGGTTTAGTAAGACAAAAGTGATCAGCAAGACACAACAATACTTCCTTAGGAGAGACACCAGAACATTCCCATCATATAAGAGAGGATGCCAAGAGTTATACATGAGTTGTGTGTAGAGTTCTTCAAATCTACCTCCCAGACACCAGAACTATGGATCTGATTCTATACTTACCAAGCAGCTTTCTACTCAGTAATCCAACCTCTGACTGAAGCTTCTGGAAAGAGGAAGCCCTCGAGGATGGACGTGGAAGTTCTGGTCATTCCCTTGCAAGGGATTAGTGGCATTCAGATTTATACATCAGTCTCTTGTGAGTTTAATTAATATGAATCCATTCCCCCTGAGATTCACAGACCCTCCTGTGACCTGAAACAATTATGCAGCAGAACCAAAGCTAAGAATACATTCCAAACAGCAGCAACCCCAACAAATGCTGCTGTTGGCCAGACCCTTCTGAACAGTTGTACGCCTTTCCTCTCTGTCCCCTCATGCTCCCGTCACCTGTTTGCCACTTGGAATCCAAATGAATATTAAAACTGGAAGCAGTCCCACCTAGGAGAGAGAGAAAAACTAAATTTGGACTCTGACAGATACGTCTTAAGTTCTCTCTTGCCAGTTATTCTGCGTGTAGTTCTGGGCAAGTTGCTTATCCTCCACTTTTTCAGCTTTAAAATGGGAATATTAAAATCTGTTGCACAGCGTTGGGAGAAAGAAGGCATCACGGACAGAGTACGGTACAGAACGTGCATGTAACAAGTGACGGGTCCTTGCCCCTGCTGGTGGATCGTGCTGGTGTCAGGTGAATTTATTAATCTTCCCGGTTATCTCCTCTTACCAGTGGTTGATGGCTGTTCAGGGAGCAAAAATTAATTTTTACATTAGCCCAAGCAAAACATAATTAGGAGTCGAATCTGTTGCCGTAGCAGCTGGAAGAGTAAAAATAGGAATGTGCCTCATCGCTAATGGCGTAGTTAGCAACCAGGAATGTCCTTGCCAGCCTGTCCCTCACAGAGATGGCAGGATTTATGGGAATTTCATGGCACCAAGCCAAGAGCCCTTGGAATGGAGAATCCTTCATTTGAGCTCTGCTTCTGTCATCTTGGGGGAGACCTTGGGTTAGTTCATCTCTCTCTGTGTTTCTTCTTCTTAATAAGGCAGTGTTCCCAGCTCAACCTGAAGAGGCAGTTTTCCTTGAACACAGAGAAGCCTGGAACAAGGGGGCTGATGAATGGATATTCTCAGAGACCACTTACATAAAGGAATGGGAGCGGTGTCCCGCTCAGATCTCCCTGCCAGGAAGCCAAGCCTGAGAAGCGTAGTGAGTGATCAGCCCCCAGCGTCTCCCTCTTTCCCATCTTTCAGGAATCCTCCATGGGTTCTCCACAGAATCCACATAAAAGTCACGTTTTGCTCCCCACTGCTCCCATCTGATAGCTGGGCACAGCACGTGTTCTAGAACCGGGCTATTTCCTCCCACCATGGGGTCCTCTAACAGATAATTTTTGTTTGTGAGGTGTGATAGTCAGTTTCCAAGATAGCCCCATTGAATCCTTAAGAATCCCTGGGTATCCTACACACCCTGTGCAGACTGTCCCCCCAACAACAGGCTGATCTTACACCCAAAAGGAGTCCACAGAACTGATAGCTGTGACTTCACGAGATGATAGAAGATATCATAGCTTTCATCTTGTTCTGTTTCCTAGGATGGCTCACTCTGGGGGAAGTAGTCCTTTGGAGATGTCCATTTCACAAGAGAATAGCTTCCCACTGACAGCCAGCCATGAGAGCGAGCCACCTTGAAACTACATCCTCTTGCCCAAATCAAGTCTTCAAGCAACCAGGGCCAACATCTTGACAGTGACCTCATGAGAGGTTGCAAGCTAGAACCACCCAGCTAAGCTGCTCCAGAATTCCTAAACCACAGAAACCCTGAGATAAAGAAAGTTTAAGGCTTTAAATATCTCAGAAACCCTGAGATAAAGAAAGTTGAGGCATTAAATATTGGCTTATTTATAACACAGTAATATCTAACTAAGTCGGGCAGTTCCCAAGACCCAGCCAAGACTCTCAGACTCAGAGATGTGGTAGAGTCCAGTGCTCTTCCTACCTGGTCCCCTTCCCTTCCCTCTCTCCTTACCCTGGTGTCTCCTTGCATATGGTGACACTGCATAGTGACCTGAGGGCTCTCTCTATGAACCCTGCTCCTTCTTCCCCTCACCCTTCAGAGAAATTTCACCCAGTAGACCGTGTTTGTGTCCAACTCCTTGACTTCTATTTCTCTGGAGAATTGAACTGCTGTGGGGGAAACATGAAGAGATTGATGGTGCTCAAGTTTGGCTTGGGAACTGCCACTGTGTGTGGACAGTGTAGTTCCAAGAGTAGCCAAGGGCTTGCTTCTCCACTTGTGACTCAGTTTCTGTGACTGCATATCAGGATGAAGAGATTAAAAAACAAAATAAGCAACAGGCATGGAGATGGTTGGTAGAAACACATCAGCCGCCATCTTGGCAGCCAAAAGATGTAGCGTTGGGGCCAACAGATGACACTAACCATGGAGAACAGCAGTGCCTTGGGGTGTGGGGTGTGGACATCAGTGGTGATGTGCTGATAACTAGTTGGGGCAACAGTGTGCCATCAACACTCATCATTGGTGACGTAGCAGTGCTATAGAAAATGCCAACCACACAAGGGAGACAAGAGCCTGCTTCTCAAGACATATATAACACAGCCCCCAAGAGTCCTAAAACCAAGCCTCAAAGGGACAGAAGGAGGTGTCCACTTTCCACTAAAAGAGTTGATATATGGCCAGAGAAATTCTAATCAAGGGCAGGGGTGGTCATCACCTGATCATTGGGAGCTTGATTTGATGTTTTCCAAGCACCATACTTTTGACATTGACACATCACTGCCAATGTCAACACCCTTCTTGAGGTACTGCTATATCTCCATGGTTGGTACCATCCATTGGCACCAACACTATGTCTCTTGGCTGCCAATATGGCACCTGATATGTTTCTATCAACCATCTCCATACCTGTGACAATTACAGAAAATTGGCCCTGCCACTGGAAGGGAAAGAATTGAAGATAAATTTCAAAAATGGACAAAAATCTAGTCTCTCCCATCTCTTTCCTTCCTCTCTTCCCTACTCTCTCTGATAACAGGCCAGAGCTTCCTCAGCACTCTGGAGGGAAGAATGCTAAAAGGCTTGTATTGCTTCTTTCTTATCAACCTAGAAAGCAGCACTGATACAATGCAAAACCCATGAGCAGCAGACATTGCTTGGACCACTATCCCTGGGTTGGCTCCCTAAGTGTTGAGGTAACTCAAACTCTTTCTTTTTCAGCGTCAGCTCTCTTTCCTTCTGAGCCTGAGTCCCCTTGGTCTGGTCCTGGATTTGAGATCATTGTCAGATAAGCCACCAATTCAGAGACTCTCCATTGATTTAAGGCAAACCATGCTTCCTAATGGAACCCATTAGCCTTATGGGTGGATGTGAAGTTGTGCAAGGGGTCTACTGTGGTTTGGAGGCAGCTCCCTCTGCTGAGTGTGCATTAGTATGTACAATGAGGGTTCATATCACTATGTTGGTAGGAGTTGGTAGAAGAGCTATAAACCCAGACACCAGAGTGAGGATAACCACTGCTCTCCACCTCCACGGACACCACTCAAGACCAGACCTCTGAGAGTTCTTGCCTGGGCTGCCATAGTCATCTCCTAATAGTTTTCTATCCCTCCACTCTTGCCTTCGTCTACCACCTTCTCCCCACAACACAGAGTTTTCCTTTAAGAAAGCAACTCCATTCATATCTCTCCACCTCTTTAAATGCTGTTGCTTGTAGGGTCAAGTCCAAGTGGCCCTCTGGGATGTGACCAGTATCCATCTTTGTTAACTGGGTACTCATATCTCTGAAAAGTCCTCATCCATTCTTTCCCCCCTGCCTAGAAAAGTTACCCCATTTCTGGCCTCTGCTTACTAGTTCCTCCTCACCTTCCCGTTCTCAGCTGAGTGTCACTGCTCCAGGGAAGCTTTCCATGACACTCTCTCTGATCATGGACTTTACAGCATGACTTATACTTGTGACTAAATAAGCACATGTGTAATTATTGGCTTCATGTGTTTCACTACCAGATGACAGGTGCACAGTAGACACTCAGAAAACATTTGCTAGGTGAACAAATGGATGGATCGTTGGATGGATGGATGGATGGACGAATGGATGGGTGGGCAGATGGATGGATGGATGGACGGACGAATGGACGATGGACGGATGGATACCATGTCAACTGTGTAAGTGGTCTCCACCTAACTTTGCTTCCTTAAGATAAGACTTGACTCTGACATCATAAATTTTGATGTCTAATGAATAGGAGGTATGGAAACCATGATGCTATCCAAGGAACAGCTCCAGGACCCTTCTTAATTCCCTATTAATTCTTTTCTAATTTCCTCCTTTTACCCGTTGATTCCTCAGCACCAGCTTCCTCCTGCCCACTTTGCTTGCTGTCCTTATGTTATTGCTTCCCCTTTTATCTCCAGTTCTCTGGAAGGAATCATACCCGGGCTTCTTCCTTCAGTCAATGCCTTCGTCTGAGCTAATGTTTCTTTGGGACCCAACTGCTAGCTCCTGGCCATTTGGCCAATACCTAGTAGTAACTTCCCAAGCACTAGCACCTTCCTCTGAGCACACAAAGCATGGACTCACAACTGTCATGGTTTTCTGTGGATCCAGCTTGAAGTATGCAAAGTCATAGATAGTGCCTGACATTTTCAGAGAAATCCTTGGCAGGTGAACGTGCGTGACACATAGTAGGTACTTGGTATGCATAATTGAACAAATGAATGAATGAATGCCTCCAAGTGACGGTGGGCAGGGAAAGAGCAATAGTTATTTTAGCTGAGGAGACAGGGGCCGGCAGAGTCGGCTGTCCCCAAGTGCCTTCAATATCTAGAAGGCTGAAGATAATTAAATGGAAACCATCCATTCAACTGTTCACCATGACAACTACTCTTGATTGATGAGCCCCGAGGAATAGCCTAGAAAGATTTCAATCTATCTGAGAGGATCACTACCAACCAGGGATTTTTCTGAGCTGATTTTTCTAAGATCTGCAGATAATGTTGTCACTAAGTTTGACGGAATGACAATTTTCAATTCATCCCTCTAGTACCTCACAGTGTTATCTGGCAGCCTGCACGCTGGCTAAATGGCATTTTAGTGCTAATGCAATGGCATCACAATCCTGTGTATCTCTTTCCTCTCATCTGGTGTAAGGACATCTCTTTAAGGGAACAAAAAATAAGAAAGCATCAGGTCCTCCCATGATAATATTTGTGATGAAGAATTACATAATGGCCCAGAGTTATAAAAAAATCCAGTAATGCGTTTGAAGAGTGTGCGTCTTATCACACACTTGTTGAATACCCTCCACAACGCCATGTTTTACCAGGTTGCTTTACTGGCGGTGCGTGGTCTCAAGATGGTAAGAGATAGTTGACTTCTTGCTGTAATTCTGAGCATGGCCCTACCTCTGCTCTGTCCCCTACTGCAGTGGTTTGTGGACCGTAGGTTGGAAATTACTACTCTTGTTCATGTTTATGAAGTTCAGGGTTCAAAATGGGGAGTCCGTCTTGGGTACAGCCTACGGAACTCAGGCATGGTGGTCTTCCTGAGTATGCCTGCCCAGGAGTCATTTTCTTGCTTGTAACTGACTTTCCTGGGTCATAATTTATATAATTTATACTCCTGTATATTTATATAAATTATACTCCCATTCAAATCGAGGAACCCCAAGGTATCAAGAACCCCACCAGTGAGGGCGTGCATACTCTGCTTGATGTGGAAGGATGCTTCCCTCCCAAATGGAGAATAAGAGCCTTAGGGCAAACCAGACTTCACACCTGACCCAAGGGTGAGGGCTGTCTGTACTCACTGATGACTCCTAACCGTTTTCCCATTCTAAAGCCTCTAACATCTCCCTGCGTCATGACACGTCTGTCTTGACATGCCCGTCCCTATCACATCCCTCGCTCCAATGTAATCCCAGTGGCCCCACTGAGCAAGACATCCCAAATTGCTCTGATCACTCTTGTAAACTAAAGAGCCTATCACTGCTGTTGGTCCCAAGAGTAGTTTCATCTCAATGGTTCGTATGCCTGAAGGATGTCTACTCCATAATCCGAGCCGCATCTGAAGTTAAACCATTCCCAGCCCAGTTGCACTTGCTGCAGGATGGAAAGGTAGTAGGGCCGGAGCAAGGCACCAGCTGGTGAATTACTCTGCACTTCCCTGTCCAGTGCTGCTCTCCTGTCTCTGTCTTGTGAAGGCTGCTTCTGGCTCCTCCTGCTTGAGAAAAGGAGTCAGACACCAGGAGAGAGAAGGGGCAGGACTGAGCAGGGCCCCTGTGTAGGTGGCCTCCTCCGCCCATACGCAGGAATTTACTGCCACCTCTTGCTTACAGATCATTTTGTGGGTCCTTGGGAGCCCCTCCCTGGCAAGTCAACTCATTCTGCTTTTTAGCAGGGCAAGGACCCTTTTGGCCAGCTAATACAGCCACCCCAACTTCAGCTTCTTTCTACTGAAGTTGCCCCTCTCTTTAGGATGTTCTGCTTCCCATAAGGCTCCCACTGTTCCAGGGAAACTTGCATCCTTTCCCTGCAGTCCGAGCGGGTATATTAGCTCCCAGCATGCTTTCTGAGAAATTGCATTCCAGGAGACCCGTAGGAGCACCCTGGGGCGCTTCTTTGAAGCCTTTTGAAACTGGGGGCGAGACACAGACACCAACATCTGTCCTGGACTCTCCCGCTTTCACCCCAATGAGCCCCATGTAGGTTTTGACCTATGAGGCACAGGGCAGGTTGTCTGACACCTTTGGAATTCTAGACCTTTCCCTACTGGTATAGACCCTCCTTTGGGAATGTCAAGTGCTGGCCATTTATAGTGATGCTTTCTGTCTTTGGGGACTTCATCCAGAACTGGAATCATAACATTTTAATACCCCATGACTCTCAAAACCACAGAATCACTTACACAAATACTTACAAAAATATTTACAAATGTTTACTAATGTACACAATACAAGGCAAAGCCTCAAGTACTTGACGATAAACAACTAAAACCCGACACGTACTTTTCCAGGACCCTGCAACTCCCCTCCTGGGATATAATCCAGAGAAATATGCACATACCCCCCCCCCCCCCCCACAAACACACAGAAGAATATATGCACCAGCGCAATTCATGTTAGCTCCAAGCTGGAAACCACTCAAATGAACAAATGCAGAAGAAAAAAGGTGTATCGTGGTTGATTCACCCAATGGGAGTACTATACAGCAGAGAAAATGGACAGACCACACCCACATGCACAATGGATGGCGCTAACAAGCATAATGCATAATAGAAGGAAAAAGAGAACACACAATGGTATTCCTCCTATAGAAAACCCCAGAATTGGCAACACCAATGTATGGTACTAGAAATCACAGTCAATGTAGTGACCAAGAAAAGATACGGCAGAGCCTCTAGGACACAGGTTACGATTTTCTGATCGGGGAGTTTGGTGTGTTTGCTTTGTGAGGTCTCACACGGTAGACTTCAATAAACAAAGTCCTTAAGAGACGTGTCAGCCACAGGCAGAATGCACAACTAAGCACTATGACACTTGAGAAATGAATGAGCTTAGCCAAGCTGAGCAAAGGGGTGACAGCCCAGCCAGAGCTTTTGCTAAAAAGGCTCTGTGCCCCTGAAGCCTTCAGCCCTGGTTCCCACAGAGCCCCACTGACTTCTGACCCTCTCTCTTCCTGTTCCATTTTCCCATCATAGTGTCCGATCCCAGCACCCACTTTCTTCTGACCTCTTAAGTGATAGTGGGTTCACTCCTGCTGCCTGGCGAGTAACAAGACAAAGACATGAGATATTTTTTAAGACTTTTTTTCCTCTTTTTTTTTTTTTTTTTTTAGAGCTGTTTTAGGTTCACAGCAAAATTGAGAGGAAGGTACAGAGATTTCCCATATATCCCTGGTCCTTACACAAGGGGAGCCTTCCCCATTATGGACTTACCCCACCAGCATGATTCACTGGTACAAACCCATGAGCCTACACCGACACATCATAATCGCCCAGAGTCCACAGGTCACATCACAGGTCACTCCTGGAGTTGGGCATTCAATGTATTTGGATAAACATGTAAATGACATGTACCCACCGTGATCGTGTCCTACAAAGTGTATTCACTGCCCTAAAAATCATCAGCGTTCTGCCCATTTATCCCTCCCTCCCCGCTCATCCCTGGGCACCGCTGGTCTTTTAAATGTCTCCATTGTTTCGACTTCTCTAGAATGTCACATAGTTGCAACCATACAATACGTCGCCTCTTCAGATTGGTTACTTTCCCTGGATAAGAAGCATTTAAAATTCCTCTATGTCTCTTTGTGGTTTTAGAGCTCATTTGTTTCTCACGCCCAGTAACAGTGCATCGTCTGGATGCGCCAGTTTGCTTATCGCTTCGCCTGCTGCAGACCATCTTGGTTGATTTCAAGTTTGAGCAATTACGAATAAAACTGCTGGAAACACCTTCATCGAGGTTTTTCGTTTGGGGGAGTGAGGAACGTGGGATTTAAAAACAGAGTATCTCAAATATGTGTTTATTAGAAAAATTAAAAATTATAATAATAATAAAAAAAACAACCCAGAGTATCTCACTTTGCAGCCCAGTTTCTCCACCCACTATCTTGGTGTTTTGAGCAAGTTGTGGAATTTCTCATCACCTCAGTTTCTTTCTCTGTTAAATGGGGATAATAATGCCTCACTCATGGGAGATGAAAAGAATGAATGGCTCGGAAGTCGTTCTGTACGGTATAAGCTGATGTTCGTGCTGTACTTTGCTTTCAGACTGGTCACCTGGTCAGCTGGTCACGGCTCCGTGTCCCCTGTCTGCAGTGGCAAAAAGAGGGTTTGAAAGCCACTGACAGCCAGTCTTTCTCCTCTCTGTGCCTCCTCTCGGGCTCCTTCAGACCGACCGCCTTCACTCCTGAGCATCTCCGTCCGAACTCTCCTTCTCCTCCGAGAGGGATGGAGTGACATGGGGAAATGAATTGCCACTGCTTGCCACTCCTGACAGGAAGAAAGTAGCGGTTGTTCTCTCTTGCACTGGTGATTAATAGAGTTCACTCTAGGCACAGACAAGCCCATGGAACAGTAGATAAATAACAGGCAGAGTTTAAGAAGATGCATGTTCTTTGAGTTAATAATTTTAACAGCCAGAGAAATGCCGTGGTTCTCATGGTAACAGAGACCTGTGATGTGGTCTCTAATTTGAAAGCCTCAGACTAATATGCACAGAGAGCTACCCTATAGGAACTTCATTCTTTCCCTTAATTGGAGCATTTTTTAATGAAGTGATGATATGATACAATTTGGAGAGACAATGCAGAAGAGATTAATTTGCTCTAAATATGTCAGCGAAATGCATACCTGCAAACATTCTCTAAGATGATGTGGAGAGTTTATGACATTTGCTTCTGAGCTTTCGTAGGAACTGTGCTCCCCACAAAATTTCCAAGGCTAAACCTGCCGTTTGCTCCTGATTTCCCAGACTATGATCAAATGACTATGATCCTCTGTTACAGTCAGGGTTTAGGAAGTGTCTTGGCTGTGCTTCGCTGCAGGTCTGAGATGGGATTCGAGAGGGCTGGGACAAGGAATACCCTTAGTCCAGAGACCGTGATGCCAAAACCTGTTCCTGAAAAAGTCTTGCCAGTTTCCTTGTTGTAAACGAAGCCAAACGAACAAAACCTTAAGACTTGGGAAGGTATGGGGATGTCTGGGTGCCTCGGTCGGTGCCTCGGTCGGTGAAACGTCTGCCTTTGGCTCAGCCCATGATCCCGGTATCCTGGGATTGAGTCCCGCCCCTGCTTCTCCCTCTGCCTGCCACACTCCATGCTTGTGCTCTCTCTCTGTCTAACAAATTAACAAATAATATCTTTTTAAAGAGAGAGAGAGAGTTGGGAAGGTAAGAGGAACTGACTTGTAGAGTTGGTCAGCTGGGGCACTCCGTCCTGACTCTGCTGTAAGCTGCCTCCTACAGGAAGGTTTCTGGATTCTAAGGATATTCTTGCTTTCCTGTTTTGGCACCTGCCACTTTCCTCCAAACATTCACAGCATGCCAACCACTTCCCTTCGCGAAGTAATCAAACTGCCCTTTGACCATGCTGAAAACGTCTTTCTCCGGCACCCTCATCGTCCCTCTTCTTAGGCATTCAGAAGCATGACCACACCTTCCCCGAGCCTGTGACTTGGCTCATGGTTCTGGAAGGCTGCCTTCAACCAGGCACACATCCCCGCAGGACGTTTTCCCCATTTTACTAGCCACAGTGTTTTGGGGTCTGCAGTGATCCTACTCATGACTGAGCTGTCGACATGAGTTCCAGAAAAGAAAGGTGTATCTCTTCATGCTGAAGTTTGCTTTTCCTTGTGGATTTTTTGCATGTTAACCACTGAGGGCACAGTGCTTGGAAAGGGGGTGCCCAAGCATCTCCCAGAACACAAAACCCAACCCCACACATAAAGTCCCCATGAGTGTTAATTCATAGATCCACTGTGAGCCAGACCCGAACCACACGTACAAGGCTTCACGAGAGGTCTTCAGTCACAGACAAAGAAGGGAATGGATTCACATGATGGTAACAGCCTGCTTTGCAGACCGTTCGTTCCCTGAGCCCGAGAGGTCCTTCTGCACTCATGGGAAATCCCAGAAAGAGGATAAGCTCAAGTCTCCTGGCCTCCTGTCTTCTTTCCCCTTCTCTTTGGTTCTCACCACCCTGTCTGGAGGGGAAGCCCCACATCTGTCAATCACTTTTCCTCACAGTGAAAGTAAATGTTGAATGAACCTCAGGCTAGAAGGACGTCTGTCCCCAGCCATCCTCAACTCAGCATCTGCCCGGGGAGTACATTGTGGGGTGAATATTCAAGAGTAACTTGACTTAGATAGATCGATGAGAAATGACTTCCTTTCTGTAAGGAATTTATACCGTATATACCTATCCTGGGGTACCATCCATAACTTGGGGGCCAGCAAAACAATGATCCTAAGCATGGCCTTTGGGCATGCTACTTCTGCAAATTCCTAATTCTACTTGATCTTCTAAAATGGGGCACCTGGCTGGCTCCTTCCGTTGGGCCTATGACACTTGATCTCAGGGTCGTGTGTTCCAGCCCCGTGTGGGGTGAAGAGATGACTTAAAATCTTGAAAATAATCATACAGTCCATTGTCACAGATGCTGGAAGCATTTTCTAGTTGGGGGTGGGGGTGGTAAAGGCTCCAAACCCTGTCCCCCGCCAAGGTTTTGTTCTCGCAAAGGTATACACCTCCCTGCTCTGTTTTCCAAGCTAAAACAACAGACACTCCCTGCCCCCCCCCCTCGCCGCCCAGGTTCTCCAGAATATTTGGCCCATTGGGCTGGTAGCTCTTTGCTCCTCAACGGTTCTATCAACTCTTTTTGTAGATGTAATTGGTTATAGTTTCCGTGTCCTTAGAGCTGCGAAGCTAGCAGTTTAATTTATCCTAATTCAGAACCTAATTGTCTTGCACTGCTGGCTAATTAAATGTTCAAAGAAGTGATAAATTAGGCAGGTTGATGATTACAGCACAAGTAATTAGCCCGTTGATATGAAGCCAGCCAGGTTTTTAGGACAGGGCCTGGAAGCAGGGGAGCCAGGCAGAGTGATAAGGCCCTGGGGTCACACTGATTTGTAAAGATAAAGAGGATCAGTTGTAAAGTCATGGGCCTGTCCCTGCAACCATGGGTTGGGGTCTTGCAATTCCAGGCTAAGATTTTGCCAAAGTCTTGGGAAGGCCCAAGTTCGAGTCAGGCCACCTTGGCACCCCCAGAGTTCCCCGAAGACATGGTCAGCATGTCACCGGGAGGTGGAATGGAGCAGGGCAGGGACTCAGTCACTGGAGTGTCCACACCACTGAGCCAGTTGGAGATCGACGCTGAAAATGAGAAGCAGATTCATGGACAAAGGCCAGGTCATAGGCTTGAAGGCAAATCTGTCAGGCCTGGCCCAAGGCTTCAGGATCCCAGGAAGTGTCTGTGGAAACCAGCATGACTAGAGTTGAATGGGGTGAGCGCTGGAAAGAGACCGGCGGAAGGAACCCAAGTGGGCAGTGGTCAAGGTGAGACAGATTTGAAGAGGTGGAGGTGACCTCTGGGGGGATTCTGGAGCTGAACCAGCCTGGGTCTGCTTCTCCGAGCATCTGAAAGTGCAGCAGGTTGAGCGGCTTTGCAAGGAACACTTTATTTTGCAGCAAATGAGATCCCAGGGAATGGCTTCAAGGCCGTGACTCCCTGAGGGTGATGGGCTCCTTCTGTTTAGGGTTCAGGTGAATATTTAGATAAGGAAGCTTTGTCTTCCTATGCAGAGCTGGGCCTTGTGCCTGAAGGAAATGTGCCTGGACAGAACTGGTACCTTCTGTAAATGAGACTGAGGTTCCCCTGTGGGTGGAGATTACAGTGCTACAACAAGGTAAAGGTGATTGTGGGTCATTCCAGAGGTCCCTCCACGGTCCATCTGTGCAGGCTCACATCAGGGGTTAAGCTGAAACTGGTCTGGATGGTCTGGGCCGGTGGGAGGGTTTCGGGTTTCATCTGCCTGAGTTAAGAGATAAGCCAGGAAGAAGAGTCTAAGGAAAAACGTGGGACAAAAGTTGGTGAGTACCAGCATGTGGGTTGGTGACGGTCAGGCCTTGGGGTCTAGCTGGTGATACGATCATGGTGACATGTGACCAACTATTAAAAAGTTATTCGTGAGATACGTACATTCCGTATTCGTCTTGGGCTTTCAGAACGCCGTGCGTATTCTGCATCGATGGGACATCTCCGCTTGGACCCCATTTCTAGGATTCAACACTTCGTGTAACTGTCGGCCACCATATTGGACGACGTGGCTCTAGGGGCACAGAAGGCAGCTTCCTGCATAGGGCACATGGCAGGGCAGAATCATGTCCTCTCTTCCAACGATAGCCATATCCTGATCCCCGCAACCTGTGGCTACGGTACACATGACACGGCAAAGGGAAATTAAGGAAGCAAACAGAATTAAGCTTCTAATTAAGAGTATCCCAAGGTGTCCAAGTGGGTCCAGCGTAATCACAACGGCCCTTAGATGCGGAAGAGGGAGGCAGAAGAGTTGGGGTCAGAGTGTGCAGATGGGAGATGACTCAGCCAGCCATCGCCGGCTCTGAAGATGGGGGCAGGGGCCATGGCCCCATGATTGTGGGCAGCCTCTGGAAGCCGGAACTTAAGAAGAGAGAATCCTCCCTAGAGTCTCCCCGAGGAACACAGCCCTGCCCACACCGAACCCACCGCCGACCTGACCTCCAGAAATGCGAGGTAACACAGCTGTGTTGCTGTATTTCAGTAAGGTCGCAATTCCTTGCTACAGCAGCCCTGGGAAACTAGTAGGGACCACAGGAGCAGGAGGCAAGAAGTTACTAGCTAAAGAACAGATTGTTTCAGGACAGGGTATCTTGGCTGTGGGGGTGGGCAGGGGGGACCTGACGGGAGGGAACAGCAGGGGTTTCTTCTCATGCAAATGACCTCACCTGTGCGGCTCAGAAAGTTTCAGATTGACTTTTAAAAGGTCGCATTCCTGAAATAATCCATGGCAGGCCAGTGATTCCTTTGGGGGCTGGCTTCTCTTTGAACACAGCGGAGACACGCTGGTCGGGCTCTCTGGGTTTCCAGTCACCGGCTAAGTTACAATACAATCAGGCTTCCTGGGGTTGTTCCTTAAACACAAGTGCTAAAAATCACAATATTATTAATAATAAAGTGAAATGACAGTCTCTGCAGCTAGTATGGCTCCCAGTTCCCCTCCTGTCTCCGCCCCTGACCGTCCTCTGCCAGTCCCCTGCTCCAGCGTCCCTCCCGCCAGGGTCTGGAAGCTGTGTCTCAGCCCACATGCCCACTTTGGGCAAAGGTTAGAATCCCCAGAAGGGCAGGGAGGCGAGCCAGCTCCCAGGTTTCAGGAAGGGAGATAAAACGGTTCCACATGCAGACCAGGAGAGAAATCCTTCCTTTTCAGCATAAATACACTGTACACTTAGTAACCCCAGGTAAGGTTTGCTGGGCATGGGTTTGCGAATTAGAAAAGTGAAGCCGTTGGACATGATGAATTCAACACAGAACTCACAGTCTGAGGCAGAGACCACCCAGAAGGATGCCGCTGCTGCCTCTGGGCTCAACTATGCCTGGAGGCTGTGTTTGCTGTGCCATGGGCGTGCCAGCCCCAGGTGGCTTGGGAACCTGCTCAAGGGGGACCCGGTGTGCCAGTGGCAAAGAACTAGCTCAGTTTCTTTGCATCCACACCCTCTCTGCCCCTGACCGCCCCGCTTCATTCCCCCCTCCCTCCCCGAATCGCCTAGTCCTCAGTTCCGCCCAGACCTCCCCTGCCCCCAGAAAACCCCCTCTCTAGAGACCACCATTCACTGCACACGCCTCCCTTCATATTCTCGGAAGAGATCATGTTTAGGAAAACACCATACTAGGCACATTTGAAAGAAAATAACAGCAGAGTTCTGCTGGTCTGGCCACAGAACTATCACGTGGGGGAGCTTACGAAACATAAGGTGCCAGGAGCCCCTGCCCCACAAGATACCCTGATGAGGAGCCTGTATTTGTACCTTAAGAAAGGACAACACCCCCCTCCCCACCCCGTGGGACTCACACGCAGAGCTCCACTGGCTGTGTTTGCTGATGTGTGGAGTCCCAGCCCAGTGACCTGTAAGCTCCCAAGCGATTCCACGGCTGGGATCTTGGGTCATGACCCACCCTCCCCCCCCTCCTCCCCCACTCCCCCCCCCCCCCCCCCCCGACCCCAGCAGGCTGGGACTTCTTTCCCCACCTCCTCCCTGGCTGAGCCTCCCTCTGATTGGCACAAGAGCTGGAAGATCACCCACTCTCAGAGCATCAGAGCAAGCCCCAAGCCCTTCCATGCACCCCTCTTTGGAGTTCACGCTCACGGCCAGCCTGCTCCGTGCCACAGCCCCCCCCCCCACCCCCGCAGGAAGGTTATTTATTGATTTCGGGCTTCTAACGCTGTGAGCCAGGGGACCATGAGAGCCTTCCCAGGAGGCTGGATCTGACTTCTAAGACCTCGAACGAGCCAGGCGTTAGAGTGGCTCTCATATCCCTGACCTCACGGCACCTGCGGGGTGCCAAGAAGCTGCTGCGTTTCCCCTCCTGGAGGCTCACAGGCTGCAGGAGGAAACAAGGATGAACTCCAGTGACGCACAGCAACACGGAACCTGGCAGGGCTGAAAAATCACAGGTACTTGAGGCCACATGGTCCCCTTGTGGCTTTCCCAGAACCCGGGAAGCCCAGAGCCACACCCTAGAACATTCTTCTGTGCGTCTGTGGTCTACGCTGGGACGGCCACGTGGTTCAGGGACCCGTGGGTGCCCTTTGTGCAATCCTCACCCATCCCCAGGACTTGGCAGGTCGACACCTTCCAGAGGGACGCTGGTGGGTTTCAGAGCACCCTAAAAATCATGATTGGGACAAGCAGACTGGGTGTATTCATTTCGCAGTGTCTTTAAACAACGCAAATTTATTGGGTCACAGTTCTAGGGGGTGGTAGTCCAAAATCAAAGTGTCAGCAGGGCCAGGCTCCCCTTTGCCAGCTGGTCCCCAGATCATGAAGGCATCACTCTGATCTCTGCACTCAACTTCATGTGGCCTTCTCCCTGCGTCTCTCTCAAAGATCATCGTCCCTCTTCTGTAAGGACACCAGTCATTGGATCAAGGGCCCACCTACGGCAGTATGACTGCATCTTAACTAAGTACAGCAGCGATGACCATATTTCCAAAGAAGGTCACATTCTGAGGGGCTGGGGGGTTAAGACACCAATCCAGTGAGTCAGACTGGGTTTGTTCAGACATCTGAGGAGGATTTTCATGAAAGAGAGGGAAAAATTGTTCAGTATTGCTCCAAGGGGGAAGAACTAGGGCCCATGCGGGAGGTAGAGAGAGTTGGTTTTGGCTGACCCAGAAGGAACATTCTAGAACCAGGGATATGGGGATGCCACCAAATGGACTACCTTGTGTGTAGAGTTTTTACTTACCCTAAGCCAGCATTCCTTCTTTCATCATTTATGTATATGAATCCTTTTACTCTTCATGATGCCTCATAAAGTATTTATTATTTCCCGCTTTTTTCCTTCTAAGACAACTGAAGCACAGAGGGGTTAAGTAATTCACCCAGGATCACACAGCTAGTAGGTATAGAACCGGGTTTTGAACCCAAAGTATATGACCTCCAGTTCCTGTCTCCAGGGGTTCCAATGTATTTCAACATATTTACTGTCCTCAGCAAAGAAGAGCAAACTCTACTGTTCCATAAAGTCTTGGACTATGTTCCGTGTCATATATTTGCAAGGATCCACAGACATTCATGTTCCTCGGGAGGCAAGGGAACGCCATCCCTGGGGATACGTTTCCACAAGTGTAGGTGCTCCTTCGGGTAACGGTCAACATCAGTAGATGCTCTGACAGTTTCCTGAACGTTTTACACGCGTTATCTCTTACGTGACCCGCAAAAAAATGTTTGATGAGAGCTAACATCAGAGCTTGCATCTTACAGATAAAGAAACTGAGCTACCTACATGATTCAGGAAGCCTGGTGTCTATTGGTGGCCAAATCCAGACGTTCTCGGTTATCTCTCGTTGCCTAACAAGTAGCCCCAAACCTTAGCCTAATAAAACAATGGCAACCAGGTCATTATTGTCTCTCACGGATCTTGGGATTGATGGGGGATTGAGGATGGTCCTCACTCAGGGTCTCTCCCAAGGTTGCAGTCAGACCGTGGTCAGGCTGGGTCTTCTGAAGAAAGCCCCACTCACACGTCCAAGCTTGGGAAGACTCAGAGCCGGGAAAAGACAAGAGTTCCTGGTCTCTCTCTCTCCCCCTCCTTCCTTCTCATCCTTTTGCATGGTCTCTCCACCGTGGAAGCTTCCAAGGAGCCCCGCCCTGTCATGAAAGCTCAGACGTCTAAGCAAATATCACAAGAGAACAGGGCAGAAGATGGCCGACCTTGGCTTTCTCCACCTCAGCCTTTTAAAAATCAAGTTCACCCCTTCCGCCACGTTCTATTCAGAGACCATCATGAAAGCCTGCCTGGTGTCAAGGGGAAGGCACACAAACTCCCCTTCTTGATTGGGGGCACGTTGCAGAATTTACAGATGTGTTTTCAAACCAGCGTTTGATCCCATGGATATACGGGGTTATTGCCTCTAAGTGTTGACGCCTGATAGAAGTTCTGATGGATCCTTTGTTGTGTTTTTGTTTTTCTGTTAGCCAAGCCCTTCCTAGGGCATGTCTCTCTCTCTCTTTCTCTTCTGGGAGACCACAGGAGCCAGGTTTGGGACAGAGTTGAACAAGGAAGAAACGCAGCTAGAGGACATTAGGGTTCACGGTAGAGGTAGACAACAGGAGAGAAGGATGACAGGAGAACACTTGATCGGGGCACAAGAAAAAAATGGCAAATGCCCTCTTCCCCTTCTCCTCCATTCTTCCTTCTCCCGACCCCGGAATTCCCCAGTCTCCAAAGCACGAGGAGGGCAGGATTTTGTAGCTGTGCCTGGCTCGACCCCACATCCGGGCTCCAGGGCAGCCATGCTCAGAGCACTGTTTTCACAGGTCGAAGCCTGTGAGACGGTAGAGGTCCAAATCGATGCCGCCTTCACAAATCGTCAGTAAAATCGATGCCACTGGCAGCTTCCAAGTTCATGTATGCCTGTGAGACTGGGCTCCGAACACTTTGTTTATTTCCAGTAATAAAGTCTTCATCAAACCGTCTCTTCTTTTTAAATGAGCTAATAATTTCACTCCTGTCCTCTGGGCTGAGTCACGCTAGCTAGAACCCGACCATGTCTACCTGAACAAATGCCCAAGGAAAGAGTGATGCCCTCGCAGGGGGAGCCACAGAATTAGCATGGGAGGGTCTGGTTCCTGCTCTGGGGCCTCCATGCTGGGTGTCTCTGAGCTATCCACTCAACCCCTCTGAACTATTTTTATCTCCTGCAAAATGGGGGAGATGCCTTCCTTGAGGTCAGGATGTTCAATGGACATGTTAGAAAAGAGTTCCTCACCGAGAGGGGCTGGTGTGCAGGAAGAGATCTATAAATGCAGTTTGCATCTATTTCTAATTAATTTTAGGCTACATCTGACGCCTCCATCTTGGAATCTGCTTTGGTCACTTCTCCAGCATTTAAAGAAGGCTTGCTTCTGTTTCTGATGGCGAAGGTGCTCTCCGTCTAACGCCGGCAAAGCCCTAAAAAGTGCAAAGAAGACATTGCAAATCCCTGCCCCAGAGCAATCATCCACTGGAAATATTCCGGTGTCTTCCTTTCCAAGGGGTGTGTGTGTGTGTGTGTGTACAGACATGTATAGATGCACATGTAAGCCTGCGGGTTCGCATGTCTTTATGTATCTTCATTTGCCCTTTGATCTCCGTTCTGTCACGCACGTGCGCTGTGAATCTCTTCCCATCTCCGCAGTCATTAAAAATCTGATTCTTAGTACGGACATGGCTCAATTTAACCAAAGTTTCTACAGCAGAACGTTTCGTTTCCCGCGAACTTTCTCTACAAGTCTATCAATAATACAGCAACGTGAATAGCCTTACTCATACGTCTTTGTCCACCTCTCCGGTTATTTTCTCAAGACGGATCCCTCCGTATTCAATCACCATGTCAAGGACATAAACAATTTAAAAGATCGTCATACGTATTGTCACATAGCTTTTTTCAGAATCGGTATCAATTTATATTCCCATCGGCCGTTGGGAGAATTCTGATCTCATCATAGACAGCCCTGCATTATTATCTGTAATTCATCATTTGATACACCGGAGAGCACTCTTTTGTGTGGCTTTATCATTTTTTTTCCATTAATTTTTAAGTTTCGGAATCCCTGTAGATTTGTGTTGAGTCGTAAGAAATTGCACGGATATCCCTTGTACTCTGTCCCCCCACCATGGTACCCCTTGATAACATCTTACAAAACTATAGTTCAATATCACCATTGCTGTTGCTATAGTCGAGACACGGAACGTTTTCATCACCACAAAGATCCCTCATGTTGCCCTAATGTTACCACACTCACTCCCCACCCCTCCCACCTCTGTGTCTTGAGTTCCCAGAAATTACTAATCTGTTCTCGATTTCATTGATTTTCTCATTTCGAGTGTTTTATGGAAGTGGGAGCATAGAGTATGAAGCCTTGTGGAGACTGGCTTTTTCCATTCAGCCTAATTCTCTGGACATTTATCCAAATCGTTGTTTGCATCAAGAGTTTGTTCCTTTTGGGGCGCCTGGGTGGCTCAGTGGGTTAAAGCCTCTGCCTTCGGCTCAGGTCATGATCCCAGGGTCCTGGGATCGAGTCCCGCATCGGGCTCTCTGCTCAGCGGGGAGTCTGCTTTCTCATCTCTCTCTGTCTGCCTCTCTGCCTCCTTGTGATTTCTGTCTGTCAAATAAATAAATAAATCTTTAAAAAAAAAAAGTTTGTTCCTTTTTATTGCTGAGTCGTATTCCTTGGTGTGCATATACCACGGTGTGTCAGTGCACCCATGGAAATACATCTGGGCTGTTCCCAGTTTCCGACTTGCAGATTGAGCTGCTACAAACATTTGTGTACAGGTTTTCGTGTGAGTGTAAGTTGTCATTTCTTTAGGATAAATGGCCAGGCACACAATTGCCAGGTCATATGGTGTTAGAGCATATAGCTTCTTAAGAAACTGCCAAACTGTACTATGGCTTTAATTTTTGTTCCTTTTATAAAATACTAAAATACTGAATAATTTTAGTATTTTTTATTTGTTAATGTCGATTGAGGTCGTTTTTACATTTCTCCATTGAGATGCTCTGTTTTTATAAATTCAAAAGATCTTTTCCAGTAGAGTAATGATAATAATCATTTCCCCTTAAATTTCTTTGCTTGTTGTTGTCATGGTTTATGATGCTTTAGATGAATAGAAGCTTAAGATATTTATGATTTAACACACAGGTTTTTATGATTAGAAAGTTTTTTACCTATATATCAAACTAATAACTTATTTTCTTCCTTGGTGCTTTAATACAACTGGAATTTATTTTGGAGTATAGCGTAAGAGGAGGACTTAGCACCATTGTGTTTCAATGAAATTAAGTCAAATTTCTAACCTGAGTTGTTGAGTCCTGGACAATTCACCTCTGATTAGAGCTCCTTCTTTTATTTTTTTTTTTAAGATTTTATTTATTTATTTGACAGACAGAGATCACAAGTAGGCAGAGAGGCAAGCAGGGAGAGAGAGAGGAGGAAGCAGGCTCCCCGCTGAGCAGAGAGCCCGATGCGGGGCTCGATCCCAGGACCCTGGGATCATGACCTGAGCCGAACGAAGGTAGAGGCTTAACCCACTGAGCCACCCAGGCGCCCTGAAGCTCCTTTATCACATGTTCCCGATCCTGATTCAATGCTAAGTCTTCTGTTCCACGGATCTCTCTGTCAACTCATGAGTTGTAACACATTTTCATCACATAGCTTCATGGTATGCTCTGTACCCCAGGGCAAATCAGATCACACTACTGTCCTGACTTCAAATTTTGTAATTTTTGTGAGTTTTTTAGTTCTTCATAATTCTTAATCTTTTTTCTTTCTGACTTTTTTTTTGGGGGGGGGGGGTGTGAGCAGAGGGGAGGGGCAGAGAGAGAGGGAGCGAGAAAATCTCAAGCTCCGCGCCAAGTCGGACACGGGGCTCACTCCCACCAGCCTGAGATCATCATGACCTGAGCCGAAATCAAAAGAGTTGGATGCTTAATCGACTGAGCCACCCGGGGCACCCCTCTTCCTGATTGTTCTAAAGCTTTTTACTTGAAATAGCACCAGGAAGTCATGAAATACAGTATGTGGAGTTCGAGGTACCCTTCACCCATCTTTCTGCACCGGGGACATCTCACATCATCACGGCACAATGTCGAAGCCAGAACACTGACATTTGTACCATTTATCCTCTTCACTGGACTAGCAACCCTTTTGCATCACGGATGCACCATTTTTACATACAACACACGGCTCTGATTTTACCCGATGCATAGATCCATGCAAACAGCAGAGCAGTCACGATCCGGGGCTGCTCCGTCACCCCAAGGGGGATCCTCCTTGATTTCACATTCTCCTTTTTTTGTTTTTTTTAACATTTAAATTCAATTAGCCAATGTCTAGTAAATAGATCATTGGTTTCGGATGGAGTGTTCGATAATCCATCAGTTGCATAGAACACCCAGGCTCATTCCATCCCGTGCCCTCCTGAATGCCCGTCCCCCAGTTACCCCGTCCCTCACCCACCTCCCCTCCACAACCCTCAGTTTGTTCCCTGTAGTTAAGAGTCTCTCATGGTTTGTCTCCCTCTCAGTGTCCCTGCGGGAAATCTCATTCTGTTTTCCCTCCCTCCCCCTATGGTCCCCTGCCCTGTTTCTTGTATTCCACATGTAAGTGAAACCGTACGATGATTGTGTTTCTCTGATTGACTTATTTTGCTCAGCGTCATACCCTCCAGTTCCCTCCCCAACGATGGATGAGTACTCATCCACTCCGATGGCCGGGTCATATGTCATTGTGTACATACACCACATCTTCTCTGTTTATCTGTCGAGGACATCTGGGCTCTCTCCAAAGTGTGGCTATTCCGGACATGGCTGCTATGAATCTTGGGGTGCGTATGCCCCTTCAGATCACTACATTTGTATCCTTTGGGTAAACACCTTCTACTGCGATTGTTGGGTCGTAGGGCAGCTCTATTTTTAACTTCTTGAAGAACCTCCCCGCTGTTTTCCAGAGGGGCCGCACCAGCTTGCACTCCCACCAACAGTGTAAGAGGGTTCCCTTTTGCACAGCCTCCCTTTCTTAGTAATTGCATCCTTGTCCCCAGCAATCGCCAATCTTTTCTTCATTTCTACAGTTTTGACATCTGAAGAATATTATATACATGAAAGCAGACAGAATATAAACTTTGAAGGCTAGCATTTTTTCATGGAGCGCAAAGCCCTTGAGCTCCGTCCAGGATTTTGTGTCTATCAACAATTTATTCTTTTTTTTTTTTTTTCATTGCTGAGTAATATTTCATTGTGCCAGAGCTGGTTTAACCAATCCATTGAAGGACATTTGGGTTATTTCCAGTTTAGGGTTAAACTGGAATAAAGCCCCAGAGTGTAATGGCTAGGTCATAGGATAAGTACGCATTACGTTTTATTTAAAAATCGCCAAGCGATTTCCCACAGGGACTGTTCCACTCTCATAACCACCAGCCACGTGTGAGACATCCAGTGCCTCTGCAGTCACTATGATTACGTCTTATTTTAGCGATGCTAACAGGTGTGTAGAGATCATACATTGTGCTTTTAATTTACATTTCTTAATTTTTTTTTATTTTTCTTTATTTCCTAATGCTTTTTACTCTTCCACATGAACTTTAAAATCATGATCCAAAGATTCCCCCCACCAAAATTCTATTAATACTTTTTCTCAGATTATGTTTAAATATATCTTAAGTTGGGAGTAATTCACATTTTTTAAATGTGTAGTCTTCCAATCAAGGGATATAGTATCTCTCTCCATTATTCATTCATATTTTTCTCAGTGAATTTATTTATTTCCCTTCAAATAAGTCTTGCACATTTTTAAAAATCATACTTGGTACTAGTTTTTGCTTTGCTCGATCTGTTCTGTTTTCATTTTGCAACATTCCCGGATAGGATTTTCTCTCTCTATTTTTAAGCATGTTGGTAGACTATAGTAAATATATTTATTTTTATTTGTCCTTTGTTCAGTCGCTTTTTGAAACTCGATTATTCATAGAGTAATAGCTTTACAGCTTTTCTATACACGCAAATATATGCAATGAAATAAAGTGGTCTAATAGTTCATATTTATTGGGCATTTGGAATGTGGCAACAAGGCAGTGCACTCTACAAACATTATTTCATTTAAATCCATTTGTCGTCTTAAGAAAGTCTCATCGGCTAGATGGGCCTTTTTGCTTGAATTAATCGCACCCCGAACCGGTGTCTGCTGTAAAATGTATTTATAGGCTGGTACGGAAGCAAATGCATGCACACTGGATGGCCAGCCAGATCGCAATCCCCGTCTGAATAATCAGAACTTAGACCGGCATGTCACGTGCAAATGTGCGAAGGAAGAGAGGCAGAAAGCTCCGGATGAACAAAGAAGAGAGGAAAAGCAATGGTTTTGTTGGGCGAACATAGAGGACGGAGCATTTATGTAAGAGATTTGCAATTCCCCACCCTTCTTCTGATCCTCATCATCGAGGACCTCATAGGTTAAGGACAGAAAGCAGGTGAATTACAGCTCAACAACCCAGCCCTTTCCACATCTCCACCTCCACACCCTACCCCCTGCAAGCCTCCTTGCCCGGAAGAGTGTTTCTGATTCCTTGACTCCGTCCGACATTGCAACGTTTCTTGACTTGAAACATGAATTTGTTTCTGTACATCCTTCCTGGTTTAAAAATGGAAGCGTGTGCAAGTGCCCATTCATCTCTCGCGTCTACTTTCCCTGCCTTCCGTCAAAGTTGATAGGCATGATTCCGTTGTCATTATTTTTAAAATGGTCTATAATTATGGTTGTGATTTCCTCTTCGACTCAACAACTTATTACAGTTTTTGTTTTAGTTTCCAAGTAAGTGGGTATTTTAAGCATTTATAATCACCATTATTATTATTTGCTTTGTGATCAGAAAATATGAACCCTGTAATTTCTGCTTTTTGAAATTTATTAAGTTTTCCTCAAGACCTGGTATAGGGCCAATTCTTTCATAAATGCTTAATAAGGAGGTAGATTCTCTGTAGATTGAAGAGCTTTATAGATACATAGAGATGTGATAGAAGTAGATAGATGAATAGATATTCATGAATCCAATCTTAATTTTTTTCCTATTCAGATGTTTAACCATTAAAACATACAGGAATTGTATTTTCTTTCACACAAAGAAAAGGAATTGTGTTTTCTTTCACACACATTTTTCTGGTACATTTTTTTTCCATTTCTAATAGTTGTCTTCTTAGTACATTTTGGTACCCTTGAATTTTATACCTATTACCAAAACAAAATGGTTTACATTACTTAACATAATTTGTATTATTTATATTATTTAATTGAATATTTATATTATTTGACGTTATTTTGTCTTAGGCTACAGTTTCCAGGGCCTTCTTACTTTGAGCTCCACTATTTCAAATTATTTTCCTAACTCTTGTTTTTTATTTTGTTGGCATTCGATCCTTAATGCCCCAATGTATCTTTGCTTATCCTTGTATAGAAGTGTGGTGATAAATTGGTTGTGCCACCCAGATGGATAGTCAGGAAGCTGCATTCTAGAAGGTCCCGCTTGTCTTCTGGCGGGTCTACCTTCCAGGCAGAGATGTGACTAACGTGTCCTTTAATATTTTACGGAAACGGAGAAAGGATAGTCACACCTTTTCTTAAGACCTAAGCCAGTATCCGAGTGTGACTTTCTTTAGTTTTAGGAGCACAAGTGGTGTCTAGTTTCCACTTTAGCCCCTCGTTTCTGATGAGTTAATGTTAACTGGGGAAGCCAAGAAGAAGGAAGGGAGCGTTCCATGAGGATGGGCTGTCCAGTCCTGGTTTCCATTTCAAGGTCTCCTCACCCTCTGAGGGAGGCTACTCAGACCCAAGGCAAGGCTTTCGAGACTAGACGTGGAGTCCTTTGACGGGCAAGGGCTCAGGGTCTAGCCAATCAAAGCTAAACAAATAGCGGGATGGCAGTAATTTATACATGAGAAGAGGAACAATTTAGAATTTCTAGAATTGTAGCTATGGCAACAAATTAAGAAAGTTAGCTCCAATTTGTCATTCCTTAAAGTCATGCATATTACATTATCCTAATAATTTACGTAGTAATTACTTAACAAGCTCAAATGAGAGGAATAAGTAATCATGTGAGCCTAAGGCTGAGATTTATGTGTGGTTTAAGAGTGGATGGCCTTAGCTTTTTGCAGTCAGCCTTACTATTTTCTGTGCATTATGTATTCAGCAAAACGGATCACCTCCACTTTCACAAATGTCAGGGCCGTGAAAGCAAAAATTGTCCCTACAAAGATGGTCACGGGAGCTCAGCGCTACGTACTCAGCTCTTTCGGGTACAAAGAGCAATGAACCAGATCGTAAGTGGAATGTTTGGGTTAAATAGTCAGATTCTGGAGTATCTTTGGTTCCAAGCTCATGGACTTCTGTACTGACAATACGAAACTACAGTTAACCCACTTCCTTGTCAGGCATTTGGGGTCTGGATGGCCAAGTTCTTTGGTGTAAGCAACCATGAGAGAGGGCCAGTCTAGAGCCAAATTACTGATTCCCTGGAGGGTGAGCCCAGAGGAAATCAGGACACAGAAGAGATAAGGTACTCAGTGGGGAGTCTATGCCAGGTGAATCATTCATTCAAGCAATACGGCAAAACACACCTTTCCAACTTTTCCCCTACAGTCAGCACATGTCCTTGTCCTTCTGGCTCTTGTGACATAGCATCTCTCTGGGCCATTCTAGGCTTACATAGAAGCAAGGACAAAACAAAAGTGAAAGTTATTCGGCAGCTTGTCCTACTCACAGAACGGTTGGGAAATCCATCCCCTGCAAATCCCTCCTACCATTCCCCCCTTGTTCCCGCATTTGCCCCCAGTTTCCAGGTCTCTGAGTCATTTTCTACTTTGGATTGAAGTTCAGCGATGTTTATTGAGCACCTACTATGTGACAGATGTGGGAAATCACCGTGACCCATGCCTGTCCCATCTTTCACCTCACTAGAGTTTACAGCCCGTAAGGGAGCCACTGTCCCCATGGGGGTCCATTTCTAGAAAGCTTTACCTCCGTCTGCTTCCCAAGACTTCATTCCTTTACTACTGTCACTGCTGGAACCACCACAGCATTCCTGGGTACCATTGTCACAGTGATACAGAGGCCCTTCCTTTGTCCTTAAGAAATATACTGCAGCTCTGAGTCCAATCCTGTTGTTGGTTCTAGCTCTTGTTTATAGAAGTATAGCAAGGGAGTTAGAGGGAGTTTTGTTAAACCATCTGTAGGTCCAGACCTAGAGATCCAAAGTCACTGGGGTGGTGATAAGTTCACCAGTCAATGCTAGGGTCTTAAGAGCCCTGGGATCCAGCACCCAGACTCCTGCCTCCAAGGAGCTTGTTACTGCAGCATTGACTAGCTTGTACTGACTCACACTCTCTACCAGACAATGTATGGTGATGGCCATATGCCAGTATAGAGTACTCTTCTCCCTTTCACCTGCCTCTACCTCAGTTATTCCCTTGCCCCACCCCCCTTAAGAGGAGTGAACCCCCTAAACCCAGTCATCAGGCCACCTCTCATTCCCTAGAGGCAGCGTTCATCACCTGTCCTTAGACAAATCCCATCACACAGCACATTGAAGCCTAAGCCTACTTTTTACCTTCTCCAGTGACTGCATTTGTCCATTTTAATACAATTATCTTCCACAGAAGTGCTTTCAGAGGGCAGAGAACTCCATGTACAAACACACTTGCATTTGCAACCAGCCCCTTGGTGAAATAAAGAATGGGGAGCATTTTTAGAGGTGGATGAATGAGCTCTCGTTTTTAAAGGCAGCTAGGGGAGTTTGTTATGTAAAATGATCACATATTAAATCTTTTTTGAAATAACTCTCTCTTCTTCCTGCTCTTTTAGACTATTAATCTATCTCTTAAAAAAAAAAAAACGGTTCACATACACAAGTGTACATGTGCGTGTGCACATGTGAGTCCTTTTCTGCGTATCTGGCTTAGTCTAATGTGAGGGCATCTGTAAAGTGCCTAACAGAGTGCTGTGGGTGATTAGCTTCTATTTAAAGGGCTTTTTCCCCTCCTGCTGATGATGGCAAAAGGGCAGGGAAAATGATTAACAGGTTAGAAGCAGACTGCGAGGGAACACTAAAGGAATTATGGATATTTGCCTGGAGCCAGAAGGCTGATATGTAGTTAATTACAGTTTTCAAGTTAATGAAGCAATATTTTATGGGTGATAGTGAGCAACTGTGTTTTTTATTCCAAGAACAAGAAGACCTTATGTTGCAACAAGACAGATTGGGTTTAAAGTAAGAATTTTGAATGTTGAAGTTTGAGGATGAGCAAATCATCACCGAGGCAGATCTCAGAGTTACTTTCTGGATTTTTCGGAGTAGAGAAGCACCTTCATGTGAGGCTCCATGATACTCAACTGTAGGTCCAGCCGGGTGGCCCACAGAAAACACTAAGGAAGGTTGCAGTCCCCGTGCCTTTTCTCCCACCCTCCTCCCAGCTAAAATTTTCTCCTTCCCACCTATTTGTCTAAACCCTTCTTCTCTTTCAATTCTCTAGCTTATTATGAAGTTTCCTGCTCTACTCTGGAGCTCTCTCTCACCTCTTGGCTTTCACGGCGTATTGTTCTGTGTATTGTTCTGACTGCCTTAGTTAGAATGAGTCAATCTTTGCTGCTATAACAAGCAACCTTCCAAATCACAGTGGCTTAAACATTTTTTAAGGGTTCATTTTTTTATTTGTATTGTTATTTAGGCAGTCAACTTTAAACAGCGACTCAGAGATTCTGGCTTTTTCCTTTCTGTAGTCCCTCCACCTCAGGACTTCTATGAGAGGTGTAGCCAGGACAGAGTCTGATGGCTAGTCTCAGGCTAAAGCTCTTAAACAGTTTGGGCTGGAAATGACACATCACTTCTACTCACAGCCCGTTTCCCAAAACCATTTCTGCACAAATCCACCTGACTACAAGGAGTATAGGAAAATGCAGGGGTCCCTAAGGGGGGCCTATGGGTGTATAGATGACTTTATTCCCCAGAGAGCCCTCCTTATCTTTGATCTCCCATAATGCAGCCTTTGGCCCTCTATTACAGGATGTTTCATATTTTATCAGTTCAATTTGCTAGATTGGAATCTTCTTGAAGCTCCAGGAGAAGAAAACCTGAGCCATTACAAAGCACTTACTCTGTGCCAGCTCCCTTCTCCTTGTCATCTGTTTAAACCCCACCTGGACAAGGTAGTGGTCATTTTGCGCCTTTCACTGCTGAGCGAGATAGAATCAAGACCCTAAGGGTCTTACCCTTCCCATGATCTCAATAAATATCTGAGGATTTAATTAAATTGTACCATTTCCAAAGGTTTCTGACTGTTTATTCAGATGTGGTTTCTCAAAGTTCCCCCAAGGACCCAAAGATAAAAAATGTTTGGTGTTGGGATTTTCTGCTGACATTTATTAATGATGCTTTATTATGTATCCATTGAAAGGCCTCTTATAACCCTGTTGTCAAATATATCTCTATGTTTTTGGAGTGGAAAGGCTCTTTAAAGAGAGGTCAACACAGTAATATAAAATGCTGGCTGAGTAGCAATCGATGGACAAGGTTGACCTCCAAGAGAAGAAAAGGGAAAGTCAAGCGGTAAATGCTTGCTCTTCTCTTCACAGAAGACCAGCTCTGAGCTTGGGTGAGCTTGTTTGGGGATGAGGACACAATGAGAATCCACCAGCCTCTGAATCTTAGGGAAACAGCTGGCTTAAGAAAGGGAAAATATCTTTAATTCCCTCAATCATAATTATTTCTGCCTCCTTTAGCAGGGGGTTAAGAAGAGGAGGTGCTGTGGAGGGGGTAAGGGCGAAGGACCCAGGCAGAATTATTCTGGACAGCATGCTCACGTACCTCATCAATCTGTCCATGAGAAGCCCTGCCCCGTTTTCGTTCATGCTGACAGTGCCAAATGGTGTCTCAAGCCATCGTTGGAGAGAGAAATACACTCAAATTGTAAATCCATTTGGACATTTTTCTGAGAGTATCCAATTTTGTGATCTGAGGAATTTCATAATAAATGAGATAAATAGACAGTTTTCATTCACTTAATAAATATTAATTGAAAACTCATGGATCTTGCTTTAGGATCTTGCCATGAATATGTTGGGTAAAGTAGACCTGACTTAACACCTACGTCAGGTTCAAAGAAGCTCTATCTCTCGGGGGAGCAGCTAGGTAAGAAGACTGAGGGATCATGCAGTGCCCTTGGTGATCTGCCCCCTACTCTTTTCTGGAAATCATTACGATTCAACTTCAAATTTTCTATCTTTAATAGTATCCTGCAGTACCTATGAAGATGTCAGTGGTGCTGTTATCTTGAGTGGCTTCCACACTCTTTGAACCAAATTCCAAGTCTTGGAAGTTGCACTGTCTTGTAAGCTGTAACCCCAAGCGGTGCCTGATCTCCTAAATTTGTCTTGGTGACCTCCCAGTCTAATGTCAGGATGAGATCCAAGTACCAGCACTTAAATACATGGAAGAATTATTTAAAATATCCACGGATCAAGAAGTCTAGGACAACAGAGATCTATTTCTCAGATAGACAAAATGGAGAAAATGAGAGCTGCTGTCAAGTTTAAGGGCGGGAGATGAAGTAGGACACGAGCGATGAGAGGAATGCCAGAAGGTAAGGTGATAATACGTCTGGAGGACAGAGAGGCTGGAAATGGAACAAGGAGGGTCTGAGGAATTTTCTGAGAATGGGGATGTAGTGGTCGTAAGTTTTAAGCTAAAACACATAGGTAGATGGATTGGGTGTCGTCATGGGGTAAGGAAGAACAAACCTACCTTTGAGTATGGCCCATGAGAGAGCAAAGAGGATGTAATGGCTCCAGAAACAACAGCAGAGAGTTTGGATGGGAAGGAACTCGGACATCACCATTGAAACGCTTTTGAAATCATCCCAAGGCAATCATGCTCCATTCTGGGGTTGGGGTGGGGGATCTGTCTTTAATATCGCTTTGGAGAATTTGTATTTCTTCACGTAACAAAACCTTTGAAGTTGTGCCCAAGTCACACTTGAATATGTTATATTTGCATCCCATTTATTAATTCACATGGGTTGTTCTTCCTAATCTCTACATCAGAGCACAAATCTCTTTCATGCTCCATTTCCTGCACACCACCACCTCCTCTTTTGTAGATAATGTTCTTTTTTTCCATTATGATTACAAATGATGGGGTGGGGGGGAATACAGAAGCCTCAACCAGCCCTGTGTGATAACCTGCCTTCCTCCACAGTGTGGGTTGCTGCTGATATTTTGTTTATTCCTTTTCTCCACACACAATGGTTGCATGTCAAAGACTCTTATCATGACAGAGGTTCTTGGGAAATTAAAAGTGGATTGAGATGTGGCACATAACTTTAGACTACTTGATGGTGACTTGGGCTCAATTTGTTTCTCCCAAACTGTCTTTTTTTTTTTCTCTCATTTTAATTGTACCTATTTTTTTTTAACTTTTTGTTAAAGTGCAACATTGTAGTGGGATTCAATTTTTCCCCTCAAAATTTGCCACAGCAGTATATCCGTCCAAATACTCTTTCAGAACGTTACCATTCCCCATTCAGAGATGGAGTCTGGTTCTCCTCACCTTAAAGCTGGGTGCTCCTTGGTGATGGCTTTGATGAACAAAATGAGGGGTAAGTGACATGACTAGGTCACAAAAAACAATATGGCTTCCAACTGCCTCTACTCACCCTTGGAACACAGTCACCATGTTGTGAGTGGCCCAGACCCCCTAGGGAGGCCTCTTGTGCATGTTCCAGTCAAGTCCCAATGAAGGTTTCCCCCAATAACCAAACATGGGAACAAGGGAACCTTTAGGTGATCTTAGTGCCTAGACTTGAATCTGCCCCAGCTGACAGCAACTGGGGCAAAGATATATTATCCTTCTCGAGTCCTGACAAATTATAGATCTTTGAGAAAAAAGTAATGCTTCTGCTTGTTTTAAACTACCATGTTTGGGGGTAGCTTGTTGCACAGCACCAGATACCTGACACAAACAGACATAGAGAGGAGACACACATGTCATCAGGATGCCGGCTGGTGAATTTCCACAATCTGAACCCAGTCATGGAGCCAGCACCCAGATCAAGAAACATCTTCTCAGATCCCTTTCCACTGCTCCTTCTGGCTTCTAATTCCCAAAGATAACCATCATCCCAACAGCTTGGGTTAATGTTTGCTTGTTTTAGAATTGGTCAATTTTCACATGGCCTTTGTGATCTATTAGTAGCAAGTGAGGCAAGACAGGAATCAAGACTCCAAGACAGGGAAACCCAACTATTGGGAAGATTCCCAGTTAGAGAGGGACTGCTGGGTGTTATGGCGGAACTGTGTCCCACCCACCCTCCACCCCACGTCCTAATTCATTTGTTAACGCCTTAACCCCCAGTGTGACTGTGTTTGGAGACAGGCCCTAAGTTTAGATGATGTCAAGGGGGGGGTGGGTACCTAATCTAATAGGACTGGTATTCTTTTAAGAGAGGAAGAGACCAGGAGAATATGTATGGAGAAAAGGCCACTTGAGGACACAGTGACAAGACAGACATCTATAAATCAAGAAGAGATCTCTCGCCAGAAACCAACCCTCTTGGCACCTTGATCTTAGACTTCTGGCCTTCAGAACTATGATAAAATGAATTAATGTTGGGTGAGCCACCAAGTCTGAGATACAGTCATGGCAGCCCGAGCAGACCAACATGCTGAATGATTAATGAAGCTGAGATCAACTGGTGGAACCCTTGAGTGAAAACAAAAATCAGAGGCAGAAGTCTTCTCAAATCTTGAAGGTACCACTAAAAGGCCATGGTGTGCTGTTAATGATGAGTAGACATGTTCAGAATACCTGCTCAGAGCATGCTACTACAGTGTTCATTGATGATCCATAGCCATTGATGATGGAGAAAGCCTAAAGGTCTTGGCTACAAGAGTTGAACACACTCCCCTGACCCTAGCTGGCCGGAAGAGGATTGGACAGCTGGTTCTAGTTGACCCCACTGGATTTATTCTCTCTCTGGAGCACAGAACCTGTAGGCAAACCAAACAGCAGTAGACACCAGAGTCCCACCATCATAGAGTCTCAGGAATAGTACTTGATTTAACCGTAACATATGCATGATGACAAATAAGCTAAAAAAAAAAAAAAAAAAAAAAAAAAAGTAAGCCAAAGAAGGCAGAAGAATGAGGTAGATTCACAAAGACAAGTCCATCTCATAGCCTGAGATGCGGACACGGAGAAAGCAGAGGCACCAGGACAAAATCGAGGGATGCTTCCTGCAGGGAACAATGAGAGACTCCCTTCTCTCTTTCTAATACATTCCTTTGCACATGGGTCATTTAAAGTCTTGCCAAAGGCAGGTACTCAGGTACACAAAACACTGGATGCAGGTTGACTGAAGCAATTCCAGACTCTATCTGCTTTGGATCTAAAATAGTTAATACATCCACAGCCCCACTGAGGTCTGGCCATGGAGGTCTGGCTCTGGACGTGGGCAGGGCTGAGGCTGAAAATTAAACACCTTGCCTCTCCTTCTGGTACAGAGGAGGACCGGCATATAGGACAATACCTCCACCCATCCTTCAACACCCCAGGAGCAGCTAGGGACGCTCAGCACTTTTTATGTGTCATTTAGCAACAAAATGCTTTCATATTGTCCTCACTGCTGTGTTCCCTCATGAATTGTTCATGGGCCTCTCTGCCCAGTTGATTGAGAATCTCCAAGAAACAATCAGTGTGCCCCACTCAACTCTATACTCCATGGGGTTTAAGCCCAAGGACTGCGCCCATGAAGTGTTTGATGTCTGCAGAATAAATGAATCATCAAGTGAAAAAAAAAAAAATGTTGACTTCCCATCTATGGTGTGGCTGACTGACTACCTGTGTCATCTCAGGCCAAGCAATGGACTTCTCCGGGCTTTGGTTTTCTGATAAAGAAAGAAATGAAATGAGACAATTGAGTCTCTCAGGCCCCTGCAAGCTGTAAGTCTCAATGTAGTCTATTTAATATTCTGGCAAACCTAGGAGCTGCTTATAGAAGAGAAGCCAAAACCCCAGGGGCAGTCATCTCAAAGTGGCATCTAAATGAGGCTGTGATCTGTCCATCTGTTTATTTGGGAGATCAGTCACGTTCCCATTTCAGAGCACTGATTCCGCGTCCCGTCTCTTCCCCTCTGAGGCTGCCCTATGTCCCGTCTCGGTCTTGTCTTGTGTAGCAGGCTGACGTTTGATCTTCCGTTCACATTTGTTCCCGCTCTCATCACTCCTGGGAGGCTGTATTACCCTCTTCTAATGCCGTCAAAGGCTACCTTTCAGCGCGTGGTGTGTCATCTTGTCGACGCTGCTGAATGTTAGCTTAGCATCGCCCAGGGACATCCCAGTCCTGGTGAATGACAAATGAGCAATGAACTGAAACATCTCTCTTTTAACTGGTCTCCAAATATAAAACCTTCAGATCATAAGGTTGTCTGCCCTTTAGGCTGAGGGATTTCGGAATGGAACTTCTTTACATCTCTGACCCCGAAACCAAGGACCGGCAGGTGTGATGGCAAGAACACTGAACTAAGAGCAGGGAAGCCTCTGCAAATCTCATTTCTGCCACTAAGTAGCTGAAGTCAATAGTAATCCACTCAACATCATTTACTCTAGATCCTATATGTAGATTTTCTTACTTACTTTCCAGAGACCATGGCCACACTGCTCTTCAGCAGACCTAAAAGTGCCCAGACTGAGTACACTCAAGTAGTATCACAGGTTTCTATCCGAAGCTCCAAGAGAAGAATGTGCAAAGATCCTGTGGCTTCTAACCAGCAACTGCTCACCTCCAGACTCCAGTCTCTGGGACAGCTTTCCCAACGTGTGTGCACACCCAGGAGCACTAGATTTGCAGGCAGGTCCTCCCAAGCAAAGCTCTGTGGTGTCATGAGCTGCCTGGGCCATGGAGGTCTGGCTCTGGACGTGGCCCCACACATCCAAGCAGGGCTCTGGTGGGGGGTAGTGGATGCTGTGATGAGCTGCCCACATGCCCTGCTCATGAACCGAAGAACTTATCTCTCAGCTTCTCCCTCTAGAATATGTCCTTCGCTGAAGAAAGAAATACCCCTCAAGGCTATGCTTCCCATTCAAGGTGTCCTGTGTCTTCTAACCCTCAATATGGGGTAGCTCTCGGGGGCGGAAATGGTGTTAAAGACCCAGTTGCTTTGTCTCATTCTGGGACTGATCTGAAGGGCCTTCTCATCTCCAGAGCTTCCTGTAGGATTGGCCGAATTCAATTTCTTCATCAACTGGTCTTATTTTGCTCAACAAGCATTGAACCAAAGAGCCCAGGCTAAAGAACTCTCTGTTCACACATCTCAGAGCATCAGAGGCTGCTTCTAGAAGCGCCTTATCTGTTACATGTAGTCAAATAAATTTGGGTTGTATTACCTGACGCATCTCCCTAACATATTTTAGCATATCAGAAGGACATGTTGTTTATAAAGCACATGAGTTCCGACATGTGTGAACGTGGACTAGGGTCTTTGGGCAATTAACTCAACATACCCAAACTTTGGTTTACTCATCTGAAAACTCCTGGTATTTATAGTAGGTGCCTTCTAGAGCAGGCTGGACATGCACATGAAATCCTCAGCAAGGTGTCTGGCCCGGAATCATTACCAGTTTGAGAAGGTCTTCAGCAAAGAAATCTGCATGACATGATTCAAACAAGTATGTTCCAGGCCTTACCGAGATGCAGATTTGCCCTTTGGAAAACTACCCTCACTGCAGGGTAAAGTACTGGGGGGAGGGTAGAGTTTGAGATTCCCTCTCTCACCTACTACTGGAGAAAAGCCGTGTAGACATAGGCCTTTAAGCCTCAGCTGACATCAGGAGATCTAGACTCTGGAAGGAGAAACAGAGAAGTTGGAAAAGTCTTGAAAAAACCATGTACGGGAGTCTCCTCTGGGTTCTGCCTTGTTTGGACTGTGTGTCCTTTTCCTGGTTCTTCCTCTTGAAACTCTCCTGCTCCTATTGTTCAAAGGTGAGGAGTGGCCTTTGGTTGGAGCGGCTGCAGTGGTTCCTGGCTCAGAAGGCTCAGCAGGGCCTGGACCAGGCTCTGGGGCAAAAGCCAAGGACTTGAGAGTGAGGGAGAAGGTTTTGACTTGCTACTGTCAGCTTCAGGCTCGAATGCTTGTCCGTTGGTCCTTCTTCCCATGACTCTTCTACCATGACAGTGATCAACTCCTGTATTGAAAGGCAACTCCAGAATATTGGTTTCACACCAACTACATATTCAACAGACTCTAAAACTGTATTTAGGAATGGACCAGAGGTAGTCACCATAACCATAAAAAGGGGCCTACCAACGTTAGTGCTTAAAGGTGAGGGGCAAAGCACCACGTAATGGGTGGGACAGTCTCATCCCAAGAAAAAAAATTGCCCTACCCTAAATTCTAATAGAAGCCCCACTGATTTACAAAGAAAGGATGGGAGGTGAAGAGGACACTTAGCCCGATTCTAGTCAAGTACTCAAGCAGGACTGATTCAAGGAAGCTCAACCTCATCAGCGTGACTTATCAGAGGGCGGGGCAGTGGTACTATGGCCCCAGCATGGGGGGCCCCAACATGGAGGACCCCATGTTGATGTCCTCCCTGGAAATCCACGGGGTAGGGAGTCCAGCCTCTGACTACTGGTTGCCTCTCCATCTCTTTGCACTGGAGAAAACACTACTATCAGAATCACCATTTGGGAACCCCTGAGATGTCCAGCCCCATTGATGTTCCTCATGCTGTTTACCAGAACTGCATGTAAAGGACATTTTTTAGGAGAGTCCACAATGGTCATCAGAATTTGTGACATGTTGTGATCTCCCCCCAACCCCGGGAACTATCACATCCCATGCACATGAAAGCGAATCTGTCAGTTAATCAACTTTGGATGGGATCTTCCTTGCTCACTTTCTTACCCAAAGCTTTATGCTTGCTTTTTCTTGATTTTCCTTGGAAGAGTGCCATATTCCTAATGCAAATCTCTCCATCCCTGATGTTTCGAAATATCCGGTTTCCACTTTCCCTTCTCTGTGCCTCTCCCCCTACCCCCCAATGCTGGCACTTCTATTTGCCTGGTGACGTGGGTTGCGCTTGTCGATCGCAGAGCTCAGCAATCGGAGTGATGACCCCGGCACGCCTTTCCCATCTGTTATTTCCATATGCCTGACATCTTCATAGGAGCTTTTCAGGGAATAACAAGATCATCCTTCCCAAACCATCCTTCTTCCTCCAAACACTTAATGTCGAAACAGTTTGGGCTGCTCTTTATGGAGCTCCCAAAGTGTCGTGACTAAAGTCATCATTCTGACTCTTTGTAATAATCACAGCTCAATTTTCTGGCGGAGACTGATTTCTGGCAGGGCTTCGAGCCCGACCGTATATTCACGGGGACTCACTGCTGATTCCTCCTTTGGATTCTGGCTCTGGCTGGAGCCGTTGATTTCCGTCATTAGCGATGTCACTTCCATCATCTTACGCAGTCTGTCATCCTCCCACGGGCTCGGGGCTGCCCTTCCAAGAGCATCCCTGGCTTTGTGGCAGGGAGAGGAGCTGGGAGGGAACACCATGGGACACAGAACCTCTGTTTAGTCGAGCCCAGCCCATCCTCGAGACCTGCGGACATGCCGCCCACAGTGGGAACCCAGGGAAGATGAAGAGGAAGTCAACACAGGACAAAGCTGGGAACGGAGGGCGTCAGTTTGGATGGTAGGCTCAGGTTCTGAAGAATTCCAGCCTCAGGCAGGAATCTGGACACAGAAAGCAATACAAGCAATAATTATAATAAAAATACCTAACATCGATGAAGTGCTTTGTATCTGTCTTCACTACGTTACATGAAGGAAGTCATTTCAACCCTATCACAATTTGATAAGGCAGACACTATCATTTCCCCATTTTACAGCTGTGTACATTGAGGCACACAGATGAATTCTGATACCATTCAGCTGGCATAGGGACCCAAGGGGCCCCGATTTGGCACATGGGTGGGTCAAGGGGTTTTAAGGTGTTGATGATACAAAAAGTTGCAAAGACCGAGGAGTCTGGTTTTGAAACCGAATGCCTGGAGTGACAGGAGACAGGATGTAACATCCTGGAGTGAGTCGAGAGAAGAGAGCTAGATAAATGCCTCAGGCTCCAAGCAAGCGTATTTGAACCCAGACTGGTTTCTGAAGGGGGACTGGTGAGTCTCTGGTCTCCCTATGAGGACTGGCGCAGCCGTTGTGCACTGATATCCTAGAGCCTGGGTATCAGCTGCGTTCTCCTAGTGATTGACTGCAAAACCATTGGATCCAAAAGAGCCTGTTTCTAGGGCCCAAAACAAGGCAGGCCAGCCAAGCTGGATTCCCCTCTGCACCCATGCTTTGGGGAGATGGAATGTCCAAAGATAAGCCTGCCCGTATCAGGGCTTCCCTCCTTAATATTCAGAACCTCGTTAGTATATCAGGGCCACCTAGTGAAGACCACAACCAGGCCAGCTGGCACTCTGTATGGAATCATTCACATTACTCTGATGTCACTTGTAAGTGTGGGCGCAGACGGTGTAATCTTTTTTTTTTCCCTGATGCCAATCGGAGAAGGAAACGTTCACCAACTTCCTATAGATGATGTTGTCATGGTTTTAAAAAATGTCTGCCCAGTCTTTGATGGTCTGATTTCCCTCCCCCTGAATACAAGCTGTATATGCTCAGCACAGGAAACACACCAGGGACACTAAGTGGCTTCCCAGGCTAGATTCAGAAAGCCAATACCATCTCCACCTGTCTCTCTCCTTCTCTTTCTCTGAGGATGTTTATCCCTGAAAACCAGCCACCATGCTTTGAGGAAGTCTGGGCCATATGCAGAGGCCACATGGGGGTGTTTTCAGCCCACGGCCATCACCAGCCACCAGTAGGTGAGTGAGCAGCCTCTTGATGATCCCAGCCCCACCCCTCCCACGCCTCCCACCCCCGAAGGTGGCAGGGGAGAACACCAAATGGAACAGCCATAAGCTGTGCCTGCCAAGCTTGGCATACGGAGCAGATTCAAGAGCAAAACAAATGTTGTTATTGTTTTAGTCCCTGAATCTTGGGATGGTTGGTTGCATAACAATCGATAATTAGAAAAGGATGCTTCCTTCTTGTTGTGTACACGGGTCACCCTGGAAACCCCATCTTGGAATAAAGCAAGATACTAACAAGGGAAGCAGAATGCGATGGCAGGGGAAGCCTTGATGTCTCTCTCCAAGGGTCTCATCCCGCACTGTGAATCTCTTGGGGGCGTTCGGATATTATCCTCTACAACATGACTTGAGCTCCACGAGCTCATGCCACCTTAAAACTATCTGTGTTCTCCCGTGCATGAATAGCTTCGACGTGTTCAAGCAAAACGAGGGTCTAAGTCACACAAAACGTTCTTTACAGATAGGGAAAGGGGTCACTTTCTTACTAGGTCCCAATGCTAAGGTGTTGTAAGCGAGAAAGCGAATAAGCAAGAAAACTTTCTAGAAATGAGGCCTCCCTCCAGGCCACCTTCTCTTTAAGTGGAGAAAAAGCAGGGGGTGAGATCTAGTACACCCTATTAACAAGGCATTAGCTTAGCCCTTAGAGAAGGTAGGGTTGATGACTAGGAAAGAAGAAAGAGAAAGAAAATGGAGTGGAGTCAGAGCAGGCTTCTAGGCCTTCTGCTTCTTACCAACTGTCATTAACCATCTCCTGTCTGGCTCTCAGGCTTTCCAGAGACAGGACAAGAGGAGAAGGCAGGCTGCCGGGAAAGAAGGAAGGGGTCTTAGTAATTCAGAAGCCCTCAAAGGTCCCAAAGAAAAAGTTGTAAGAAGGACAAGGCTTTCCTGGAGCCTGAGGCTCCACGGAAAAGCAGCAGCCAACACTCCACGATATAAACACGCAGGATGTATCATTCTCAGTCGTGCCTCCCTGTCCGTTAATGATTCTTTCGTGATTCACTTTCCTTCCTTCAAACCCTAAAAGTTACCCCTTAACCCATTTGGAGTAACTGGCACGTTGTTTGCAAGCTTGTGTTGGCCAGACTATGAGTTCCTCCAAAGGGGAGCTGACGGCCTGTCTGTGTCAGGTCCCCTGCTCCCAGCACAGATCCCAGCACAGATCTACGTAGACAGGTATAATACTTAATGTTAGACACCCACTTGGATCTCGGGATGGTTCGACATTTGGTCAGCATTATTCTGGGCTTGTCTGTGAGGCTGTTTCTGGTTGAAAAGAACTCTTGAATCAGGGGATTTTGGGGAAAGCAGACAGGTGTCCCCAATGTAGGTGGGCCTCGTCTAATCAGGTGAGGGCCTAAACAGAACAAAAAGCTGACCCTCCACAAAAAAGAAAGAACCCCTTGCTTGACTGCCTTCAGCTAAGACATTGGTTCTTCCCTGCCTTTGGACTCAAATTGAAATATTGGCTTTTTCTGGGTCTTAGCCCAGGGCAAATACTGGCTCAAGATCAGGACAGGGTGAAAGTACACTGTCTGCTGTCTTGGGCCTCCAGTTGGCCAACTGCAGATCTTGGGACTTGTCAGCTTCCATAATCACATGAGCCTTATTCTTTGTATCTATCTATCTATCTATCTATCTACCTATCTATCATCTATTTATCCTATTGGATAAGATAGATTCTGTTTCTTCTGAAAATTCCAATACAACAAGAAATTAAGGTTTGCATGAACAAAGGAATGAATGAACAGAAATCAAACTTCTAATCCTGTAATCTTTAAATCTCACAGAAATGGAATTTAATTGGAAGGTTCGTTTGGGGCTGGACTTGAGTTGGGATAGAACTCCGTAAGGAGCATTCAGAGAGGAAGAAAAATAAATTAGAAGAACTTGAGTTACCTTATTCTGTACTGTTGGATTAACTGCTCAGAGCAGATTCAGACTGGTTTCTGAAACTCAGAGGTTTTGAGAATGTTTCGAATGAGAACCACCCTGAGACACACCCGGGCAAGCACCGCACATACAAGATGCCCTTCACAGAAAGCGTGGAATAGAGCCACGTGCTCAGATCGATTTCTGTCTTTGTGTATTTCTGAGATTCGAGGAGGCAACCGCAGACTCCCTCCTTGACCAAATTTTTGGGGAGCTCCTCTGAAAAGCTTCCCTTTCTTGGCCTACAGAGCCCAATTCAGCCAGACTCCCCGAGCCCTTGTTACTAACCAAGTTCCTCCTAGTCATTTTCTCCTGGCTGCCTGTCCTAAGTCCCCAGCTGCCCCTTCTGTGTTTGGTGTTGATTTGATCTCCCTGCCTAGGGCGGTAGTTTTGAATAAAGCCTTCTTTGTCTATTTAACTCTGAGTAGTATAGTTTTTCTTTGATGCGACCCAGAATATTGGGCAGAGTATGTGGTCACAGTCAACATGGTCCCCTCCACAACTGACCAGCAAAAGAGAGTGGCTCTCTTGAGAGGCAGGATGACATCCCAGCTAAGAGATGAGCAAGCCTGGGATACTGACAAGTGGGGATCTGATTCCCTCCTTGTTATGGTCTGAGTGTTGTGTCTCCCCCAAATTCATATGTTGAAGTCCTAATTCCCATGAGGATGGCATTAGGAGGTGGGGATCTTGGAAGGTGATTAGGTCATGAAGGAGGAGTCCTCATGAATGGTCTTAGTTCCCTTACAAAAGAGACCCCCAGGGAGCAACCTTGACCATTTTGCCAATGAGAAGACAGCCATTTACAAACCAAGAAGGGTGTTCTCAGTAGACACTAAATCTGCTGGTACCTTGACCTTGGACTTCCAGCCTCCGGAACCAAGAGAAATAAATTTCCATTGTTTCTAAGGCACCCAGACCATGGACTTTTGTTAGGGTAGCCCAAACAGACAAAGATGATTTTCTTCCTCTTACTGCCTCTCTCCCTTCGACATGTTCCTTATCTCTCTGGGTTTCTGTTTTCTTACCTGTAAAACAGATACGATGATAGTACCTCTGTAGGGTTTTGATGAGGGGAAGATGAGTTAATATCTGTAAATGGCTTAGAACATTGTCTTGCACATATCAGAGTTCTATTTTTAATCAGCGACCTCTCAGCGCGGGTTATTGCCCAAAAGTGGGATGGGGGATGGGGAAGGGGCAGACGCTATTCCTCTGTGTTGTATCATTGTTATCCTGAGTATATATGACGATGAGGAATGAAGGAACGGAGGGACCGGGGAAGGAAGGACAGAACACATTGGAACGTCAATCTTCAGGAAGACAAATCACTTTCCACCTGCCCTCTCCACCGGAGAGGAAGTTGGTCCCATCTGAATGGAAGTTTCAGCCCTTAAACGAATTTGGCGAGCGTCTGAATGATGGTCCCCAGTCTTCCTCCCTCGTAAATCAAAGCCAGGGAATAATTCTAATGGTGCATAAACAGAAAATATGAAAATTAATGCTCGCAGGAACCTTATTTAATTTTGCCGTAAGCCGATTTCCGTGACATTTATGCTGTTTGTTTTGTGTCGTTGTGTGGGGCTCCCCGCTTCCTTTGTATTTTGTTTTCTGTTTTCTTTTTCCTTTTGGCTCTGTTTCATCGAGCCTACTTATCTGTACATTTATCTCTTAAAATGACCTTCCTTTCTTGAAGCGCGTGTCCTTCTGTTTGTAATAAAAGGTCGTAAACTTGTCGGGGCCCATCAAAGCCATTACTATGGCAATACGCCACAGGATTGCAGTTATTAACCTCTGGATAAACAAGCAGGCAGGGAAGATGGATGGAGAAGGGTAGGGCTTGTGTTTATACACATTTATCTTTAGTAATTAGCCATCTGGGGGAAACTGCAAATACAGGCAACAGAAATTGATTTATCTTCAAATAATAAGTTTTGCTTTACAACAAGGTCTAAGAGTGGATCCTCTCAAGTGCTAATTTTGGATGTCACTTGCATGCTTTAAGGATGAAAGTAGTAATTACCGGGGCTTTCATATGCAAAAGGAAGGTGCTGGGGATGGGGCAGGTTTCATCTAGGAGAAAAAAGGATGTGTTTCCCAGAGGCATTGCTAGTTAACGGAGGGTTTCTTGGGTTCTCAAAGGGTGGTCACTAGAGGGCTGTGTTTCCCTGGAGGTCCGGGGTGGGGACCATCCAAGCTGGATCAGCTGCGGACTCTTTCTGGGCATGAGCTAACCTTTGCCTACGGATGCTGAGGTTCAGGGTCAGGAGAGAAGCCACCTTAACACCTGTACCAAGTGAGGCAGGGCTCTTCTGCGGACCAAGCTGGGGGTGGAGGGCTCAGGATGCCCTGTGTCTCCCTTCCACTGCTGGCCCCATACCTAAGGGCTTAGTAACTACATTTGCACCCCAGCCAAGGGCCCTTCTGTTCCAGGACCTAAGAGCCCAGACCAGAGGGATACGTGTCTGCGTGATTTCACTTTCCTTCCTCATTAACCCTCGGGGAGGCGCCTGTTTTTAATTAGCTGTGGTTCAAAACCATCCATCCAGGCTCGCACGTGGCACCCCCTCCCCCGAATTTATCCAAAGACAAAGGAAAACAGCGCGGAACACTTTGGAGAGGCCCCGTCGACATCCATCTGCCGCAGCTGCGCGCTCGCCCATTAAACCCTTCTCATCAATAGCGCCGGATCCCGCCGTCTTTCACCAAATGGTTTTTGAACTCTTTTTATTAATAACAAATTGGAATTCATTGCTGTCTGAAATCAGCCCTGAGTACTCCCACCTGTGCACCTCTTCGGCAAGAGATGGGCCACCCTACACCTAACACCTGTCCACATGTTTTGGGCAATGCTGGGCGCTTCCCCCAACCATCTACCCCTTGGTGCTTGACTGTGGGTGGAGCTGGCTCAAGTAGTAGTGAGAGGATAGGCTGTCCCCCCCACCCCCATCCTCCCCACCCCGGGGGGCCAGGGGCAAATCTCCCCTCTGCCCCTTGGTCTTGTTCTACCAATGTAAAATGGAGATGTTATAGTTCCTATCCCATAGTGCTGTTGATGATGTCGGTGATGAGGCTAGATCATGGACAGGACTTCACCACCCACCGCCATGTACAACCTGGTCCTAAGACTCTGGCCCATTGAGCTCTGCCACGGGCTCACTGTGATATCCAAGGAAGGACCATGTTTCTGAGCCCCGATTATGATGATAAGAATGTGATTTTTTTTTTATTAAGGTGTAATTGACATAGGATGTTCTATTCGCTTCAGGTGCATATCACAGTGATGCGATATTTTTGTACATTACGAAATGATCCCCGCGGTAAGTCTAGTCACCATCTGTCACTATACCAAGTTATTACAATATCATTGACTGTATCCCCTATGGGATAATTACATTTTAATGAAAAATAAATAAAATACTTATAGAAAGCTCTCAGCCAGTGCCGTGCACATAGGAGGCAATGAATAAAGGATAGCTTTTTAAAAAGTTTTGTGATGGGCACGCACGTTCTTAAAGGAGTGCGCTCTCCCTGCTGGTAGACGCCCAGCTGATGAATCAACGTCTGCCCAAGGTCACTCCTGACCTTTTCCGATGCCATATGCAGGACTGAGCTGGAGCAGAGGCTAACTGGCCTCCAAATGAGCTCTCCCCTTCTTCTTCCGGTCACAGAACCTTGGAGTTATTGTGGGCTTATGCTGCCCAATGATGCATTTCCCAGCTGTTCCTCAATCATCACCAGTGGAGGCGCCTGGGTGACTCTGTCGGTCGAGCGTCCAACTCTCCGTTTCCGTTCAGGTCATGACTTCAGTGTCATGAGATCGAGTCCCACCTCAGGCTCCACACTCAGCACCGAGTCAGCTTGAAATTCGTCCCCCTCCCTCCCTCCCCCTCTGCTCCTCCCCCTACTTGCAAGTGCACTCTCTCTTTCTCTAAAATAAATAAATTAAATATCTTTTTTTTTTTTAAATCACTGGTGAAACATGACCAGAAGTGCCACAGTACTCATTGAAAAAGAAAGCATTGTCCTTCACAGAATCTCCCCTTCCAGGGCCTGGAACATGGTGACCCAACTTTGGTCACACCGAGGAGCACCACTCTTGAGGGGGTGGCCGAGCACAAAAGAGAAGGAGCTGAAGACCCAGTATGACCTCACGAGGCAGAGCTCCTTGCTCTCCCTCTTCCCACCCACTTACTTCAGGACTGTTATTTGAGAAAGGGGGGAAAAAATACTCATTTCTCTCTTCTTGGAGTCACGATAGTTCTGGGCTTCTTTGTTACCCTTGCTTGGTTCATATTCTAATACGTGGGCAAGGATGGTCAGCAGAGGAAATGTTCTGTGGGGCTCCCCTGCTTCCTGCCCCTTTAATTATCCCCAGAGGAAAGGGGTCCCGCCCTTACTCCCTCCACTTCCCATCACCCACCTGCCCTCACGTTTCACTCTCTACCTTTACGGTATTATAAAGTCCGTTGATTTCACCCAAAAATGTGTTCTGCTTATGCACAAACCTTTCTTGTTTGTCCTCTTCTTTCTTCTTCTTTCCTTCATGGCTAACCCTGCCCAGCTTAAAGCCAATTTCTCTGGCTCATTTGCTGTTTCTTTTTTTCTTTCTTTTCCTACATCTCATTCATACTGACTGCCTTGCCTCTTTCCATCACATCCCCTCATTTTTTGTTTTATAAGACAAAGCCAGAGGCAATTAAAGCCAATAAGGGTGAAAAGCAACATTGGTGATGCACCCATAACAAGAAAACGAGGAGCTGTGTGTTGGACAATAGCTCACAGACTTGTACGAACAGGAAGGCTCTGGAAGACCCTGAGATGGTTATTTCCCAACAGGACATCACTGGCCATGGGGAGATGACATCAGGCCACAGTCTCAGGACAGGCTACATCAGTAGTAACTGGAATGAAAATGCAGGTCTGTTGACTTCTGGTCAAGTCGGGTTCTCCAGCGTGTGCCATGGCTCCACTAACCCAGACAGCTTCTCCTCATTCTACGTTCTCTTCTGTGGAAACTCACTTCTCCTTAAGATGGAGGACCAAAGCAACTTGTTCTATATTGCGCCTCGGACCAGGTCTCAAAACCATGCCAGTCGGGCCATTATGAATTGGGCAGGGTCTTCATTGCCCATCAGAATATCCACTCGCCCTGACAGAGTCCCTAGCTGGTGGAAGTTCTTTGAAGGCTTCTTAATCATCTGCAGCCTTTAGCGCAGTGCTAAGAAAACAGTATAAACTCAATAAAGACATAAGGATTGATTTTCAGTTCCTACAGAGAACTTTCCTTGGCTCGTTTTTGTAGTTTTCTGATTCTCTTGTGCACTTGTCGTCTGCCCCCACCTCTGTCAAGACCTTTTGAATTCCCACTTCCTGCTGAGTACACAGCAAGTTCTCTTTTGACTCACGAACCCCCCCTTTGCCATCCATGCCACATGACTCAGCACCTTCTCCTATAATCAAGGCTCATTGGCTTCTTCCCTTCCATGATGCTGGCTTCTTGCACTTTGTGAACGGTATGGTCAGACATGCCTCTGAGTTGGGACACCAACATGACTTACCAACAGCTCTCAGACATGAGGGACCATTTTCGCCTGGTGGTGTCCCTCCTCCCCGTCCTGTCTGAGGCCACATCACCTTCTCCATCCAGGACACACTCCAAGGAGCAGTCAACTACAAGAGCTTCCACTATCATCTCTGCCCCACAGAGCCAAGCTGAGCACTCTTTAGTACTCTGAATCCCCTGCTGGCCTACTTCAATGGCTGCCATATTTGTAGCCAGAAATTTTCCTTCCTTACATTAATCCTGTACTGAATATTCTCAAAGAACATCTGAAAGGTGGGTCTTCATATCCATAGGAATGCTCTTTATGACATTTTTACCTCCAAACAATTGTTAGCCTAAAACTACACATTGTCTTTGATGAGTACTATTTTTAATTTGCTTTCTTAGGTTAGAGAAATGGGAATGTAAAGGATATAAAGAAGATAGGTAGATAGACAGACAGACAGACAGACAGTCATAGATAGGCAGATAGATAGATGATGGATAAATAGATTGATGGATGGATGGATGGATATGTAGGTAAGTAGGTAGATACATACATACATGCACACACATCTACGTACATAGATAAGCAGATAGAAAGGTAGATTGATGGAGGATGGATAGATATATAGACAGGCAGATAGATACATAGGTAGATGAGCGGATAGATAGCTAGAGAGATAGATAGATATAAATTTCAAGCATTCTAGGCCATCTGGCCATGTCTGCAATGTGGGGAGCACTCCTGACTCGGTGAGATGATGTTCCTGCCTTAGTGGCTAAGCTGGCTCCTGACAGGGTCCTGAGCACCACCCCACTCCACCTTGTGGGGATCCATTTGCAGAAGGCTGAGAATTTGCTGTGAATCCCACAGAGGACAGGGCAAGTACAAGCCTTCAACTCTATTTCCAGAACAGATACATAAGCTTTACTGTCGTGCTCACCACCCCCCAACTCCGTATTATACAGGTGGTGAACACCTGCAGCCCCATCTCCTGTCCAGCTGCCTAAGCAGTGTCTACAGTGTATCATGCATGATCCGGTTAGGGGTCAGAACCATGTCAGTCATCTGACAGAGAGAGCTGAATGAGAGCCTTGAACTAGGGAACCGAAAGAGCAAGAACATTTCGGGGTTTGGCAGTGCAAGTAAAGACACAACTATCGCCACCACTCAAGCTGGAGGAACCCAAAGAGGTGGTTGGAATTATTCAGATTTAGGATCTTGAGGGAAAGACCTGCAGAATCAGGTCCCAGCCCCTGGAGAAAGGGCACTACTCAACCAGTGCTGGTATCTTGGGGGTTGGGGATTGGGGATCTGGGGACAGCTCTCTAGAGCTCCCCATGAGTAGTGCTTCACAGAGATTCAGCATAAAAACACATGTGGCTTTCCAAGGCTGATATCACGCTTCACAAGATGGAATTGAGAAGGTAGCACTTACTGCTTAGACACAGCGACTTCCTAGCTAACATGGGAGCTAGGAGCCCATGGCTCCCAGGGAGCCCATGGTTCCCACCCCCAGCAGCCATCTCCCACAAGGGCCTCTCCAAGTCCTTTGGGATAAGAAAACCAAAAGGTCACCTACTTGGAACACAAAAGCTGAAACTGGAGACGGTGACCTTTGCTAAGTGGAACAGATGAACAGAGAACTAGAAAAAATGAGGTCAAAGAACATGCAGCTGGATTTGGGCAGGAACAGAGCATGAGGGCACAAGACCCTGGCCATGAGTAGGGGTGGTCTCCCTGCCCCTGCTGAACAGACAGATACCTGAACTGATGTAGGCAGAAGATCAGAACAGACACCTTTGACGAAGGCCTCAGACCAGACTCACTCCAGGCCCCAGTTCCTTCCTCCATCAAATGAAGACATTAGCCAAATGAGTCCTTTTAGCGCTAACATTTATAACTCCACTTCTTTGTCCTCAGGCACCTGCCCTGGAAAGTAACTGGCAGGTCTGTGTGGTCCTCTGAACTTTCATTCCTTCCAGGAGGTATAAATATTCCATGAAAGCTGTCTGTGTGCAGACGCAGGGACCGGGGGGGATCTCTCAGGGGTGCCTGGACATGATATCAAAAGGTAGAAAGTATTGGGAAATACAGCGAACTCCTTTGCTTGCCAAAAACGAAGGTTCCCAGAGATTTCAGGGCCTCTGTGAAACTGCTTGATCTGCGGGGGAAGGAGGAAATCTAGGGGTGTGAAGAGAGGAATTCACACCATGACATTTAATCATTTTACCATAAATCCAGTAAAGTAGCATCTGTAGAGGACCTCCCATGTGTGAGGCAGGCAAGGAGGTCAAAGACACAATTTCTGATCCGAAGGACATTGGTGTTGCTCATTCAGCAAATATCTGTTGACACCCCCACCCCCACCCCACTTACTTAGCGACTGATTCAGGCTGAGAGGACACAGGCAGGACTGACACTGTTCTGTCTTCCTAGAGCTTATGACTAGTAAGAAAGACATGGGGAATACCCTGCAAGGAGAGACACACACAAATAAATTAATCCCTAATGGGAAATTCTGGTAAGTGGTAATAAGAAAACAAATAGAGGGAAATCGACCAGGGCAGAGGGCTGCTTTAGATGGAATTCACAAGGAAGGTCTCCCCGGAAGGGATTATTTAATCTGGACACCTGCCAGGTAGAGGGCAGGGAGGGGGCAAGAGAGAGACCTTCCAAGGCAGAAGAAGCGACACACACAAAAGGCCAGAGGGTACAAAATGTTGTCCTATTGGAGGACCTACAGGAGGCTGCATGGCCAGGGTATGATGAACAAGAGGAGAGAGGGGAATGAGAGCAAGCTGGGGAGGAAGGTAGAACCCACATCAATCGGTTGGACTTTATGTATTAAGGCGATTATACTCAGGCTGCCGGAGGAGAACAGATGGTAGAGGCAGGTTGATTCTCAAGGAGACCAGGCCATAAGAGAGATTTCAGCAGTTTGGATTACGGGGGAGCTGGAGAGAAACGGAGGAATTAAAGAGATTTTGAAACAACTGAACTTGCCCGTAGGCAACACGGGGGTGTGAGAAATCAAAGCGAAGTCGAGGTTTCTTGGAGAACAAGCTTCAGAAAGAAGCTGCACCTACAGGAGGCGGTCCGCCAGAGATTCGGGCGAGTTCAGAACGACAAGGCGGATGTCGCCGGCGGGTGGTGGCCACCTGATTTCCACCTGCCTGCTGACTGAGGGGAGAGCTGTCCACTTCCCAACACGGAGGGTTCCAAGGATTGTTTCGTGGCAATTATGAGCCAGGGTATGGATGAAGACTGGCATGGTTTGGGAGGAGAGAGGGCTGTCTTCCAGGCGTGAACAGAACTGCAAAGCCAAACAGAGGGGATGGTGAGTGGACACGTTTGCCAAGAATGCGGTGTCAAAGCAGGAAGGAACGGGAAAGGCGAACGGAGCTGATGCTCCACGTGGCCCCAGCTTGGAGAAAATTCGCTTTTACCCAACGCCGTCCAAGCACGCTGTCTGCTTGGGGGACCGATGTGTGTCGTAGGCTGTTACAGCGCATGATACCTACCCTGGGCTGTCCGGGGTGGGCTGAGCAATGTCCAGAGACTCAGAGAAGTATCATTCGTGCCGGCCACTCTGCGAGCGACGTGCAGGTACTGACGGCTGATCTGCTAAAGGCCAGTGAGAGGGGCAGCTGGTGTGGCTTTGCGGTCAGCAGTTAGAGTTTCCTCACTGAAATGAATGGCATTAGCGGGGCCCTATGGGCGGCCCAGTGCGCAGGTGCAATGCTCCCTCCTCCGAGAATGGGTCCTTCCTTACACATTCCTCCTGCATACGCGACTGGAGAGAGTCTGGAGCTGGGTGTCCGTCTTTCCTCCCAACCCCTTCCCCATCTTCAAGGGCACGAGCAGGCCAAGCCCTGCTCATCATCATTCTTGTGTGGCCCACAAGCTAAGAATATTTTTGGTGTTTTTTTAAATGGCTGTAAAAATTGGAAGAAGAATAATGTTTTGTGACACATGAAAATTATGTGAGTTGAAATTTCAGTGTCCGTAAAATTCTGAGTGAACACAGCCGCTCGCTCATTTCCGTATCATCTACGTCTGTCTTCACATGAGGGTGTGATATAGTTAGGTACTCAACAGAGGCCGCAGGACCTACAGAGCCTAACATAGGTACTATCCAGCCTTTTACGGACAAGGGTTGACGGCCCTGTTTTAAGCGACAGACAGCCCTTCCTGGATCAGAGGAAGGTACGTAAGTGCAAAAGGTAAGCACACCAGAACCTTAACATCAGAGCCAAGCCGAGGAATTATTTGGATTTGGTTCATCATCACTAGGCATCTACACCCAGCTGCGAGCTTTGAGAGGCATAGCCAAATGGTACTTTATGCATGACAATTGGGGTTTACACACACTGTATTTGGCATCGTATCAGGAGGAGAAAAAATAATTTAAAAAACAAACAAACAAACAAAACACCTGCTAGACAGGCACCTGGGTTGACTCAGTCAGTTGAGCGTCCAACCCTTGATTGGGACTCAGATCATGATGTCGGGGTCCTGGGATCGAGCCCCAGGTTGGGCTCTGCGTTCAACCCAACTGAGTCTTACTCAAAATTTCCATCTCATATCCACTTCAAAGTTCCTCACCTTCTCTCACAGCATGATCTGCTAGTTCCCTCTTTCCTCACCTTTTTCCCCCACTCTGTCTTTGGGCTCTTCTGTGGTTTGGGTGGGGTTGGAGGTGGTGTGGGTGGAGATGTGTGGAAAAGGAGCAAAGATCTCTGTGCCGAGCTCTGGTCCTTACCTGTGATGTCATCCATGGAGCAGGAGTTAGGGGATGGGTGAGCCCAAGGATGGGTATTAAGGAGGGCACGGACTGCACGGAGCGCTGGGTATCATACTCAAACAATGAGTCATGGAACCCAACATCAAAAACAACGATGTACTCTGTGATGACTAAAACAACATAAAAAAAAAAAAAAAAAAACCCTCCATGTAGGAAAAATCATATTCTCTTAGGCATATTAGTATACCCCCTCCAGGGACCCTCTAAAATCTTTAGCACCGTCTTCTGATTGCTGTCAAATACTTACTAACCAGGCTTTTTCTTGAAGAGCTATTCTTGGATATGATTTTGTCCAATTATTTTGAGAAGAGTATTAGATTTGCCTCTCGGTCCTTTTTTCCCTGAGTGGAGATTAGGGAACTGTATTGGGAAATAATATTGATTTATCCAAATGGATTTGTTTTGGAAGGTGAAAATAATCCCATAATAGTGCCGTGTAAATATGGATGAGCAATTGACCATGAAACTAACTACCCATCCTTTTTGCTGTGTCTGGTTTGTTACTCAATGTGTCTTCTGGTAAATCCTCATTATAAATCAGTGCTTTGTGTGATAGGCAAGGAGTTCTCAGGATATTCCTTTTGCATTTCCTTCAAAATCAGAAAGTCATCAGGAAATGGATTTTTGGGGAGAGAGCTTCTCCATATCCCAGGGACCCCTCCCACTCTGCCACCGTTCAGCCCATGTGGACGTTCCCTGCTCTGCCAGGCATTTCAGCGACTTCCACCAGTCTCATCTTGTTTCAAACCAGATCATCCCATGACAGTGGTAGCTAAGGCTAGCTTTCTCCATCAGCGCCCAAGGGAGGAGCCAGAGAAGGTGGGGGCAGCAGGTTGTAGATCAAGGAAATAAGCTAGGACCAGGGGGACTAGGACAGACCTGAAGACAGGCTCAGGAATAGGCATCTGAGAAGTGGGACAAGGTGGAGGACAGGCTTAAATGCTGATTCTCAGGGGAAGGCAGACGCGGCCAGAATCTGCAATGGTGTGGTACTTTCAGGGCCTGACAGAGCCTGCCAGTGAGTTATCCAAGCCCAAAAGTACCAAAGTCAGGTACTTGGAGGTTAAAGCAAGGGCTAATACCAAAATGCAAAGAAATGAACCATGCGGTGGGAACCTCAAGAACAGTGTCCCTATATCCATGCAACATTGACTGTGTGTCTCTCTAGTTGTACCTTATCAGCCTCCTGCCTAACTGTATTTATCACTGACGATCCTGAAGTTTGGAGGAGGAAGACTTCTGCTGGGGGAATAGAGCAGAAATCAGGGCATTCTTGGGCCAGGAGCTGCTTGGGTTCTGCCTGTGGGCACGGTGGGGTAATGGCCCAACCTTCAGCCAAACCACTGGGCCCTCCTGACCTTCTTCCTTTCATTGCCATGCCTTGTATCCCACCTGGCCACGGCCATGGTCTCCTTCCAGAGTTTTTCTGCTCATACTCAGGCTTTGGCTTGGGTCAGCCCCCTACCATGGCCTGAAACCCCACCTCCAGTCCAAGTCTTCTCCACAAAAATGGTCTGTTCTAACAGCAGGTGTTGAGCCTGGAATCATAAAAAAGAAAAAGAAAGAAAGAAAGAAAGACCAAAGTCAAATCTCAATTGGCAAACTCCACAGAAGAATGTAGAAGGAATACATAACACATTTTAGGAAGATTCCTATTTAAAATTATTTTCTTTTTTAATTCGGGCTTTATCTAATTCAGTTGCTTGGAATACCTCTTTCCCTAGCCACCTGAGATAAATGAGTTGTTTCTTTGGTTAGAAGAAAACATACACAGGGAACAAGTATTTGAAAAACGTGTCGAGTTGTTGGCTTTGCCCCACAGGGAGGACATTTATTTTCTCTAGACATTTCTTCTGAGTTTATCTCAAATCCAAAGAATGACTTAATTTGTAACTAGGAAAGATGTAAGAATTTTTGTCAACAAGAACTCTCCATTTGTTTCTTTGGGTGTTGAGTTGGAGAAGTTCTTTATGGATCCTGGGTAGCAGCTCTTCATCTAATGTCATCTGCAGGAGTTCCTTCTGGCTGACACCTATGTCCTCTTATGCGTCCTCATCACTTCTTGAGAACTTTTTTTTTTTTCTTACTCTCTTGTGCAAGGAGTTCCTCCTATACTTTCCTTGCTCTGGTTCTGGGGTCAGACACTTTTCTCAGGATCAATCTGCTTCAGTATTACAAGCTTTCCTTCTTCTACTCACCACTTCCCCAAGCCCTGTGAGCTCTTCTCCACGAAGACAGCTGAGTCCCACCAACTGTGGACGGGAAAGCTGCAGTCTGATCCGAATTCGGCCACCCGTGAGCTGCAGCACTTTGGGCAAGTCCCTTACGTACCCTGAGTTTAACGTCCTCATCCAAGAAATGGGAGTGGGAGTAACTCCATGTTGTTGCTAAAGGTAACGCAGATAACGTTTTTGAAACACTGAGATGCAGCCTTTAGCTTTAAAAGGGCTTTGACAATTTCAGGGGCACCTGGGTGGCTCAGTCGGTTCAGTGTCTGATTCTTGATTTCAGCTCAGGTCATGATCTCGGGGTCATGAGATTGAGTCCTGCTTCAGGCTCTTGCGGAGTGTGGACCCTGCTTAACAATCTTCCTCTCCCTCTGCCACCACCCCTTGCTCCACTAGTCCTCTCTCTCTCTCTCTCTCTCTCTAAAAATAAACAAATAAATAAAAGGGCTTTGATGATTTCAGTACATGCTGCCAGTAAGGAATGCCTTGAATGCTTCTTGGCCACAGATTGTGATGAGCTTCTCTGCTCATAATCAGTCCAGCCATTCCCAAATGTGATATTTTCTCAACACTTTTCATGTATCCTCCACCCAAGATATTTGCTGATACATGGAGAGGGAGTCAGACAACTTGGACAAATGTGCCAGATAAGGCACGCAGGTCCATCACGACACTCCCTCTTTGTCATCCGCTCTTTGATGCTACAGCAGGATAAGCTTAACCCTTGGCAAGATTCAGTTTGCTCAAGAATGCTGGCATAGGTACCCACCTCCAAGCAACCCCAGCCTTTTGATTGTTTTCTTTCTTATTAAGAACGCGTACATGAAGGAGTCAAGGAGTTCACATAGAAGCTGTGAGTCCTCTGCTCCCTTCCCGGCAGGGAGCCCCCACAGGGAGCCTCTGCAGGGTGCCCTGAGATGCTTGCACATGATGACTAAGGCAGTACCAGGCTCCAGGCACCTGTAGGAGAGCAGGGCCCAGTTTTCCTTTGCAGACATGGGGATGGTGTCTTACCAGCGTGGTGCATTAGACAGAACCCACTTGGAGCCAGTCAAAGTTGGGGTCAAACCCTGCACCCCTCTTGTCACAAGTGTCCCTCGGTTCCCTAATCTGTAAAATGGGAGTATTTGCTGTGTGACGGGGATTTCCAGATTTGAAATGGTAACGTTCTTGGCATACAGTGAATACACAACAAATGAAGCTAAGATTGTTCTCATCTGGTGAGAAACAAATGTCTTGAAGAAAGAAAGCTCTGCCCTTTCATATTGATCTACTCAAAATGCCATCATATCTATCAATGCGAATGAGCAGCTGAGAGTTCTGGCAGTGGCAAAACATACAGGTCTACCCCTGTAGTCTGGTGAAGGATCCAGGTTGGGCCAAAGAAGTCCCCCTTATCTTTGCTCTTTGGCTTTCCAAATCGCCAGTGCAGATCATTCTGTTTCCTTGCTCAGGTGTTCTGGAGTTGGCACACGCAAAAAGGCACGTAATAAAATAATTCTTTGAGACAAGTTTAGAGAGGAGCTTTCCCAGAAGACAGGATCCTGGCTTTGAGTCACATAAAGTGTGTGCTTGGTCAATAACACAAGGAGCAAAGGCATGAATGAATTTTATTTCGTTGGACAAGCAGTTCAGAATACAGATAAGGCCAGGCGAGCTGCTAAACTCTTAAATAAATGTTTTAGCACTATCTAGAAAGAAAGACTGCAATTGATTCCAATCTTTTGTGACAGAAAATCAGTTCTCTTAAAACTCCCGGGGCAGCAAACAGTAACAAAAATGTCCTGTTTCTAATAAGAGTCGGAAAGGGTTGCAAAATTAAACATTGTCAGTGGAAACCTACAGGCTGCAATTAACATGCACAAAATTTCCCCAGATGCCTCCCTTCTCTGTCCCTCATGTCTCAAAGAAAGGGGAAAAAAACCCAAAAACAAAAAACAAAAAAAAACCACAAGCTAACTGTGATTTGTGATTTGTAATTTTATAAGACGATATTTTCTAATTATCCGTAGGGCCTTTCAATGTTTCCGAAGATACAGGAAGAGATATTTCAATCCCAAACAAGGCCAAGTTGGATTGCAAGGATAGTACTAACATCCCAGCCGTGATTGCTACTGAGGCTTTAGGATGCAAAGGGATTTTATTTTATTTAAACAGCTTAACACTTGCTAAGATCTATGTGTATCCAACATCTGCTGGATTCGGGGTTCTCCAAGCGAGCGTGCACCAGAACACCTGGAGAACTCATAAACATGCAGATCTCTGGGCCCTGCCCCCAGGATAGCAGGAGGTCTGGGTGGGCCTGAGAAGCTGCATTTCTTACAAGTTCCCAGATGATACTGAGGCTGCTGGTCTGAGGCACCCCACTTTGAGAACCAGCACACCACCATTAAGAATCACAGACCACTTTTGCTGGAAAGAATGAATGAGAACTTACCACCAGAAACAATAATGGAGGAGACAAGATCGGGTTTCTTGCATTACCAGCTTCTATATTGGATTGTCCTTTTTGTTCCTTAAGATAGAGTTTAACTATCTCATATGATGTCTTACGAGTGTGGTTACTGGTTTTCTAACAGCCTCTCCATCTGCTCCCTGGACTCTCTGGTCCCCTGGGACCATACCAGTGGCTTTGACGTCCAGCTCTAACCAGGCCTCAGCCCTGCTCAAACCCTCCATGGCTAGGCATAGCCTGTGGAGTGCGATGAAAGCTCCAAAGCATGACATTCAAGGCTTTCCTCCATCACAACCTGTCACCTCGCAGGGCTCACTTCCCTTCTGACCTTCCCACCAACGTAGAGTAACTTACATGCCCTTGCCAGACAGAGGGTCAACATAATCCTTAGTAAGTAGGTGAATAAAACTGTATCAAACCCAAAGCAGGGTGTTTCTTACAAAACAACACCTGTCCACTCACATCTACATGTCCCAGAATAGGCCCGTGGACAGTAGTTCTGTGTGGGCTCCCAGGTTCCAAAGATGAGATGGTTGGCTGTCCCTTCCTAAACATCTCCCTTCGAAAAGCCTCCCTGCCACCATGTGCTGGATCCCTTGCTGTGGCAAGTGACAAATCTAGCTTTGTTCCCCACGGGGACATTCCTGGTTGTCTTTGCCTGCTGGCCAACAGCAGTAGGTAGGGTTATCTCGCTCCGATGGAATAAAATAAATCAGAGAAAGGTGTTTGTCACAATTGGATGGTAATGTGATTGATTAGGAGTTCATGCACATGGTCAGTTATAGATTTAAAGTTTCCTGAGTGACAAAAGTATGGGGATGTAGAGGGATGTTCACACCACTTGTTCCCATCTGGGTATCCCAGATGGAGGTAGAGTGTCCCATGCCCCAGCATTCCCATGAGAATCAGAATTCTCATTCCCATGAGAATCAGAAGTGCTCTAAGTGAGGATTCCCAGGTTAGAAGAACTTTCTAGGGCTTGGGCACAAGGTTTATACCCTCCTGACCCCCTTCCCTCCTGATCACCTAAGGGTAGCAAATATGCACCTATTGCCCTGCCTGCCCCCATGTGCAATTAACTGAAGCACAACCACCCCCCCTTCCCAGGTCCTGAGTAATTATTGAGGGTAGGTGATGCAGAAGCCAGTTTCCCAGGCATAGCCTCCCCCAGCACACCCCAGGTTCTGAGCTACAGGAGATCCAATCCTATAACATACCAAATCCTTAGCACAATGCCTAGCACATAGTAGAAACTCAATAAATTTTGTTACTCCTCCTCATCCTAAAACCCCACCATCTTGTAAGAGCAATTCAACTGGCATCTCATGAAAAAACACCTCCATCCCCACCCCAAAAGCACACAGGAAACTCTCCCTTCTTGAAAGCCCTACCCAGTGCTGAGTGGGATAGCTCCCTTGTCTCATTTCACTCTCTGGGGACTTGACCTCTACCATGACCGCTAACCCCTTGACTCAAGACCCTGCATCACCCATGTTGGCACTTCACGTTGTGCCTGATGTGGACCCTGCATCTCAGAGATATTAGTCACTATACGGCAGACACTGTTGTGTAACTTTAGAGCCAAAATGCGATGCTTTGAGCTATGCATTCTGTTAGCCAGAAGCAGTTTACTACTTTTATCCTAAATAGAATCCACTAAAACCAACAAGAACAGATTTCATAAAATCAAAAATTGGACAGGCATTTCCCCTTTTCCTCTCAGCAGGCTTCCCAAACACTCAGTTGGATGGGGGGTTTTTATACCTTTTAATTTTTCTTACATAGAAATAAACCAGTGGGTTCCTCCAGCTTTGAAAATAAATTCGCTGAAGGCTTAAATCCACTGACCCTAATAAATTTCTTTTCTCCAAGGAGTGATATTCATAGTGGAGATAATTGCTGATAACCCTAAGTGATTCACTTTGGTACAGCATCTGGAAGGTGGTAGTAGGTGATATTTCAATTTTTGCAAACCCAGGACTAAGATCACAGAATGGTTTTATTTTTTCAAGTGTTCTTCTCTGTCAAGCCATGGGTCAAATGCCATATTCTGGCACTCTGAATAAAATTTAAATCACGGCATTAATTATTGTAACAAGATGCAGATGTTAATTTCCTGAAACAGTTTAAGGCTTTTATTTCACAAAATTTGGAGCTGTGTTGTAGAAGAAGAAGGAGCTCAACATTCAGTGTCAGGAGATGACAGTCCCCAGGAGTGAAAGCCTAGAGAAGTGACTTATCTTTCCATCCCTCAAAAATAGAGGGGATAATAATAGGCACCTTGCGTGGTTCTTCTAGGAAGTAAGTACCCCAAGAGTGCTTATTAAGCCATAGAGTGCTTCATAAATGTGAGTTACTACTGCAGCTCTTCATAGAGATACCATCTGAGAGAGCAGGGGAGGTGCTCAGAGACCATCTCATCCAAAACATGGTGGTTACACTAGAGGAAATTGAGCCCAGGATGGCCATTACCTGTTTGAGAGTACTAGGGTCAAAAGACTATCCTACCCCTCTTTCCACAACAGAAATGAGCACAAAGCTAACTTACCATCCTTTACTAATATTTTTAACCCAGGGACACTTTTTTGGGTTCAGTGCTGTCTTCCCAGAAAAGATATGCTGGAGTCCTTAACCCCAGTCCCTTAGGATGTGATGTTACCTGGAGACCGAGTCTTTACAGAAGTGATCAAGTTGAGAGGAGGTCATTAGAATGGGCCCCAATCTCAACCACTGTTGTCCTTATAAAAATGGGAGGTTGACCACAGAGACAGGCACACACACATAGAGAAAGCCATGTGAACATGAAGGCAGAGATGGGGTGATGTGTCCATGAGTCAAGGAATGTCCAAGATTGTCAGCAAAATGCCAGAAGCTAGGAGAGAGGCATGGAACAGAGTCTCCCTCACTGCCCTCAGACACAACTCTGTGGACATTTTGATCTCAGACTTCCAGCTTCCAGAACTTTAAGACCACAAATGTCTCTTTTCTAAGCCACTCAGTGGGTGATACTTTGTTATAGCAACCCTTGCAAACTAATATAAACACCATGTTTTTTAATGCATGAACTTGATATAAATGTTCCTTGCACTTGGGGCATTTTGAAAAGGTTTATCTCCAAAACAAATTTCAATACCCTTCCTCTCATTTTATCTTCACAAGATGCCTATGAGGTAAATAGTACTGACATTCCAGTTTTATAGATATTTCTCATATGAACCATTTATATTCTGCTGAGTACAGAACCTATTTGGAGGAGACAAAATAGAGGTTTTAATACAAATAAAGCACAAGGTAATTCTTAAATTAAAAAAATAAAGAAAAACCTAACTTGACAAAAGAAATGGGATAGGGATTAAATCATGAGGACAGATACACGGCATCAGAAAAATCACAAGAACTGATCACAAGTGACAGATTTCCGTTTCAGGAATTCAGGTCAAAGGGGGAAAGAACAATGTGTAATAATAATAACTATAACCCAAAGTAGCATTTCATCTCTTTTTGAAAATTTTATTTGAGAGAGAGAGAGAGGAAGGGCAGAGCGAGAGAGAGAGTGAGAAGCAGACTTCCCACAGAGCATGGAGCCCAATGTGGGACTGAATTTCACAACTGTGAAATCCCAACCTGAGCCAAAATCAAGAGCCAGACGCTCAACCAACTGAACCACCCAGGAACCCCTCAGTCCTTTTTGGATTATCTTATTTACTTCTGATAAGATCTTTGCACCCCATGTTATTAAGATCCCCATTGTACAGATAAGGAAATGAGAACTAGATTATGTAGTTTGCCCCAGACCATAGAACTAGTAAGTGGTGGCTCCTAGACAACTCAGGGTAATGGCAGGACTGTCCTCTTCATTGTCTTATTATGCCTTTTCCATGGGCAAGACAAGATTCTAACTTGACCCCGAGTTAAATGGGTCATGAAACACCATGTCCCAAGAATAAAGAAACCAAGAAATGTCCCACCAAGAATAAAGCCAATCACGATCCTACCTAAAATGTCCAGATATTTTACCTTAATTTATCTACAGCAAACATTCACTGAATGTGTGCCATGTGTTTGGTGCATTGTGGGTATTCAATACAATGTGCCAAATGTAAAAGGCAAAATGATCATGCGTGTGCTGGACACTGGATATCAGGAGGTAAATCAACAAGTCCTCTTTTCCAACAGAGTAAGAAAGACAGGAAGGAAATAATTTGATTGTGGTGGGCTGAGTGTACTCCTAAATGCATGTGCTAAGAACAGGAGGAGTGTCTCAAAGGAGATGATGACCCATTCAAACCGCCAAAGAAGGCTGGGTTCGGAAGATGAACAGATGTTCCACTGTGAGCTTTCAGAAAGTGGCACAGTCAAGAAGGAGGGAAGAGAATGAGAAGATGCATGGAAAGAGAAGAAATACCCCAAGTACAGGACGCCTAATGGTAACAGCAGGTGGAAGTTATGGTGGGGTGGGAGATGCAAACTGAAAGTAGGCAGGGTCATGCCAAGAAGGGTTTTCTATGACATACATCTACCCAAACATTCCCAAGAATGATTTTCCTTAAAAAAATTCAAGAAGTGGCAGAATCCAGTCCTTTTTCTGATTAGCTTCCTATCACTACCATAACAAATCATTACCAACTTAGTGACCTACAATAATATGAATTTATTATCTAACAAGTCTCAAGGTCAGGAGTCCAACATGGGTCTCCTTGGGCTAGAGTCATGGTACCCTCAGGTTTGCATTCCTTCCTGAAGGCTTAGGAGAGAACCAATCCCCTTCCTTGTCTTTAGCAGTTCTTGAGGTTGTGTATATGATTTGGGTCATGGCCCCTTCTCCCATTGTCAAAGAAGGCAACATCAGACCAAGCCCTGCTGCTATTTTTACCTCTTTGGTTCTCTCTCTTTGCTTTCCTTTTCCACATTTAAGGACCCTTGTGATTACATTGGATCTACCCAGATAACCCAAGAGAATTTCTGCAGCTGAAGGTCAACTGGTTGGTAGCCTTCATTCCACCAGCACACTTTCCCATGCAACGTAACATAGCCACAGGTTCTGGGATTTCTGCACATTGCACCTATAGTATGACATTTCCAGAAAAAAAAAAAAAATTGTCCCTCTGGGTCATGTTCCAGAGATCTCTAGAGAGTTCTAGGGAAATCAATCCATTTTGCCTTTCATGGGTCACATGTTCTGCCTCTAAAGGTTTTAGTTGACTAATTACTGCCAAGGTATTAAAAAATCTTCGTGGCCATGTGCTTTTTGGGAAAAGGTCCTTAAAAGGAATTTCTAAGCCAGCTCTTTTTACATGCCATAAACCAGGGTCGCAATAACAGGTTAGCCGAAACTCAGTACTACCAGTTTTGCTGAAAAGTTTATTCCAATGTGCAAACCTTTCCCAAAACCCAGCTATCTGTAAAGACGATTCCAAAGAAATACAGTTTTATGGGATCTCAATTTTGATTTTCCCACCAAAGTCAGTGTTCTCCAGCCAAGGCAGAAGAATGAAGAAAATGATGTCCCAATGTTTTATCAGCAGATATCTTCAATTCTAATCCAAAACAACACTACATCTGACCCATTGAATGATTTCTTTTTCAACTTGCTATCAATTCACTTTAGCAGTCCCAGTGAATTCCAGGAGAGAAAAAAACCTGTAATTTAATCTTTACCAAGATACCAGAACACATGTTAGCAATTCTAATATTGGAATTAGAAAGTTGGATTTCTTTTCCTTCTCTAGGATGAGTGCTAATTGGCTGGCTGGTGGACCTGGCGGGCAGAGATGCTCAGCTCAGGCAAGGCAACTTGACAAAGATAAGAGATGGCCTTTAAATGCAGAACTTGGGCAGTGACGGGGTGCCTCAGTGGGTTAAGCGTCCAACTCTTGACCTTGGCTAAGGTCATGATCTCAGGGTCCTGAGATTGAGTCCCGCATCAGGCTCCGTGCTCTGTGGGGAGTCTGCTTAAAGATTCTCTCCCTCTGTCTCTCCCCCCATTCATGTGCACACACCCATTCTCTCTCTCTCTCTCAAGTAAACAAATAAATCTTTTAAAAATATAAATGCAGAACTTTGTCCCACACATTCAAGGTTCAGGGCAAACTTCTGTGCAGGGAGATTGTGTGACGATGTTCAAAAAAAAAAAAAGTACATCAGGAGGATGGAAATAAATCTCTAATTACCTTGGATTCAGCTTTCATTACAATTCAACTTGAAATCAGAAGCTATGAGAATTTTTTTGGCAAACATTTTAGTGAAATTTAATAAGCTTTGGACTGTGAGCACTTTTGAAAAATCCAAGCGCTGAATTAATAACTTGTTAGATACATTACAGAGATTTGGAATATATTTACAGAACACTCGCCATCAAGTTGACCTTAAATCTCTACCTATTCTCTATCTTGTCACCAGAAAGGTGAGTATGTAAATCCTTTGGTTAAGAAGAATTGGATTTTTCATGTAATATTAAAATGTTGATTTTAATATTCCCAAAGAGTTTTGATTTATGGCCTTTATCAGCGTATGAATGTTTGTTGTAGACAACTTCATTTGTTGAGATAATTGTCTGTTCTCTCCAAGTTGTAAACTGTATTTACTATAAGAGGTCAATCAGCTCATCAGCCTTGTGATAATTAATTTACCAACCATGGCCTCGATGACCTAGCTCTAATTAACTCTACCAGTAAGAACAATGGTGCAAATTTTCTAAAAATTAGAGAATGGCAAAAGGCCATCATCCTTGCAAATAATTATTTTACATGTAAAATAAGGTGACTTTATGATGCTGGTTCTAAGACTCTGTTACATAACTCATCTGGGGAGGATTTAAAAAAACAAAGTCCAGGGCGCCTGGGTGGTTTAGTCAGTTAAGTGTCTGACTACTGCTCAGATCATGATCTCAGGGTTCTGGGAAGAGCCCCTGGTCAGGCTCCATGCTTAGCAAGAAGTCTGCTTGTCCCTCTGACCTTCTCCTGCTCATACTCAGGCTCTCTCTCCAAAAAATAAATAAAATATTTTTTTAAAAAAGGAAAAGTAAAGAAAGTCCAGGTCACAGCCCAGAGAAAGTTATCAGAATCTACATCCCAGTGGGGTTCAGGTATGACTAGTGGTAAATCTCCTCCAGGTGATTTCCGTGTCAACCTAGTTTGAAAGGCATGTGAACATCAGTATCAACGGAAAGCATGTTAGATCCCGAATCCTGGGCCACACCTCATTTCTACGGAAATGAAATCTGCATTTAACCATATCCTCAAGTGGTTCTTTTCTTTTTTAAGTTTTTATTTATTTGTTTTAGAGGGAAAGAGGGCCAAGCAGACTCCACTGAGCATGCAACATGACATGGACCTCTATCCTGCAACCCTCAGATCATGACGGAGCCACCCAGGTGCCCCCAGGTGGTTCTCAAGCCCATAAAAATTTGAGGAGCACCAAAATTTGCCCCAGTGCAGACTCTCAGCCGAGCAAGAATCCCTGAAACCTAGCAATGAATCTGAGGCTCATCAGTTATGCGGGTTTGACCCATTCATTGACCCTTCTTGAGCCTCAGTTCTTGATGTGTGAAATGATGAGATTGGGCAAGATCACTTCTAATGTCTCATGCACCCTTGGAATTCTAGGATCTTATTAAATCACTCAGCTCCTCTGCGGTCTCTATGTGTGTAAATGGTTCCACCATTTTCAATTCAGGACTTTTGGGTGTACCAGCTTATTTGCCCATCAGCACAGGTGCTGGTTGGGAGGCATTTCCTTCTAATGGTAGCTGGGCATACTATGTAGTTTTTAATGGAGCCACAGGTGACTTTCTGGAGCAAGACCATGGAATTTTCAACATACCATGCTTTCCTTGTGGGCACACTTTCAACTAAAAGTGATAACATTTGAATATTATGGCTTGATTAAGGATATGATTGTCCCCACAGAGCTTCTTTATACAATCTCTCTCTTTCGTTATCATTTCAGTCTTGCTCTTTCAAAAGGTGCCTCCCAGAAGCATCACCAGCGTGTTGTCTTGGAGACACAGTCTGGCTTCAGAAGATGCCCTCCGGGAGCCCACCCCTTCCCCAGCATTCCCTGCATGAAACGCTGCAAGAAAATGAGACTCAAGAGAGACATATTTTTGTCTTGGATTTGCCATTGTCTGGCTATATGACCTTGAGAAGTTGACTGACAATATCTGTACCTCTTTTCCCCTCTACAGTCGTATTAGAGCACATGGACTCCTTTTCTAACATGTTGAATCGGTGCTTATTCTCTCTGCATAACCCCCCTCAGCACATATATATTTATAATTCCTTATGGTTCCTGTTTTCAGAATGAGAAGAGAACCAAGTTGATTTTCTAGGTAGAATTTAGACTCCTTAGGTTTTGCTTGTAATTTGCAGACCCTCCTGTCTTCCTCCAAAATTTGAAGAAGATGAGTGTATCTTGGTTCCAGGACACACTCAAATTTAAGGAGAGAAGGAATTAATTGGAAAACTATTTAGTGTTCCTACAATGAAGACCTCAGGAAACCTCTGGTGTGAGGGAGGAAGGGCTGACAGCATGGCAGGAGCCAGTGTCCCAGGAATGTGAACTATATGCTCACACAACTGACGTTTGCCTTTAGGACCTACTTGGGCTTGGTGTCAAATACCAGTCGATGAGGAATTCTCTTTAATCAGTCCAGATAATCAGTGCTAGATGCTATTTCAAACAGCCCCCAAATTTTAGTAGCTTTATGCAATGAATTGTATTTCTCATTCACATTCCAATCTGAAGTGGGTTGGATATCTCTCTTCCCAATAGTGTCACACTGATGTGGGCACCTCCCATTTACAGCGCAACTACGTTGGATTTCTTTACTCTCAGCCCCATGGACAGCAGAAATACACACGAAATGGAATATGTTACATCTTATTGCACACATTGGTTCAACCCACCACATGGCTCCAACCTAACTAAAAACGCTGTCGGATATAATCTACTTGATGCTCAAAAAAAAAAAAAATCAGGAGAGGGAAGCATCTGGGAAGGCTTGTCACGGCGCTTTTGAATATGTCTAATTTGTGGTTAAGTGGATTAGTTAATACCCAGTTCATTATGGGAAATTGAGGTCACATCATCACTCAAAGCCTCATGGGCAAGAATTCAGTGTCCACCCAAGAACCATTAACAGGTTAAGAACTGTTTTCTCCAAATGTTAATTGATAGAAAGGACACAGGCTCCTCTGGTTTCTCTTATCTAATTGGCACAGACGGTATAAGGATCTTCAAGGTTATAAAGGAACAAAGACGGTTGTTCGCACTTCAACCAAGAAAATGTTCTCTTGTTCTGAATCCCATTTTAAACCCTGTAACTTTGGGGACTGGGTGGTAAAGGGTGGGAGCAGCACACTCAAATATAGCATTCTCTCTCTCTCTCTCTCTGTCAGCAGTAAGTGACTCACCATAAACCACCCCAAATGTCTTGATGGTGGCAAGCTCCAATATTTCTGTAGATGTATCTCTCATCTTTTGAAATACAGGCTTTAACCCAGACATAATAAGTTATTATGTCCTGTTTATGTGTCAGACACTGTTCTAACCAAATATATTAACTCCTTCGAGCATCGCAAAAGCCTTATGAGGACCTGGCTGCGGTTCCTGCCATTTTATAGATGAGAAAGCCGAGGATTGGGGAGCTTAAAGTAACTTGCCAAGTTCCCACAGCGAGGTTCAAGCGTGGGTGGTGGTGTTCCAAGGGAGCTCTCACTCTACTCTACTCTTCCCCTGAAGTAGCTAGTGCATTCACTCTTTCCCATGCTCTGGTCTCATTTGTCAACATAATGAAACAGAATGGTTTTGTTTGGGGAGGTTTTTCTGTTTATTTTTATTCTATTTTGGTCTTGCAGAATTAGGATGATAAGGTTGCCATTAGCTGAGATGAGGAAGGAGTAGGTCAAAAACTTACTTCTGAACATGCGAAATCTAAGATCCTTATAAGACATCAAACTAGAGATACCAAGTGGACAGATGGATACACTAGGCTAGATTTGGGGGAGAATGCTCAGTTAGATTTGGGTTGGTTAGCATATAGGTAGTGTTTAAAATCATGAGACTTGGGATGCCTGGGTGGCACAGTCAGTTAAACATCCAACCTGGTTTCAGCTCAGGTCATGATCTCAAGGCCATGAGATTGAACCCCAGAAAATCTCTGTTTGAGATTCTCTCTCTCCCTTCTCCTCTCCCCCTCCCCCTGCTCATGCTCTCTCTAAATAAACAGGTAAAATCTTTAAAAAAGAATAAAATCACAAAACTCAATAAAATGTTGACATAAGATGATGTTGAGGTTAAGATGGTGACGCCGTCACTGACAAATTAATGCAACTTCTGTCCTTGTTCAGAACCATCATCAAATGCAGATTCATACTGATTTCCAGGAGCTATATTAATTTGTTCCAGAAAAGAAACCATATCTAAATTAGCAGCTTTCATTGGAACCACACTGATTACATTTATGATAGTCTAGTATCATTCTCTACAAGCCCTCACCCAAAAGCCCACATGGAATAGAAAATTAAATAGATACTCAAAATGAATACTTCTTTTGGACCTTATCGACTTCTGATAGTGACATCGATCTCCATGATACTCACAACAATGTTTCACTTAAACTCTTTTAGGGGAACCAAAAAGTTGACTCATTCCGTTAGGGGCCTGACTTTGATTCAGGTCATGATGTCAGGGTCCTGGGATTGAGGACCATATCGGGCTCTGCACTCAGTGGGGAGTCTGCTTGTCCCTGTCCCTTTGCTCCTCTCTCCACTCATCCTCTCTCTCTCAAATAAAGAAATAAAATCTTTATAAATAAATAAATAAATAGACTCTTCCAGCACGCAGTATGAGATTTGGGCACTTTTTGGCTCTTACTACTACAAAAGTTTTTTTCATCAAGGACCCACAAAACAATAAAGGAATTCTGATAACTCTTGAGACTCTCTTATCACTAAATATTCAGAAACTGAGAAATCAACCATGGAATGAGTTTGGGATCCCATAAATTTCATTTGAGGAGTTGATTTGGGTAACATCTCTAGTGAAGATACAATTCTGGTAATGGGTATTGGACTGGTGCAAAATGGTATTCTGAGTCCTCAGAAAGCATCCAGTAATTCCCCCCAGAGAGGGATATGTTCATTTCATCAGGTCACCATGGCCTTAGGAATAACCAATAATCACTTTGCAAAAAAGCTAAAATACAGATTCACAGTATTTACTTGTTATGTTACCTGTGGGTTTCGAGGGCATCTGCCCCTATTTCAAGGGACTCTGCCTCCCTGGACAGACTCCTGTGTGAGAAGTTAGTAGGTTTTATTGTGACCCTCGCATGGTGACTTAATCAAGCTTCTGCTCAGAAAATTTGGAGGAGTGTTTCTGTTTTTGTCTTTCAGCTAATACAAATTAAGTCCCTTGGCTGGTTTTCTCTTCAGTTGCCCACTGATGAAAACCTCTGCCATCAGACCTTTCTGAATACCACAGAGCCCTATCATCCAGTGTGATAACCACCGCCTTTTTGCCTGTGGACGTTAAGTGCTGTTGCTGGTCTACCCCAACCCTAGATCTTTCATTCCCCCATTCCTTATTGGATCAGGAAGTTCATTTTAATTGTAACATTTCACCCCAGCATCCTCAAGCTACTAAACTTGTTTTCCAAACTGTTAGGCTTCCCCTTACCAATTTATGTCCAAAAATCTTAGTAAGGAGGCTTTATTGTGGGTCTTGTTAAAGAATAAGGCCATAAAAGCTTCCATTTCACATCATAAATACATTCCAGCATATATGTCTCAAAGAGATGTATTTCTGCACTGTACAAAGCCATTCCTGGTGTCTTATCTCTCTAGGATGGGGTCAATTTAGATCTAGGTAACAGACTTACTTCAGAAGCTCAAGGTCGTACACTGAATATGAAATTGCTAAAGACACTTACATCAATACAGCCTAATTTGAAACTATGACCCCCACCTTGGTTGGTTGACATAGTTTTCCTATTTTGTCGCTATGAATTAGCAAAGTTCTATTTGATGTGTAAGCCTTGTTCTATTGATTTTGATTTTGTAGTGGACCCCTAGGGGCTCTCTGGGAATGTAGGCTACAAGAAACTTGCCTTCCTGTGATGAGTAGTCATCAGAAATTCCTGGGCTACTCCTGATGGAGACCTCATGAAAAGTCCTAGTGAGGACAGACTTTTAGTATCTAGCACTGAGTGCAGTTTCTTGAGTCTAACCTGATGGCTACAAAAGACAAGAGATTCTTTGAACATGATCATCATAAAAGCCAGGTGTTCATCCCACAACTTGAGTAGAATTTAAGAATCTGATACGATTATTCTTTGCTTATTTTGTGATATTAGAAGTAGCCACTACCTTGAAACCTTTGAATCTTTCATGTTTCCTATATTGCATTTGTACAATTCACAACCCTCCAAATCCCAATCATTGATGGTTATATGGTTTCAAAATAATTTTTCTCAGATTCATTGATGTAGAGTTGACGTGTAACAAAATACACATATCCAAAGTGTACAGTTTTTAAATATGATAAAACCATCATTACAATCTAGATAATGACTATACGCATTATCCCCAAAACTTTTAAATACATGTTTAAATTTGTAAATGTTTAAATTTGCCTAACTATTTTCCACAGGGGATGTCCCATGTTACATTCCCCACTCCCCACCCTGCCCCTCAGAACGTGAACATTCCTGCCTGCCAACAAAGAATTTAATAACTAACAACTCAAGATGGATATAGTTTCAGTCCTGCAAAGATTAGAAAATACAACTAATTGCCAGGAGTATAATACAATATATTTTTTTTAAAAGCAGGGGCAGGACAGAGAGTAGGTGGTTTATGAAGAAAGGAAAAGAGATGGTAAAAAAAATCTTTTCTGGGTCTCATTTTACCATGACCTCTGTCAGTTTTCCAGAGTTCATATTCTGAATAGCCAAGTAGGCAAAGATTTCTCTTTAAGAGGTTAATTACTACTCTGTGTTTCAACATACCTGGGAGTAGAGTCCTTATGTCTGCTGTCTACTTTCTCAGACACCGGCCCTGACAATATCCCAGGCTTCCTGCAACTTTTAAAAATTGACATTGGCAGCCGTATCACCTGATCTGAATGAAAATGGCTTTCTTCTCCAGATTTATATTCAAAAGCTCTTGATTTCAATCTCTTTGCTAAGACTTTGTGTTCCAAGCATCTCAGCACTGAAATTAGCATAGGCTTTGTCTAGTGGTTTCTTGTGAGTAGGATTTTTTTTCTATCCTGTGCTACGCCAGCCATTGTCACTGCCTCTTAATAGGGAATTGCTTGGGACAAATGAACCTGCTCTTCAGAAATATCTGCCCCTGTTCCCACATTTCTTAGCTATAAAATCCCTCTCAGGGGTCTTTGAACTTAACCTGAAGTCTGTACCACTAGAGGGTGAGTGAGTGCCATTTCTCTTTCCTGGAGTCTTCAAAGGGAAAGAGGAGGAAGGAAGGAAGGATGGATGGACGGACATCACAGATCGTGAGTAATGTTTCCTAGTCTTGAAAAAAATCTAGAGTTTTTTTTTTTTTTTTCAGCTGCTTTCATTAACTCTTAAAAAGCTCAGCTGAGTTTCTAACAATTTAATGTTTCTAAAATTCATAAAAATAATTTTTCATCTTCTAATGCACATTGGGTGAGTTTGGTTTAATGAATCCAAATGGGCTTTTTCATTCTTTCTTTACTTAGGCTCTTCATCCTAGACATTTGTGTATGTATGTTTTAAGTTAAATTTGTGATAAAGCTGACATTGTGCAGCCAAAGTTATTCAGTATTATGAGATTTTCGTATGTCTATATGTGTGTAACTACCACCACATCAGGGATATAGAAGAGTTCTCATACCCAAAGAAGTAGAGTCTTCCATCTTACTTCACAATCACAATCACACCTAACCACCACCATTACCCATGTGATGATTGGTCTGCTCTCTGTTGCTATAGTTTGCTTTGTCTAGGCTGCCATTTCCATGAAATCATACAGTATGTAACACTTGAGGTTGGCTTCTTTGGGTAAGCATAATGCCTTTGAGATTTATCTACATTGTTTCACTTATCCGTAATTCATTCCTTTGCATTACTGAGTAATACCCCAGTGGATGGATTTGTCACAATTTGCTTCTCCATAAACCCACTGAAGCTTATCTGGGTTATTTCTGGGTTCTGGTGATCATGAATATGGCATCTATAAACACCAGAGTATAAACACATGTATGTTGTGCAAACATACATGTGAATTTCTCTAGGGTCAATACCTAGGAGTAAGAGCTCTGTATCATACAGAAAGTATATGTCTTTATTTATTGAGAACTTCTTTGATGTCTTGGGTAGTGTATATCTCATGAGGAGTGCCCTCTAAGGAGAAGAAGAAACATCAGGGTCCTTTCTCTCTTCTCCATGTGAGGACACAGAAGAAAGGCAGTAGTCTACTGTAAGCAGAAAGAACTCTTATCAAAACCCAACCATGTTAACACCCTGATCTTGGACAGTCTCCAGAGAGTGAGAAATAAATTTTTCTTATTTAAACCACTCAGTCGGTGGTATTTTGTTACAGCAGCTGAAGCTGACTAAGACACAGAGAATAACCCTGCCACCATAAGAATTCTCTCTTGGCCCTACATGCCACTCAAAATACCTAGAAGAGAGTGGAATTTGGTAGAGGTGGAATGGTATTCTTTTCTCGGGTTGGAGTGAAGCTCCCTAATTCACAATGCAATCAACAGTTTGAAGTCCTGTCTGAGAAAAATAATAACCACCAGATATTTCCAACCTACCAACTTCTAAGATGACCCACCATTGCGCCTCAGCCTTCTCTGCCGTAGACCAAAGTCCAAGTGCATCCACATATAAATCATGGCCCCCATGGATCAGCTTTGCTGAGTCTGAAAGGTCTCCATTTCTTAAGGTCTACTCTGCCTATATTATAATATCAGCCATTTTCCTCTGGACACAGTGTGCAATGCCCACCCCCAATCCCCCAACAGTAGCCCTATTTGCTCAAGACTGAGGCTCTAGTCAAGCTGAAAACTCATACCATGTACAAAATGCTATTTTGGTCCTCAATTTGATGTCTATTTACATCGCAAATGTCTTAGTCCCATGACTTAGGATATTGGGGGTTTTTTTGAAAGCCCATGATCAGCATCATTTTGGAGGGTTTTTTCCCTTCATTTTTTCTACTTCCAGATTCTAGAACCGGTTGAGAGCCAAACCCAAGAAGTAGGCAGCTGAAGATCAAAATATTTTTCTTTATTACTGACAAATCTGTTTAGGGGAAATGTGCCTCCTCCTTTGGTGGAGAGGGTGGGGATAGGAGTGAGCTGTAAAGTGAGAGGATAAAGTGGGACAAAGAAAAGACTATTAGGCTAATGGACTTCTTGTCACCAGAACAGGATAATCAAGGGATATGTCTTTTCCCATGACAGTCATGTGTCTTGCCCTGGCTTCCAGCAAGGGACTGGGGGTACAAAAAGTTTCTGATCCACCCTCTTTGGTATTCATAATGAGAAACAGTATTCATTGTAAGACTCACAATGGAAACGTATTTAGGAAAACTAAGTGTAATGGAGCAAAAGGCCAGCCACAATAAGTCAGCTGTCCACCCCAAGGAGAACATGTTTCAGGTTCTCTTCAAAACGTGTGTTCTTTATCCCAGATATGCTCTTTGCATAAATCCATGCCTATGCCTTTGCATCTGTAGGTCCCGACTTCTGCTCTGAACAGCTGCCCACCTAGGTGGTGGTCCATGGCTCAATGTGGGTCAAAGATAGCAAGGAGTATCCTGGCCCCTGTAAAACACACAAATAGAGAACTTGAAGAAAGCCTCCCAAGATGTAATATTAATCACACAGAGCTCTAATATTAAAATAGAGCTAACAGTGGATGGGACAAAAACTTCCCACTATTCCTCTTTTCCATTCACTGCTATGGAGATGGCATTATCTTAAAGTAAGGTAATAGTTTCTTTTTTGTCCTTTTACTGTTCGAATTGTCCTATCTGCAGCATTCCCCAGATAAGACCCCGTGTCAGACATTTAAAAGCTTCATTTGATTTACTTCTTTAAGGCACATGCCAAGTTGACCTACCATTTTATGTGTTCTCAGGATAGAGCCAAGTCTCCTGAATGTGGTCACAAAAGAAACCTCTAACAGGGCTTTCGCTATAAGGTTCATGTGACCAGAAGAGAATTAAGCTTATCTTGTTTTTGCTAAGAAAACTCTGTGAAAGTCTCTCCCTCAGATTTAAGCTTGAATTAAATTTTGTCCTGACTCCCAACAATTAATGCCAAGATTTAGAAGGCCAATGAGGACACCTGGATGGCTCAGTTCATTAAGTATCTGCCTTTGACTTAGGTCGTGATCCTAGGGTGCTGGGATCAAGTCCTATATCTGGCTCCCTGCTCAAAGGGGAGTCTGCTTCTCTTCCCTCTGCCCTTCTCCCCTGCTTGTGCATACTCTCTCTCTCTCTCTCTCAAATAAATAAAATCTTACAAAAAAAAAAAAAATAAGGTCAATGAGCTTTGTCTTAAGGGTCTGGGAATACTTGGGGCTCTTGGTGAGATTGATTATAACTCAGTCCTAGTGCCCTGCCCCTCCCTCTGGACATTGTGTTCCCTGTACTGCCTTCCACATCTGTCTCAAAGAAAGTAGGTCAGGAAGCCAAGTTTGCAGGGGCACATAACAATGTAAACAGTATTGCTATCAGGAATTGTAGACCAGCTTCTGGTTAAGGTAAATTTTAAAAGCTGGATAACAACATTTTTTCGAAGGTACTAGAGAACAAAGAATTTCCTGGACGAGGGGAGGCAGACTCTGCCTTTGGGACTACTTTTCTCTTGAGCACCTTTGTCAATTACTAAAGGAAAGCTGAGACGTGCACTGTGCTCCCTTCCCTCCCCTTACTTGTTTTTTTAATTTTTTAAAAATTAACATATAATGTATTATTTGCTTCAGGGGCACAGGTCTGTGGATCATCAGGCTTACACAATTAACAGCACTCACCATAGCACATGCCCTCCCCAATGTCCATAACCCAGCCATCCCATCCCTGGCCCCCAACACCCAGCAATCCTCACTTTGTTTCCTGGGATTAAGAGTGTCTTATGGTTTGTCTCCCTCCCCAGTCTCATCTTGTTTCTTTTTTTTTTCTCATACCTATACCTACCGATGCCCTGTCCTACCTCTCAAGATTCCTCAGAGCAGAGAGATCATATGATAATTGTCTTTCTATGGTTGACTTATTTCCTAGCATAATACACTCTAGTTCTATACATGTCATGGATAGAACAAATGGCAAGATTTTGGGTTTTGATGGCTGTATAGTGTTCTATTGTATATATAGACCACCTCTTCTTTATCCATTCATCTGTTGATGGACATCTGTGCTCTTTCCATAGTTTGGCTATTGTGGACATTGCTGCTATAAACATTCAGGTGCATGTGCCCCTTTGGATCACATTTGTATCTTTAGATTAAATACCCAGTAGTGCGATTGTTGGGTCATAGGGTAGATCTATTGTTGACTTTTTGAGGAATCTCCATACTGTTTTCCAGAGTGGTTGCACCAACTTGCATTCCCACCAACAGTGTAGGAGGGTTCCCCTTTCTCCACGTCCTTGCCAGCATCTATCGTTTCCTGACTTGTTAATTTTAGCCATTCTGACTGGTGTGAGGTGGTATCTCACTGTGGTTTTGATTTGTATTTCCCTGATGCTGAGTGATGTGGAGCACTTTTTCATGTGTCTGTTGGTCATTTTGATGTCTTCTTTGCTGAAATGTCTCTTCACATCTTCTGCCCATTTCTTGATTGGATTATTTGTTCTTTGGGTGTTGAGTTTGATATACTCTTTATAGATTTTGGATACTAGCCCTTTTTTTTTTTTCCAAATATGTATTTATTTGACAGAGAGAGATCACAAGTAGGCAGAGAGGCAGGCAGAGCGAGAGAGGGGAAGCAGGCTCCCTGCTGAGCAGAGAGCCCAATGTGGGGCTCAATCCCAGGACCCCAGGATCCCAGGGTTCTGGGATCATGACCTGAGCTGAAGGCAGAGGCTTTAATCCACTGAGCCACCCAGGCGCCCCTGGATACTAGCCCTTTATCTGCTATGTCATTTGCAAATATCTTCTCCCATTCTCTCAGTTGTCTTTTGGTTTTGTTGACTGTTTCCTTTGCTGTACAAAAGCTTTTGATCTTGATGAAGTCCCAATAGTTCATTTGTGCCCTTGTTACCCTTGCCTTCAGTGATGTTTCTAAGAAGGAGTTGCTGCACCTGAGGTCGAAGAGGTTGCTGCCTGTGTTCTTCTCCAGGAGTTTGATGGATTCCTGTCTCACACTGAGGTTTTTTATCCATTCTGAGTCTATTTTTGTGTGTGGTGTAAGGAAAAAGTCCAGTTTCATTATTTTACACGTGGTTGTCTAATTTTCCCAACACCATTTGTTGAAGAGACTGTCTTTTTCCCAATGAACATTCATTCCTGCTTTGTCGAAGATTAGTTGGCCATAGAGTTGAGGGTCCATTTCTGGGCTCTCTATTCTGTTCCATTGATCTATGTGTCTGTTTTTGTGCCAGTACCATACTGTCTTGATGACAGCTTTGTAATGAAGCCTGAAGTTTGGAATTGTGATGCCACCAACTTTGATTTTCTTTTTCAACATTTCTCTGGCTACTCAGGGTCTTTTCTCATTCCATATAAGTTTTAGGATTATTTGTGTTCCATTTCTTTGCAAAAATTGATGGTATTTTGATAGGGATTGCATTATATGTGTAGATTGCTCTAGGTAGTATAGACATTTTCACAATATTTTTCTGGAACATTTTTCCTTTTCTTTATGTCTTCCCCAATTTCTTTCATGAGTACTTTATAGTTTCTGAGTACAAATTCCATGCCTCTCTGGTAGATTTATTCCTAGGTATCTTAAGGTTTTGGATGCAATTGTAAATGGGATCAACTCCTTATTTTCTCTTTCTTCGGTTTTGCTGTTGGTGTATAGAAATGCAACTGATTTCTGTGCATTGATTTTATATCCTGACACTTTACTGAATTCCTGTATGAGTTACAGCAGTTTTGGAATGGAGTCTTTTGGGTTTTCCACATAAAGTATTATATCATCTGCAAAGAGTGTAAGTTTGACTTCTTCTTTGCTAATTTGGATGTCTTATACTTCTTTCTGTTGTCTGATTGGTGAGGCTAGGACTTCTAGAACTATGTTGAATAGCAGTGGTGAATAGCAGGACATCCCTGCTGTGTTCCTGACCTTAGGGAAAAAGCTCTCAGTTTTTCCCCATTGAGAATGATATTTGCTGTAGGTTTTTCAGAGATGGCTTTGATGATATTGAGGTATGTACCCTCTATCCCTACACTGTGAAGAGTTTTGATCAAGAAAGGATGTACTTTGTCAAATGCCTTTTCAACATCTATTGAGAGTATCATATGGTTCTTGTTCTTTCTATTACTAATGTATTGTATCTCATTGATTGATTTGTGGATGTTGAACCAACCTTGAAGCCCAGGAATAAATCCCACTTGGTCGTGGTGAATAATCCTTTTAATGTACTGTTGGATTCTATTGCCTAGTATTTTGGTGAGAATTTTTGCATCTGTGTTCATCAAGGATATTGGTCTGTAATTCTCGTTCTGATGGGGTCTTTGGTTTTGGGATCAAGGTAATGCTGGCCTCATAAAATGAGCTTGGAAGTTTTCCTCCCATGTCTATTTTTTGGAACATTCTCAGAAGAATAGGTATTCTTTAAATGTTTAGTAGAATTCCCCTGGGAATTCCCCTGGCCCTCGGCTCTTCTTTTTGGGAGATTTTTGATGACTTCTTCAATCTCCTTACTGGTTATGGATCTTTTCAGGTTTTCTATTTCTTCCTGGTTCAGTTTTGGTAGTTTATATGTCTCTAGGAATGCATCCATTTCTTCCAGACTTGTCAAATTTGCTGGCGTATGGTTGTTCATAATATATTCTTATAATTGTATTTCTTTGGTTTTGGTTGTGATCTCTCCTCTTTCATTCATGATTTTATTTATTTGGGTCCTTTCTCTTTTCTTTTTGATAAATCTGGCCAGGGGTTTATCAATCTTGTTAATTCTTTTAAAGAAGAAGCTCCCAGTTTCATTGATTTGTTCTATGGTTCTTTTGGTTTCTATTTCATTGATTTCTGCTTTGATTTTTATTCTTTCTCTTCTCCTGCTTGGTTTAGGCTTTCTTTGCTGTTCTTCAGCTTCTTTAGGTATAGTGTTAAGTTGTGTTCTTGAGATCTTTGTTTCTTGAGAAATGTTTTGCTATATACCCTCATCTCAGGACCACCTTTGCTGTGTCCCAAAGATTCTGAACAGTTGTGTTTTCATTTTCATTTGTTTCCATGAATTTTTTTAAATTATTCTTTAATTTCCTGGTTAACCCATTCATTCTTTAGTAGTACGTTCTTAAGTCTCCATGTATTTGAGCTCTTTCCAACTTTCCTCCTGTGATTGAGTTCTAGCTTCAGAGCATTGTGGTCTGAAAATATGCAGGAAATGATCCCAATCTTTTGGTACCAGGTGAGACTTGATTTGTGACCCAGAATGTGATCTATTCTAGAGAACATTCCATGTACATTAGAGAAGAATGTGTATTCTGTTGCTTTGGGATGGAATGTTCTGAATATATCTGTGATGTCCATCTGGACCAGTGTGTCATTTAAAGCCTTTATTTCCTTGTTGATCTTTTGCTTGGATGATCTGTCCATTTCAGTGAGGGGTATGCTAAAGTCCCTACTATTATTGTATTATTGTTGTGTTTCTTTGATTTTGTTATTGATTGGTTTATAGAGTTGGATGCTCCCATGTTAGGGGCATAGATATTTATCATTCTTAGATCTTCTTGTTGGACAGACCCTTTGAGTATGATATAGTGTCCTTCCTCATCTCTTATTGTAGTCTTTGGCTTAAAATCTAATTGATCTGATATAAGGATTGCCACCCCAGCTTTCTTTTGATGTCCATTAGCAAGGTAAATTGTTTTCCACCCCCTCACTCTAAATCTGGAGGTGTATCCCAAAATTTTAAAGAAAGAAAAACCTATATGTCTACAAAAAAAAAAAAAAGATTAAAGACAATGAAGGGATACAATATGACTATAACAATGAAAATTTTAGAAGATTTTTTTAAAAGGTACTGATAAGATAAAATAGTTTAAAAAGGTTAAAATAAGAAAGAGGAAAAATTTTCTAAAAGGATAAGAAAAAATAAAACAAAAAGTTTAACTTTGAAAGACTAAGTAATCATGGTGGGGGTGTGGGGGTGTGGGGGAAGCCATGGATTCTATGTGTTGCATCCTTGTAGCTCTGGGGTTTTGCATTTCTTATTGATCAGTGAAGTTGGTGTCCACTGGATATTCTTCCTGATCTTCTGAGTGAAAGGCCTGTTGCCACAATTCTCAAATGTCTTTGCTGAGGTGCTCCGCCCTTGCCAGGAGCCAGGTTAAGTCATCTGTTTGCATTTGCTTTCATAGCTTTTGTTCCCTGAAAGCTTTCCATAGAGCTTGGGAGGAGAATAAAAATGGCAGCCTCCCAATCTTGGCCTGGAGGAGCAGAGACCTGGGCCCCTCTCCTCAGTGCACCCTCAGAAAAAAGCACTCAATCCCTCCCGTGTCCCTGGTCTTCAGCCACACTCCGAGCTCACCCAGCCTGTGACCAAGCATCTCTGTCTCTGGTGCACAGCCCCATTTGGGGTCTCCAAACCCAGCAGCTTCCTGCCATGCACTCCAGTGCCACACCTCCCAGAGAGAAGGAAGATGAGTCTCCCCAGATCTGCTGCTTGTGGGGTCCCTGCTTGGAGAGCAGTGGCCCAACTGTGCCAGGAATAATGAGCTGAGAGCCCCCTCCTTGGCTCCATCTCTGCTGTCAGCTTCCCCGTTCCAATACCTGGGAGCTCTGCCACCCTCAGACACCCCTGTTATTTCTGTGACCCTGTGGCATCTGAGACCTCTCTGTCCCCATAAAGGATCTACCCCCCCCCCCCCCCACTTAGCCTCTGGAGCAATGATCCTCCATGGAGCAGACTTCTAAAATTTCTGATTTTATGCTCTGCTGCTCCACCACTTGCTGGGAGCCAGCCCTCCCCCCGTGGTCTATTTTCCCATATATCACCTCGGATTCACTTCTCCATACGTCCTACCTTCTGGAAAGTGGTCACTTTTCTGTTCCTAGAATAGCGCTCTTTTTCTCTTGTTGAGGTGTTCAGAATGGTTTGATAACTAGCGAATTCCTGGGATGTAATGAAATTTACATCTCCTACTCCTCACCATCTTGCTCCATTGTGCTTTTGAGAGGCTCCAGGCACAGGAGGACAGGGATTGGAGTATAGGAGCCTCTCCCTTTTCCCTGCCCCCAGTGGTTGACTGGGTTATTTTAGTTTGAAATCCTCAAAGGAATTTACAGTAAGTCCTCCTTATCTACTGTTTTGCTTTCTATCCTTTCTGTTACCCACAGTCACCCGTGGTCCAGAGACAGATGATTCTCCTACCATGAGAGGGCCAATTGTAGCTTAAGACTGTCATGATGTCTACATCACTCACCTCATTTCCACTCATCATGTGCTTTATAATCTCACATCACTACTACAAGAAAGGTGAGTACAGTTCCACAAGATAATTCACACACACAAGAGAGAGACCATGTTCACGTAACTTTAATGACAGTATATTGTTATAATTGCCTATTCTATTGTTAGTAGTTTTTGTTAATCTTACTTTGTCTAATACATAAATGAAGCTTCATCCTAAGTGTGCACATATAGGAAAAAAACAGAGTATATATAGGATTCGGTACTATCTTGCGTTTCAGGCATCCCCTGGGGTCTTGGAACATACTCCCCAGAGATAGGGGTTGGGGAGGGGGTGACGAGTGTATCTTAGCCCTGGAATTTGGTGATCTCTGACTCTAGGGTGAAGCAGAAGAACAATGCCATGGGAATCAGAAGCAAGGTAAGTGGAATTCATGTATCTTCCCAAGGCCCAGGGAGGAAGTAAAAGCACCTACTCTCTAGGGCAACTATTAAAAGAAGAGTAAAAGAGAATTATCTCTTCCAAGGTTATTGGGTGTGGCGTTTTGGGGTAGTTTGTCACTCAGCGATAGACAATAAGAACAATGCCTTCTCAAAAGTCCTTTTCTGGGTCGTGTTCGTTTGCTAGGGTTGCCGTAATGAAACACCACAAAATGGGTGGTTTAAACACAGAAATTTCTATCTCACAGTTCTGGAGGCTAGAAGGTCAATGTCCCGAGGTGTTGGTGGGCATAGATTCTCCTGAGGCATCCCTCCCTGGCTTGCTGATGACAATCTGGATTTATCCTCACCAGATCATTTTCTCCCTCTACACATTCACCCCTGACTTCTTTCTTTTTTTTTTTTTTTTTCTTTTTTTAAGATTTCATTTTACTCCTTTTAGAGAGAGAAAGTGTGAGTGGAGAGAGGCAGAGGGAGAGAGAGAAAGAATCTGAAGCAGATCCCATGCTGAGCACAGAGCCTGACACAGGGTTCGACCCCTCAGGACCCTCAATGGTGAGATCATGACCTAAGCCAAAACCAAGAGTCAGATGCTCAACAGACTGAGTCACCCAGGTGCCCCACCCCTGGTATGTTTCCATGTAAACAAATTCCCTCTCCTTGTAAGGACACTAGTTAGATTAGATAAGGACCCACCACTAATGGTTTTATTTTAACTTACTCACCTCTTTATACACCTTCTCTCCAAATATGATTACATTCTGATGTACTGGGTGTTAGGACTTCAGCTTATGATTTTGAGGGACATACCATTCATCCCATACTATGTAGTTTATTTTTTTTTTAAGATTTTATTTATTTATTTGACAGACAGAGATCACAGGTAGGCAGAGAGGCAGGCAGAGAAAGAGGAAGGGAAGCAGGCTCCCTACTGAGCAGAGAGCCTGATGTAGGGCTCGATCCCAGGACCCCAGGATCATGACCTGAGCAGAAGGCAGAGGCTTTAACCAACTGAGCCACCCAGGTCCCCCCCCTCCCCCGCATACTGTGTAGCTTAAATGGAGATTCAAAATGAAGTAAATAATATGCATGGGTTTGAGGTACCATTTTTTCCCCCAAGGAGTCCACTGGTTCGTTTTTCAGCATCATGAACTCAGTGCCCATGTGCTTACGGTTTCAAAACAACAAATAAAAATATAATAAGCCCCTTTAAAATGGCTTTTAAGCCCAGTTCATTTAATCCTTTATATAGAACGGAGCATCTGTCTAATGAACACCAAGCAGAAGGCAGGAAATATGGTATACAAGATGAAAAAGGAAGTTTGCCCATAAATCATGTTAGTAGAACCAGTTTTTTAAACAATGCATGAGGGGCAAATAATGTTTATAGTCATTCTGGAATCACAGATTTGGGGAAAAGGCCCAGTAAAAGCACTGCAAATCTCAGTTCCCCTTTTAGAAAATAAGGGACCCACCAAGTGATTGCATGTGATTCCTAGTAAGCCAATTTATGAGCACTGTCACTGAAGTCAATTATTTGATGTTATGTGTTTATATTTGTTTCAGTTGCCTATGCCTACAAATAAACCACCCCAAAACTTAGTGGCTTAAAGCATTAACAATCACTTAATCTCTTTCAGTTGTGTGGGTTCACCGGGAGGCTCTTCTGCTGGCTTGGCTTATACTCTCTTATGTGATTACAATCAGATGGTCACTAGGCTTGGAATCATCTGGGGACTTGACTGGGATAGTCCTTTCTCTCCATGGGACTCTCCTAATGGTCCAGGCTCTTTCAGGGTAGCTAAAGTTCAACATAGCAGTTCAGAGATCTCCAAAACTGCAGATACAGAAGTTTCCTGAACTCAGATATCACAGAACATGACTCCTACTGCCGTCAGTTGGTGAAACAAACCACGGCTCAGTGTCAGTTCAATACAGGATGGGGCCACATGAGGGTGTGTCCACCAGGAGCTGCCATCTTTGGAGACTGGGTGCCACAGGTCCCTCTGGGTGTATTGGGTAAGTTACTTCTCTGAGCTTGGACTTGGCAGTAGACTCTTGTAAGGCCCCCTGCTTCTATACTTGCCCTTCGTCAATCTGTTCTCCTCTGAAGGCAGTGGTTTTTTAATAACAATTTTATTACGGTGTAATTCGCATACCATGATATTCATCCCTTTAGAGTACGCAACCCAATGGTTTTTAGTATGTGAACAGAGTAGTGAAACCATCACCACTGTCTCATTGTAGATAAATTCCACCTACCCTAAAAGAAACCCCATACCCATTAGCTATCACTCCTCACCCCTCTCCAAAGTCTGACAGCCTCTAATACCCTTCCTGTCTCGAGGAATTTGCCCATATTGAACATTTCAGATAAACGGAATTATACAGTAAGTGGTCTTCTGTCTCTGGCCTCTTTCACTTAGTATAATGTTTCAGGGTTCGTCCATCTTGTAGCACATATCCGTACTTCATTCTTTTTAATGGCTGAATTAATCTACTCTCTACTCTATGGACAGACCACATTTTGTTAATCCGTTAATCAATTGACGGGCAGTTGTGTTGTTTTCACTTTTGAATCATTATGAATAATGCTGCTCTGAACATGCATGAACAAGTTTTTGTGTAAACATATGTCTTCATTTCTCTAGGGTATAGACTGAGGAGTAGAATTGCTGGGTCATATGTTAATTCTATGTGTAGCTTTTTGAGGAATGACCAAGCTGTTTTCTCTAGCAGCTGCACCATTTCACATCCCCACCAGCAACGTATAAGGGCTCCAGTTTCTTTACATCCTGCCCAACACTTGTTATTTACTGCTTTTTAAAATTATTAGGATAGCTATCTTGTTGTGGTTTTGATTTTCCTCTCTCAAATGACTAACGATGTTGAACATCTTTCCATGGGCTTATTGGCCAACGTATATCTTCTTTGGAGAAATGTCTGTTCAGGTTCTTTGTCCATATTTTAATTGTGTAATTTGTCTTTGTTGTGGAATTGTATGAGTTCTTTATGTATTTTGAATATAAATCCTTTGTCAGATGTGTAACTTGCAATTCTTTTTTTCCAGTTATGTGGCTGTCTTTTCACTTTCCTGATGGTGTCCTTTGAAGCACAAATTATTTCTTTTGTTGTCTTTGGTGTCATATCTAAGAAACCATTGCCTAACCCAAGGTCACAAAAATTCAGTCCTATGTTTTCTTTGAAAGACTTTAGTAATATCTCTTATATTTAAGTCTATGCTCCTTCTGACTAATTTTTGTGCATAGTGTAGAGTTCTAACTTCATTATTTCATAAATGGACAGCCAATTTTCCTACCACATTTGTTGAAAAAAATGATTATTTTCCCTGTGGAATGGTCTTGGCACACTTAGTGAGTTTATTTTTGAATGTTCAATTTTACTCCATTCATCTATGTGTCTATTCTCATGTTCTTATGCCAGTACTGTATCTCTTATTGGTATAAATTTGTAGTAGTTTTGAAAATAAGGAAGTGAGCCTCCCAACTTGGATCTTCTTGGAAATTTGCTTTGTTTTGTTCTATAACCTTTGCATCTCCACATGAAATTTAAGTTCAGGCTGCTAATTTATGCAGAAAGGGAAGCTGGAATTTTGGTAGGAATTATATTGAATCTGTAGATCAGTCTGGGGAGTACCATCATCTTAGTACTATCACATTTTTCAATCCACGGACATAAGATTTCTTTCTATTTATTTAGGTCTTTTTAAATTTCTTCCAACTATGTTCTGTTATTTTCAGTGAATGAGTCTTGCACCTCTGTAATAAAGAATCTGACTTCTTTTTTTTTTTAATATTTGACCACTGACAGCTTATAAACCTTACGCTGCCCTCTCCCCCGACTGTCCTACATCTGATATCAAGCTGATGAGAAAGTTTGCAGATTCCCTTAAACACTGGTGAAAAGCTCAAACCGTGTGCAGAATACTTCGCTTATTTGCACTCTTAAGTATGATAAAAATTGAACCCAGGCTCCTTTCCCAGCTCTAAAGCCATTTTCAGACCAGTTTGGATAATTTGCTTTGTTCTTCTTGGAAAGCTTCATTGTGTGAGTAATAAAGCTTTGCAGAATCTCTGATATCCATGTGGTATCATCAGTCTTAGCATCTGAACCAAATTTTGGGTGGGGGATCCATCCGGCCTCTGCTGAATGCTCACAACTTCATTGGTCCAACTGATTCCTAAATATCGTGTACACTCTTATAAAAGCAATTTATTTCTAATTTCATTTTCAGATATTTTGCTGCTAGTGAAAAAAACAAAATTGATTTTTGCACATTGGTCTTGTATCCGACAACCTTGCTGAACTCATTTATTGGTTGTCATAGTTTTTGAGTGGATTCTCTAGGATTTTCTATATAAAAGGTTATGTCATCTGCAAATAGAGTTTTTCTTCTTCTTTTTCAAAGTGGGTATCTTTTGCTTTTCCTTTTCTAATTGTCCTGGCTAGAACTTCTAGTGTGATGTTGCGTCGCAAGAGCAGAACATCCTTAGAGAGATCTTAGAGGGAAAGCATCTTACCCTTTTAGCTAAAATGTTACCTTTGGGGTTTTTACAGATGTCCTTTATCAGGTGCAGCAACTTTGCTTCTTTTCCTGGTTTGTTGAATGTTTTCAATGATAAAAGGCTGGTAGACTTTGGCAAATGTCTTTTCCACATCTATTGAGATGACCATATGTGTTTTTTAAATTTTATACATATGTTATATTGCATTATATAAGATAGTTCATTATATGTTGTATCACATAATTTTGGAAATTAAATCAACTTTACTGCTTGGGATAAATCCCACTTGGTCATAATGTATATTTATTCACGTATTTACAGAATTCCGTTTGCTAAATCTTCGGGAGAGGGGATTTTTGCTTCTATATTCGTAAGAACTCCTGGTCTGTAGTTCTCTTTTCTTGTGATGTCCTTGTCTGGTTTTGCTGTTAGGGTAATACTGGCCTCACAGAAAGAAAGTCAGGAAGAGAGCCCTCTTCTTCTATTCTTTGGAAGAGTTTATGGAAGATTAGTGTGTTTTTTGTTTTGGGTTTTTTTTTTTTTTTTTTTTTTTTGGTAATGTTTGGTAGAGTTCACCATTTTGTCCTTGCCTTTTCTTTGTAGGAAGTTTTTCTTATTACTGTCTCAATCTCTTTGCTTGCTATATAGGTCTATTCAAATTTCCCAAGTTTCCATTTCTTCCTGAGTCACTTTTGGTAGGTGGTCTTCACAGGAATTTGTCTATTTCCTGTAGGTCATCTAATTGATTAGCACATAATCATTCATCATATTACCTTAGAGACCTTTTTTTATTTCTGTAAGGTTGGTAATGATGTCCCCTTCTCATTTACAATTTTAGTAATTTTAACTTTCTCTTTTTTAACCTTAGTCAGTCCTCTAAATGTTTGTCCATTTCACTGGTCTTTTCAAGGAAACTTTTTATTTTGTCCATTCCTCTATTTTTCTATTCTTTATTTCATTTACTTCTGTTGTAGATTATTGATTAGATATCTGTATTGCTTTTTTTTTCCTATGTAGACTCCACCCAGCATGGAACTCAGTGTAGGGCTTGAACTCATCACCCTGAGATCAAGAGCTGAGCTGAGATCAGGAGTCAGACGCTTACCCGACTAAGCCACCCAGGCTTCCCTGTATTGCTTTTTTATGTAAGAATTTACAGCTATAAATGTTCCTCTAGTCACTGCTTTTGGTGCAAGCTGCAAGTTCAGATATGTTGTATTATCATTTTCATTTATCTAAGAGTATCTTCTGATTTCCCCTGTGACTTCTTTTAAATCTGGTTACTTAGTTATTTCATTTCCACATATTTGTGAATTTGTCATATTTCCTACTGCTATTGATTTCTAATTTCATTTATTGTGGCTGGAGAACATACTTTATATGGTCCCAACCTTTTAAAATTTGTTTAGACTTGTTTTATGTCCTAACATATGGCCTATCCTAAGAATGTTCTCTATGTACTTGAGAAGAATGAGTATTCTGGTATTGTTAGGTAGAAAGTTCTAGATAGCTGAGACGATTGATCAGGTTTTCTATTTCTTTGTTGATCTTTTGTCTAGTTGTCTTATCCATTATTGAAAGTGGGGTATTCAGATTTCTCATTCTTATTGTTAATATATCTATTTTTCCCTCTAATTCTTTCAGTTCTGGCTTCATGTATTTGGGTTACTACTGTCAGGTGCATGAATGTTTATAAGTACTATATCTTCTTTATGGGTTGAACTTTTAATAATTATAAACTGTCTTTGTTTGTCTCTAGAAACAAATTTTGTCTTGACATCAGTATAGCCGTCCCAGCCTTCTCTGGTTACTGTTTACGTGGTGTATCTTTTTCCACCCTTTTGCTTTCAACTTATTGGTGTCTTTGAATCTAACTGGTGTTTCTTGATAGTAGATAAGTGGCCACCAGGGGCTGAGGAGTAGGAGAAATAGAGGGAGGTTGGTGAAAGGGCACAAACTTTCAGCCATAAGATAAATAAGGTCTAATGATCTAATGTAAAGCATGGTGATTATTGTTGATAAGACTATTATATTATATAATATATTATATATTATATTTTAAATATAATTTTAAGTAATTATATATAAATATAACTACAATTACATGTAAAAGTATTTTATATATTAAAAACATTTTTATATATAATTGTAAGTAATTATATATAAATAATGATTTATTATATATAATTATATATAAATAATAATTACTTAAAGTTATATATAAAATATTTTACATATTATTATAAATAATTATGTATAAATAATAATTACTTACAATTATATATAAAAATATTTTATATATTATATAATTGAAATTTGCCAAAAGTAGAGTTTTAAATGTTCTGGAATAAAGGAAGAAAGGAAGAGAGAGAGAAAGAAAAAAGTTTTTTAATTAACTAGATGAAGGGAATTATTTCACAGTGTATATACAAATTAAATTGCCATTTTATTTTTTTTATTTTTTTATTTTTAAATATTTTATTTATTTATTTGTCATAGAGAGAGAAGCGAGAGCGAGCACAGGCAGACAGAGAGGCAGGCAGAGGCAGAGGGAGAAGAAGGCTCCCGCCGAGCAAGGAGCCCGATGTGGGACTCAATCTCAGAACACTGGGATCATGACCTGAGCCAAAGGCAGCCGCTTAACCAACTGAGCCACCCAGGCGTCCCTAAATTGCCATTTTAAACATCTTACAATTTTATTTGTCAATTATATCTCAATAAAGCCGAACTTAAAAAAAATAATAAAGGATGTCTCTTATAGACAACATATGGTAGGACCATAGTTTTAATCCATTCGGAGCAGTGATTTTTCTCTGTTGACTGTATCTACAGTACCTAAGAGAGTATTAGGCATTTAATAGGAGCTCAATGGATTTCTTTTGAATGACTGAATGACTCTTTATATGTGAAATGGGTTGATATGTTCTTTTCTCACTGCTTTCCAGTTATGGGGATCCTCAAATGCAATCACTGCAGTTGTCTCTTTAAAATCTTAACACAGGGGTGAGGGGTTGGACCTGGGTGTCTCTGACAGTTCACCATCCAACTCTTGATTGTGGCTCAGATCCTGATCTCAGGATCATGGGATCAAGCCCTGCCTCGTTCTCTGGGCTCAGTGCAGAGCCCGCTTGTCCCCTCTCCCCCTGCTCTCCCTGCCCAAATACATAAATAAAGCCTTTAAATTAAATAAATAAAATAAAATCTTAACACAGTATGTAAATATAAGAAAATGGTGAAATCTTGTTCAACCCTAAACCCAAGTCCAAATTCCAGAACTCTGCTGGATCCTGTTTATCAGGCAGGACTCCTGTTTAAAATCCAACAGATAGGGGCACCTGGGTGGCTCAGTGGGTTAAGCCTCTGCCTTCAGCCCTGGTCATGATCTCAGGGTCCTGGGATCAAGCCCTGCATCGGACTCTCTGCTCAGCAGGGAGCCTGCTTCCTCCTCTCTCTCTCTGCCTGCCTCTCTGCCTACTTGTGATCTCCCTCTGTCAAATAAATAAATAAAATCTTAAAAAAAAAAATCCAACAGATAACAGTAGTGAAGCCTGGACTTGCCCCTGTTTTCCAACTTGCCCAAGGTAAGCTCAGTCATCCCTCTTTCTTCTGCCCTTAGGCGCACTCTCTCTCATTTTTCTTTTCTACCATGAAGCCAGAATCACAGTTACTACAAGAATACGTCCTTAACAAGCTCCAAGCTAGTCCCCAACAAGGGAATTCTGATTCTTTCTGTCACGCCTACTGCGGTGTGTCATTAACTTGAAGGTTAGAACAGGAACCAAGGCACAGGGAGAGACTCTACTTGGGTCTCAATTTAAAAATCACAAGTTCACCTTAGTTGTTCAGAAATTCTCTCAAAAGATGTTGAGTACCACATTCACCAAGAAGTTAGTTCTAGGATGCTTTAATACCCCTGAATGGTTTTCCTAACTCTCCTCTTGACTCTGTAAATCACTTCATTAAATGCTCTTTAGAATGTCTGTAGAGGGTGTTCCTACCTGGAACCTGGACAAAATCTCCCTAAACTTTCTCCTTTTACTCCTTGGGTCTGGGTGAATGCTGGCTTCTCGAGTGTCTTATTAGCTCTTATTACTCCCTTAATCCTTGGTTTGCATATGGAACTTCATCTCCCTAAGATCTTATACGAACCATGAGACCAGGATTATCACATAAGCAATTCATCACAGGCTTCCTCTGATGCTTGAAATCTGGCCAAGAGATGACTTCACTATTCCTTATCCAATAGTTATTAGAAGAACAAATGTATCAAAGTTCCTCTTATAGCAAGACACCTGGAAATAGTGGTCCCTAGTCACAGTCCACAATCTTTCTCATCCTAAACCCTGCCTGCCAAACCAGGTGTTCACTTCCCCGATCTCACAGACCCTTCCTTTGTCAACATCACCAATGACCTCCATGTTGTTAACCACATAGACTAATTCTCAATCATCTTCTGACTTGACCATCAGCAGGATTTAACAGAATTGGCTAAATCCCTCCTCCTCAAAAGCCTTTTCCATGTGTAACTTCTTAACACTTCAGAGCCCCAGGGCTTAGTCCTTCAACATCTTTTCTTCTCCAATTATACTTATTCCCTCAGTGTCTTATCCAGTCTCATGGCATATACACTATCTGCATGGTGATGTACAAGTCCCAGCTCCAGCCTGGAGCTACCTTCTCAATACCCCCATTTAGGTCTCTAATTGACATCTCAAGCCAAACTCCTCATTTTCCTTATTTCAGTAAGTGGTGAATCCACTTCAGATAATTGCACTAAAAAACCATGACATCATTTTGACTCTCCTGTCTCCATTACCCTAAAACTCATCCATCAGTAAATCTTCTCACATCCACCTTCAAAATAAGATTCAGAATCTGACCACTTCTCATGACTCTCTTAGTCATCAGAGTACCAAAATGCTTTTGTGCAAAAGAAAAAAGAAAGCCCATTTTCACAGTCTCCCTCTTGCTAACATAGTTAGCTCTGTCTCATTATTTTGGTCTCAGAACACTTCAGAGAAGTCTGTATTGGCCTACACATCTAAGTCTCCATTGGTCAACTCCATTCCCACCCATCAAATGTTACCCTGACTTCTCCCCCAACTTCTTTGGCCATATTTCTTATCACTATGTAAAAATTATATTTTAAATGTTTATGTGTTTGTTTTCTTCTTCATTCCTCCTAAATGTAAGTACACTTTCTAGACTGTGAAGTGCCCAGAGCCTAGCACAGGCCCATCATATGGTGGCCATCAATAAAAATTTATTGCATTATTGAATGAATGATCTTTAAGAGCCTCCTGTACCCAGGAATGCTGTAATTAGTATAATAATGTGTACTTGGTGATTTAAACCTTGTGGTGTTGTCATGGGAAGAATGTGGTATAAAAACATGCTGAAAAGTACTCTGTAAACTAGGAAACATCTGAATAGAAGGAGATGTTTTTGTTAGTAAGTATTGAAGGTTTCCTAAAATGAGTATCTTTCCTGAAAAAGCAGGACCCTTGTTTGTAGCATTTTCCTGGCCAAGACATTCTACAAAATGGCACAATGTGGGCAACCTAGATTAAAGGCAATGGTTGCTTTGGCTTTATTGTGTGAACTACAAATATCAAAAAATATATAAAACACTTAGTATGGGGAAGCCCTTACTAAATGGGACTGTTAGCTTCCTCTGCTTTGACTCTAGTCCCCAAAGTGTGCTGAGCAACTTCCCAGGAGCCCTATAACCACATAGTCCAATGTCAAATGCACAGAGAAATTGTCCTAGTTCAAACTTTTTTACCAGGGCATCTAAGGTTTCAGGCTTTTTGTGTGTATCTTGGGTAAAAGAGAAAATGCATGTGCTTAGTATAAAGTATGATCACATGTGGTGGTTTCCTTCTGTTTCTAATTTTTAAAAAAGCTCCTCTTTTATAGGCTAACTCAGATGTAGGGCTGAGGGAACAATAAGAGGGAGAAATGCTTTCTTTTGTTTTAAAATTTTTATTCTGTTTGACCAGAGAATTTTCTAGACCTTTCCAGTAAATATATATGCCTACTTAGACATCTTTGATGTGGTTTTGTCATACCCCTTGGGCCCTGTCCCACCATCCATCCATCCACATCCTCTCTCCCGGTCTACTGACCACACTCCAAACGCTGAGCACCTTCATATCACCCACATACCTCTCTTTCTTCACCCTTCCAGCAACGCCAACAAAGGAGAACAAGAGAATATGAACACCTCAACACAAGATTCATTCTTGGCGTCATGTGTCTTGACTCAGGGTAAGGATGGTGAACAGTAAATTAAATCCAGCCATCCAGTAGGATTTCAGCCAGGCTAACTCTCTGAGAAGACAGATTTTGTGGCAAAGGGTGATGAAGTGGTTATATGTTTCTTCCTCTCACCTATGAAAGCTAAAGCTATTTTTTTCTTAAGTCTCAGGTTCTACCCACAGGTATCTGGAGCAATCCCAGTCATCTCAGGAAGCCATACTTCTAGTCCTGCAAAGCACCTTTCCCCAAAATGTATTCCAGAGACCATGAGACCAACGTGGTCTCTCACAGAAAGGATTCATGTGCAAACAAGCTAGAGGCTCTGCATATCATAAACTCTTTTTTTGTTGTTTTGTTTTGTTTTTTTAATTTTTTATTTTTTATAAACATATATTTTTATCCCCAGGGGTACAGGTCTGTGAATTACCAGGTTTACACACTTCACAGAACTCACCAAAGCACATACCCTCCCCAATGTCCATAATCCCACCCCGTTCTCCCAAACCCCCTCCCCCCAACAACCCTCAGTTTGTTTTGTGAGATTAAGAGTCACTTATGGTTTGTCTCCCTCCCAATCCCATCTTGTTTCATTGATTCTTCTCCTACCCACTTAAGCCCCCATGTTGCATCACCACTTCCTCATATCAGGGAGATCATATGATAGTTGTCTTTCTCTGCTTGACTTATTTCGCTAAGCATGATACGCTCTAGTTCCATCCATGTTGTCGCAAATGGCAAGATTTCATTTCTTTTGATGGCTGCATAGTATTCCATTGTGTATATATACCACATCTTCTTGATCCATTCATCTGTTGATGGACATCTAGGTTCTTTCCATAGTTTGGCTATTGTGGACATTGCTGCTATAAACATTCGGGTGCATGTGTCCCTTTGGATCACTACATTTGTATCTTTAGGGTAAATACCCAATAGTGCGATTGCTGGGTCATAGGGCAGTTCTATTTTCAACATTTTGAGGAACCTCCATGCTGCTTTCCAGAGTGGCTGCACCAGCTTGCATTCCCACCAACAGTGTAGGAGGGTTCCCCTTTCTCCGCATCCTCGCCAGCATCTGTCATTTCCTGACTTGTTGATTTTAGCCATTCTGATTGGTGTGAGGTGATATCTCATTGTGGTTTTGATTTGTATTTCCCTGATGCCGAGTGATATGGAGCACTTTTTCATGTGTCTGTTGGCCATCTGGATGTCTTCTTTGCAGAAATGTCTGTTCATGTCCTCTGCCCATTTCTTGATTGGATTATTTGTTCTTTGGGTGTTGAGTTTGCTAAGTTCTTTATAGATTCTGGACACTAGTCCTTTATCTGATATGTCGTTTGCAAATATCTTCTCCCATTCTGTCAGTTGTCTTTTGATTTTGTTAACTGTTTCCTTTGCTGTGCAAAAGCTTTTGATCTTGATGAAATCCCAATAGTCATAAACTCTTGTAGGAGATAATCAATGCGCATTAGCATAGAGAAGCCTCTGAGACTTCCTGCACAGGAAAAAAAAAATCACCTAATTTGTTTAATTCTGTATCTCCTCAATTTATTTCTATCACAGAAGCCTGTTTTCAAATGATACTTATCACCTCTTAGAACCAGCATCTCATGGAATACCCTTTGGGAAACTGTTGTAGGCAGATTCTTGGATTTGTGGACAAATCCAATTAACCTTATTCCAGACCTTGAGAATCTGAGGAAGAGCTAATGGGTGTTGGATTTTTTTTTCTAACCAAACTGTTTCTTGTACAGTGACTTTGCACCAAATTATGCCAAAAGGGCAAATGCTCCCAGAAACAGCAGAGCAGACACCTTCACAAGAACCTCAACACTCATGTTGAAGAATATGATGTTCTTTCTCTCAAGTGCATCCCAACCATATAACTTTACATTTGGGGAAGCACCTCTTGGTGAACTACCTAACAGTTTTCAAATTCAGTTACAGAATTCATCACTTTCAATATTTTAAAGGAGGAAATTTTTCAGAAAGCAAAGGTGTTTATTTTGACAACAAATATGAAATCAAGTGTCCTCAAAAGGAAATAATTGAGAGGAGCTCTTAGGTCTGATTAGAAGGTAATGTTGAAGGGGAGAAGGACATTCTGGGAGGAGAAATGGGTGCTAAAGTAAAAATGTGGGCTGTGTAGCCAGCTATGTCTAGAACGGAAAGGCTGGGAAGGAGGCAGAAGCTAGACCATGGAAGGTTATTTGTGCTTAGGAGATTCCAACACTTTCCTATAAACCAAGGGGTGCTTTTGAAGAATATTTTCGGAGTGGAAAATGACCTGATTTACTTTTTAGAGTCATCACTCTGCTGCCTGATAAATGGAAGGTTGGGATGGAAGAGATGCTAATGGAAGTAAGGCAGACAAATGAGGAAGCTACTGCACTCGTCCATGCACTAGTCCATGGCAAGAAAGGACTAAGGCCTGAATTGAAAGAGTGGCAGAAAGTGTTTGCAGAGGAAGTGGCAGATACGAGTGATGATTAGGAGTAACTGACTGGCAGAAGGGATGAGGAGCTGTGGACTCACTTCTGTGAATGATGGCCATAATGGCTCATCTCCTTGTCTTGGGTCACTGTAAGATCTGTGAACTGGGGGCTAGGAGATCCAGTGTTTGTTCCAGTGTTGCCATTGCTTATCTCTTTGAGTTTGACCATTCCCTTGACTAGGTTCAGTATATTTGGTAAAGTAAGATAGAGGGGCTGACTCCCAGACCTGATAGCTTGGGAATTTGTTCTGTTTTAATTATGGTATCCATAAAGTTAAAAATCATCATACACTCACCATGTTCTGCCTTATCTATGTATTACTCTGTTTCTCTATTGTTCCCTAAAAACCTAACA